>NW_022589722.1:565163-899971 GCF_004348235.1 Phoca vitulina
CCTGATGCCGAGCGATGTTGAGCACTTTTTCATGTGTCTCTTGGCCATTTGGATGTCTTCTTTGGAAAAATGTCTGTTCATGTCTTCTGCCCATTTCTTGATTGGATCATTTGTTCTTTGGGTGTTGAGTTTAATAAGTTCTTTATAGATTTTGGATACTAGCCCTTTATCTGATATGTCATTTGCAAATATCTTCTCGCATTCTGTCGGTTGTCTTGTGGTTTTGTTGACTCTTTCTTTTGCTGTGCAAAAGCTTTTTATCTTGATGAAGTCCCAATAGTTCATTTTTACCCTTGCTTCCCTTGCCTTTGGGGATGTCTCTAGGAAGAAGTTGCTGTGGCTCAGGTCGAAGAGGTTGCTGCCTGTGTTCTGCTTTAGGATTTTGATGGACTCCTGTCTCACATTTAGGTCTTTCAACCATTTTGAGTCTATTTTTGTGTGTGGTGTAAGGAAATGGTCCAGAAATTGTCAGTTTCTTTTATCTGTCCAATGGTCAGCATCAGATATTGAACACACTCTTCCTAGAGTCTCTTTACCAGAATCTTTCACTGATTATCATGTAAATGCAAATTGATCACTTAATTTATTGATAAGTAATCATATAGTAAAAACTAAATTTAAAAAATGGTGTCAACAGACTTTTGATATCAGCAAATTTAGTAGATTCAGATCAAAACAGATATTTTTCAATAATTGCAGTCAGGTTCTGAGGAGTAGGTGATATCACATAACCATATGATAAATTTGGAAGTACTCAAAGTAATTTGATTTCATAGGTTTAAGTATGTTGATTGCAGTAATGTGCCTTTTAAAAAGCATTCCTTGGAACAAAGTGTCTTTAACAGAGTAAGTAATCAAAAAATAACACTTAATCAAATATATGATTTGTAAGTTTATAAAGAAGCTTATCATCTACTCTCATATTTAGGGATGGGTCCCTATGCTGGAAATGAGTTCTGATTAATCATTAGGGAGATATAATGAAGTTGGACAACAGAGTATCTGCATATTTTGTGTCTCATAGTGGTGTGCTGGAGCCAATGTGTATTTTCCTTTGACAGAGATTTTTGTCCCAACTCCATGTTCAGTAACAACACATTGATAACTTGAAATTGGCCATGGTGGGAGTATCACCACCGTGAAAATCAACAAATACTTTAGCTCAGCATTTTATTTATCTATTTTTTCCTCCAGAGAGTCTGATGATAAAACATTTACCCTCATACTCCTCCTATTATCTCCTCTAGTTGACAAATGGCCTCACTTCTTTGAGGAAATTCAAGACACTGAGTCATTTCTCTCAAAAATATGGGTGATTTGAAGTATAGAGAAAGTAATCCAACTTTCGGAGATGTGACTAATGCACCTTGTATATGTGGGTGCCATTAATCTCCCCCCAAACAAAACAAACTAGTAATCAAAAAGACAAATGCTATCAGCACTATAGTTCCAGGTTTTTACACTCATAAGGGAGAAATCTAGGTTTTTCCAACCAAATTTAGAGACACTAAGAATACTACTTCTCAGAGAAGAAAACTACACTGAAAATGAGAACAGTATTGAAGTGGATGACTTCAGAAAGAGCAGAGATGATGTCAGACTACATCTAAGACCTGTTTAAAAAGTGTAATACTTTGGTGTGGGTCTTCATTTTGCCTAAATCTGACAATAGTCCCAAAATGTCATTGTAAATATTTATCATTTCCCTGCACAATAAAATATAGGGATTCTGTATCCCAGGTCAAAGCAGTATATGGCACACAGAAAAGTGAGCTCTTAAAAATCATGTTAGGGTGAGACTCTGGCAAGACAGAGTGAAGGCATCTTTTAGTCATGTCATAAGTAAAATATCAGAAAGATAAGGAGTTTACTTCTTATGTGAAAAATATTACCTGCAACAGTAAAATTGGTGAGTGGTATATCGAGTTCCTTCTGCAGGCCAAGCCATCTGGTGTTTGACATCTGGTATCAACAGTCAATAGGTGACTGCATGAATATATGGAAAATGAGGAAGAACACACCTGCAATATTTGATCACTAATCTGTTTCTAATGTGATTGGCTCAACCAGAAACTTAACACCAATGGGGACTTTTTGTTGTGGCTATGATAATGCTGTGTTGAGTCCTAAACTCCTGGAGGCAAATAGGCTTATATTTCTACTCTGTACTTCCTTTCCAAAGTAATTCAAATTCCAAAGTGATTTTTGTATAGGGAGCAATTATGGGAGGGAAATCTCAACAGCAGGTCAGTACTGTAGAGAGGAACAGTACCAGCAAGGTCCACCAGGAAGACAGTACCACACCAGTTATTTTTATAGAGGATATTTACTGCAAAAGATTTTGTATAATTACTGAAATAAAAAAGCAAAATGGAATCACAAAGGTAGCCCTGAGAGAGTAACTGCAAATACCCACTACCACACTGAGAGAAGGGGCTGGAGTTATTGCTTCGTAGAAGCCTAGATGACAGGCAGCCTTGGAGCTCAGACCTCTGAGAAGTATGCATGGTTCGACTCGTGCTGAATCTTCGGGGTTATCGGAAGAGGCAAGAAGAAGCTGGTTTCACAGTTTGGAGTAAGCTGTGGCTCCCAGGATGAAGTGTTGCAGTGATGATACTGTCAAGAACGAGAAGCAAGCAGGTGGGAACAGTCTCTTCTTCCTCCAGACTTCCAGACTCCCTCTAGCATCCATTGGTCGAGCCTAACAAAGAGCCAGCTGGCCAAGCAGAATGTGGTTCACAGAACCCCAGCCTTCCTATCCCAGAGGAGGGAGAAAAGAATGGATCTGAAGCAGAGACAAAGGTGGAACTTGGAACTGATCAGCAAAACAACTACTTTATCTACCTTATTACAGATCAACGAGCAATTGTTTTTGGTTGATATTTTAAGTTAGTAAGCTTTATAGTGGCTTGTTATATAGCAATAGATAAAGTAATGGTAAAAATGCTATTCTCAAACCTAAAGTACTTGGATTTTTTTTTTCCCTTCCATGAAATCTAATTGAACAAATGATTCGAGGATGAACTTCTTTACTACTGTGTGATAAATGGAGAAGATACAAAAAGTTTTGACTCCCGTGTAAATCAAAAATCTGTGAATTATTGTTACAGAATAGAACATAAATACTTTGAACCATAAATATGTAGAATAATTATGTCTACTGAAACAGTGGAGGTAGAAGAGACTGCAGTAGATGTCTGTTGAATTTGCGCTTATCACATCTGGCAAGACTGTGCTCAGTATTTTTTGCGTGTCACATCTCCCTCTTTCTCATGCCATGGGAGAATTAATTCTGCTCTCAACTTCAAGAGTAACCACTGGTAGATTTATAGCTATCAGCGTATTCTTTTTCCCTCTTTGCAGTTATTGGCTCAGATATAAACACACCATTCATTTTAGCCTAGGGTTTCTCAATGTTGACACTATTGACATTCTGAGCCTGATAATTCTTTGTGGGGAGGGCTGTCCTGCACACTGTAGAATGTTCACCAACATGCCTAACCTCTATTCATTAGATTCCAGTAGCATCTATCCATCGCATCCCAGTTGTAACAAGCAGAAATGTGTCCAGATATTGCTAGATATTCTTATGGGTGCAAAATTTTCTCCAGTTGAAAACCACTGATTAATACAAAAAGAGATGCCAAGATTTATTTCTTTTAATTGTGGGCATATAGAAACTCTTTTAAAAATGAGATTATATATAAGTTGCAGAGTGGCTACAGCCATTTGGAAACCACAAATAAGTTGGGAGATATGAAAAGGTCAACCTAATAAAAGCAGAAAGAAGAAATTGAGAAAGAAAATCCTAATCACATTAATTGAGCTCCCGATACCAACAGTAGCTGAGCTCAATACATCTTCTTTCTGATTCAGATTTTCTGTTTCATGCAACAGAAAAAAAGACCCCCATAAAGACGGTAGGTAGGACGTTGTATAATGTGCTGCTTTCTTACATTTCGTGATATTTAACATATATGCATATGTATATGTGTGTGCATGTGTATGTCTGTGTATGCCTGTGATATGGGAGAAATAAAATTACCTCAGAGAGGCGTCTCTCCTTACGCTCATGGTATTATAGCATCTCTTCGTGTTGAAGGATTAAAAAAATCTTAAATTCACTTGAGTTAGTCTTGTTACAGAAGTAACTTATACAGTAGTAAAGTTTTTAATTAATTAAAATGATTAGAAGCTCTAATTATAAACTACCATCAGACTTTAAGAAATAAACAAATAGAACAAATTATTTATTTACCTTTGAATAGATAAAACTGGTAAAAACAAAATAAACAATAGAAAAATGACATTGATGTTCTTACCAAAATGAAGTCCATCAGATCTTAAAAATCTGTAGGTAGGAAAGTCATCTTTCTCTTTAAATAGCTTCTGCTTTCTAAGTCAAATTCATATTTGAACTTTCTCCAAAGGGCATTAATATTTAAAGTGCTAGGGAATACAATAGTGGTTTAGAATGTTGCTTTAAACAAAAATCCCGTCTAATAAATTTAAAATACTTAGGCTCATAGTATATTCGTCATTCTTTTTTTTTTTTTTTTTTTTTTTAAAGATTTTATTTATTTATTTGACAGAGGAAGAGACACAGCGAGAGAGGGAACACAAGCAGGGGGAGTGGGAGAGGGAGAAGCAGGCCTCCTGCGGAGCAGGGAGCCTGATGCGGGGCTCGATCCCAGGACCCTGAGATCATGACCTGAGCTGAAGGCAGACGCTTAACGACTGAGCCACCCAGGCGCCCCTATATTCGTCATTCTTAAATAACTCCCAAAGTATCCACGATGCTAATTCAATTGAGGTTCTTCCAGTAAAGGGCAGCTCCTGTTAGCATACTAATGTTCATAAAAAATGATGGCTTTTAGATGAACATTGTAAAGTAAAATGGAAGAGTAGTATTTATAGACTTAAAGAAAGTTATTGCTTTGATTTCTACAATAATTCTGAAACACTTTTCTTGGTTCTAAAAGAACACAAATATTGATGTGTTCTGTGACCTAGAAAAAGACTGCAAGGGGATAAAGAGAACAAACCAAAAACCCAAGAGAGTATTATCTCTAATGAAACCATGGATCTATTCTAAGCTATTGTGTTACATTCCATTCTTGTTTGTTAATTTGAAGTTTATAGAATGTGGAGAAACTGTTGTCTGTCCAGTGATTTATCTATACAGTTTTCTACTCTATTTTAAGTAGTTTTAGAACCTACAACTCTCTAGATACCATTCTAAAAGAATACAAGTATAGTCATTTTTACTTCATATTTTTAAAGACAAAGAACTTTAAGTCTTCACTAAAAAAAACTATTTCTGCTCTCTTGCCATCCTTCTCTTTCAAGATGCTTTTTTTCATTGGCCTTCTCTTGTGTATTTATAAGCTCTTCCTAATGACACTTTTTCTCAGGAAATAAACGTTCACCTGTCATTCTTATATTAAGTAAGGGTTTCAAATGGGTCAGAGAACTTTCCACTACCATAGAACCTACCATTTATCACCAAAATTCTTAATACTAATAGTCAATGTTTATTGTCTCAATTTCTCACTTCTACCAGTCTCCTACAGTCTAGCTCCACCTCTATAATTCCACTCAAATTAGTGTTTCCATAGACAGCCAGTAACCAAATTGACATATTTTATTTCACCCCACTTCTTGCTTTAAGGTATTTGTTAGGGTTTAATAGCCCTTTCTCAAAAAAAAAAGTCACTATATAATTCCTTATCACAGTTTCCTTTACTCTGCCTGATTTTTAACAGAAAATTGTCGCTACAACTTCTCTTTTCATTCTATATAGTATCTTTGGGTAGCCCACTCTATTCCCTTGATTTCAAGTGGCTGATATTGAAGCCATATCTTTTTATATGTGTCCTTTAAAAGCCTGAAGTATTTATCTTCTATTCCAAATTTTATGGAAGTTTTTTTTAACATAATATGTTTAATATACATTGCTGTTGAATTTTGACAGATGGATTTTCTGCATCTATTGAGATAATATCTTTTTTTCTTTTTCTTTTTTATTTTGTTAATACTGACAATTTTCAAAGTATCTACCTTACATACACATCTTACACCTTGGTTTTTCACAATTTAAGTCCATCTTGCAAACTGTGATAAACTCAACTTGGTCATGATGTATTGGATTAGATTTGCAAAAACCGTATTAATAATTTTTGTAACTATGTTCATGAGAATATGGTTCTGTAGTTTACTGTTATTGTAATTTCTTTGTTTTTAGCATTACTAGGGTAATGCTGGCCTCATAGAATTAGTTTTGAAGTATTCTCTCTTTTTCAATTTCATTTTAACTTGTCTCTCTACCTCTCTTGATATGCTTTGGCCCTTTACTCTGACAGCAGCCAGAGATATCCAGTTAAAAATGTAAATCAGGCCATGTCTCATCTTTTAATGCTAGATGAGGGTTCACTACATTTATATCTAAAAAAAAGTATCAGATGACTGCCATTCCCAAAGACTCATTTTGTGTGAGAATGATATACATAACCATTCCTGGCAGCAATTGGGTAATACTATGGTTCAGTTGCAGACAAGAGAAAGCGCTTTTGTAGGAATAACTATAACCAGGTCCTATGAGGCTTACAAATCACCGGGAGACCAAGAGTGGCAGGTTCCAGGCCAAGCTTCCTGGTATTGACCAAACTGCTAATGAGGCCTCAGGAAGCTGCCACCTCAGAAAGCTTGCTGCAGTGTGTATCAATAAATGGATCCCTTATACTATGCTTCGCTCCCCTACTTAATTCAGTTCTAAATTAAGAATCACAGATTTTTAGACTCTAATTCACTCAGAAACAGTTGAGCTGCAAAGGAGTTTAAAAATGTGTAGATTTTCATTTTTCTATTTGTATGTTTGTTGGTGGATTTTTTTTTTTAAGATTTTATTTATTTATTAGAGAGAGTGTGTGCACAAGTGGTGGGGAGGGGCAAAGGGAGAGGGAGAAGCAGACTCCCCGGTGAGCAGGGAGCCCCATGCAGGACTCAGTACCAGGACCCTGGGGTCATGACCTGAGCCTAAGGCAGACACTTAACCGACTAAGCCACCCAGGTACCCCTGTTGGTGGAGTTTTATATTGTTGATTGGTTGTTTTTTGTCTGTTTGTTTAGTTTTTTAGCTTAGAAGCGTTTATAAAGAGATTAGAATGGGCAATGAATAACCAGCCTCCAAATGATGACTCCATCAAATGGTAGCCTTGGATTTGTGCATTGTAAAAACTCTGGTCAATTAAAAAATAATTATTTCTGACTTTACCTTCAGATTTGTTCTATTCTTAAAAGACATAATAATAGAAACACAGAAAATAATAAAGTTTCATATTCTCTTTGAACATCGTGATATTTCTATGTGATTCAAATACTTTAATCAAATATTTAAATTATTTTATGGTATAGAATATAGGGATGTATTTACAGGATGAAATAGTGGCCTTTTTAAATGTAACTTCTTCATGCTTAAAACGGCCTCAGTTTTTGAACCTTCTTAGCTTCTAAGAATGGTATTGATATTGGGATTAATCACGTTTCAGTGTGCAGTGTAAACATACACTTACACACTCAGAGCAGTTCATGCAGTATGTATTGCTCTGCCACCCAGTCAATATCAGAAATGATACAATCAAGTAATTTTACTACAAGAGACAAAGGGAACACTGCAAAATTGTTAAGTAATAAGCATTCCATTACTTAGACTAAGGCTTACACGATATGTTTTGGACATCCTGACATTAGCTTAGACTCCTCTCTTTTTTTATACGCAAAATATTTCAGGACAGTATTTTTTTTTTTTTTTTTGGTTTTACTCAGTTTTGGTATGTTCACCCACACACAAACACATATGCACACACACATACATATACATATACATACACACTGCCTATCATGATTCTGTGAAGACTACAGCAAACTAATATTTCATAGTTCTACTCTGGAGGCAAGACTGAAAAAAAGATGTCACCATGTGAAAACCTTCATCAAAACTATTCTATATTTAGATTCCAAACCATGCTCTCATTGTTACATTTACACATGTAGTTCCTTTCTTTTTTTTTTTTTTTTTTTTTTTAAAGATTTTATTTATTTATTTGACAGAGAGAGGCACAGCGAGAGAGGGAACACAAGCAGGGGGAGTGGGAGAGGGAGAAGCAGGCTTCCCGCAGAGCAGGGAGCCCGATGCGGGGCTCGATCCCAGGACCCTGAGATCATGACCTGAGCTGAAGGCAGACACTTAACGACTGAGCCACCCAGGCGCGCCCTGTAGTTCCTTTCAATGGAAGTATTTTACCTGACTCACTAGACCACAGTATTTAACCTATTGTTTTCATTTCTCTGTTTTTAAAAATTTCTCATTATTTTTAAGAGGTACTGCTTGATACTCATGTGCCTTTATAAATATAACTGCCTTATTTTAACTCCCATGTGACATTTTGGGACCCAGCCATATTTTGTTCATGCTAAATTCAGTAAACAAAACATAAGACACTTGTCTAACAACAGTGAGTGTTAATGCTTATGAGACAAGGTAGTGCCTTTAAAATATTTTCTTTCTTGTCTCAAACTGAATGCTTCCTAAGTTATTTTAAATGTTCCATCAACAGTTACAGTGTTATCTTAAATATTCCACAACAAAGACAAGCAATTATGAAAAGTGTTTGTGGCCAATTTAAAAAATTCCAAATGTTCAAATAAAAATTCCAAATTTTGATACTTTGACCCTTAGTAGCTCTTGTGGCTTTCTAGGAAACAATGATTCCTTTAAGATAAAAACATCGATTTAAGAGTATTTACTTTACTTTGTGTTTGAATTTGGAAATAACCCCGGGCAGATTTTAACAGCATGTTAAATTATCATTAAATACAAGTTAAGAGATTGCTGAATTATGTGAACAAAGTCAGATTCAAAAATGTTTTTTAGGCAACATTTTCTGTTAGTATTTAAAACTGCTCACTTTAGTCAACACTCCATCTGTTTGTAGTCTTACTCATCAGGAGGAAAATTCTATTTGTTTTAAAAATGTATATGAGGAGAATGTTCCCATAAATTGGTAGAGCTCTTTCCTGAGTAAGTTATGCAGGAAAAATTTCTGTCAGTATGCTTAGAATTCATCATGAAGTAATTATGAAATTGTTTGGTTACTATAGATAAAATTATTGGATAACAGTAACTCCTTTTCTTCTTGGCTTCAAATAAATGAAAAGACCTCTTGGATTTTAAAAAGCAAATTGGTTCAATATTTGTAAACTTACCTGTGATGAGGAGCAAATCTTTAAGACAAAGGGAGCAGTTGTTCAACTATTCTAAACCCATGTGCACCTGTTCATCCATGCATCATTCGGCTTAGGGTTTATATCAAAAGTATGTAATAAATATATGTCATAGAACTCAGCAGAGGATGTTTATATAAAGGCAGTCAACAAAATCATTTTTATTTGCAGAACTGTCGCGAGAGAGAGGAGAGGAAGAGAGAGAGAGTGTTGTGTGTGCGTGTGTCTATAGAGTGTCCAGTGAATGTTTCTAAAGATGATAAGGTCCTGCTCTCAAGAGATGCATTGCTTACTGGGGAAGTGGAAAATTACCACAATACATCAATTCTAAGGTATATATGTTTCACATTGTAACATCTCTAAAATTAGGATGTGTTTTACGATCAATAGCTAATAACAGTTTTAGTTTGTCAAGCTGTATTTCTCATATAGTTGTCCTTGTTTTCACATGCATGAAACCTTGCTATATGACGAAGAAAATGCCAACATCAAAAATTACAGAAGTGGGGGGCGCCTGGCTGGCTCAGTCAGTAGAGCACATGAATCTTGATCTCAGGGTTGTGAGTTCAAGCCCCACACTGGTTATAGAGATTACTTAAAAATAAAATCTTTAAAAAAATTACGGAAGGGGAGGCCATGGCTTGGAAGAATATCCCAGAGGCAGTACTAAAGCTCTCTCTTAAGAATTTTCCAATGCTCTTGATGATAGGGAACGATATTATAGAGTAAATATTGACAATCCTGAGTAAAAAAAGCAATTTAACAAAAGTTGAAGTCGGAATTTGTAATAGTTTTAGAAATACTTTACTCTCTTTATTTCACTTATATTTTCCTTCTTATGTGTGTCCAAGAGTGTCACATGATAAAATATGTTTAAATAAGTCTAGAAGACCTATACCTATTAGTATAAGATAATTCTAAGTAGAATGAAACATCATATATTAATTATATATAAAAACTCAACAGTGAGTTTTTATTGCTTAAAGGGTTGAAAATCTCAATACACGATCAGTACACTCAATGATGCCTTAGATTTGATAAAATACAGCAATGGTGATATAATATGAAAAATACTAAAATAGGGGGAAAAAGAGTTCTATGCAAGATAGAGTGAGAGTAGTGAATTAGCATAGTTTGCAGAACTCAAGGGAATATTTGAAAGAGACGTGACAGTGAAACTTAGTCTTGAAGGATACGCAATGTTTTACTAGCAGGAGAAATATCAAGGTTTACCATGCAACACATAGAGAGACATGACAGCATGTTGTGTTAAAAATAAAAGCCATAAGTGCAGTTAAAGCATTTTGCAGAATGTGTTCCTTAAAGTGTTACTCCAAGGAAATGCTCAGCAATGAAATTTGTCTGTGGCCAAATAAGCTTAAGAAAAACTGCATATTATAGTTTCTTCTCCTTGGAAATTTTATAAAAATGCATTAATATATTAGGAGTTTGCTTTAATTTTTTTGACCTAAATATATTTTAACCCAGGACACATGCTTGGAAAATGCCAGTTAAAAAATGAATTAAAAAGGAAAGAGTACACAGAGATGAGACTGGTTATATAAAACAAGCCTTTTGCATGTTGAGCAAGATTCTTCAAAGGGTTTTGGGCCTTATTCTTGGAAAAATTAATAGCCATATGGGGATGAGCAGAGAGTCCTTGTTTGAAATTCAAAAACAGTTTTTTAAAAAAATAAATTTAAGTAAAAATTTATTTAATAAAGTTAAATGTCAGATTTTTAAGAAGAATAAGTGCTTTTTTCCCTAAATAATTGATATTCACTATGAATGCTTATAATATAGCCTTGCTAAGTATAGTTCTAAAATTACTTAAAATAGAAAAAAATGTGTATTGGCATATTTTATTGATTTTCCGTTAAGCATCTTCCAACTAATTGCTTTTTAAAATATTTATAAATTTATTGAAATATAGATAAACATAATAATTCAGTAGAATTTAAATTACTGAAGAATAATTTTTATGATAAAAACATTCATTTTAAGGAACAGTAAAATGAAATTTGTTTATGTAGGGTAAGAATGTTTATAGCATTATGTGTAAATTTCATATGTATATAAATCTACATTTACATATGAAATTTGAAAACTGATTTAGTTTGCAACCTATTTTTCCAAAACCAGTATAAATTAACCATCTTTATTAAAACATACACTAGAATTAATTCCTACCTTCTTGAATGTGATTTGGCAAAATAGTACTCTGGAATAAAACTCCAGGCAAAATTTGGTGTCTGTTTAATATTCATAATTGAGAATCTTATCACCAGTTTTTTAAGCAGCTCACAATAGGTAAAACACATTCTAACAAACTCTTATGATAAATTACTTTATTCACTCGTACTAATGAGGATTGAAACTTGAGTGTGTTAACATCATGTACAGCAAGCGGATTTATTGTTTTGATGTGGCCAGATGTATTAGGCATGTCTTTGCATATCATTAGGTATGAAGTTAGATAATGCTGGTAAGGCCACAGGAGAAGAAACATGACCTTCACAACAATGAACGAGTATCACGCACACTAGTCAAATACACTGAACACTAGCAAGGCATCAATGTGCTGTTTTGAGCTAGAAACGCAATTGGTTAATCACTGCACTTTTTAATTCCCAATATTTTCCACATGATGTATGATACTTTGGCTTTTTTTATTCCAATTTTTCTGTAGAAATAAAATGAGAAGTACAATGGATGTAGAGGGAATAGTATAGCTTCAGGTCCCAGTTACTTGTTTGACACACATTTTTTTTCAGCAAGAGTAAACAGCAGCAGAAGCGACATCTGGATCTTTGGCTGACTGCACTATGGAAAGTGACTGGCCAAACATTGCTTACTTATATTGGGGTCCATTAACTTGCCTGAAGATCAGTCAGTTGGGGGGCTATCTGGGAGAACCTGCCCAGATGCATGCCATATTCCGTTGATAGCCCTGTCATTGTCAAGAATTTGTTCAAGTTTACATGTCTAAGAATAAAATCTTGTTTGAGTTTCTGATGATTTCTTCCACATGTTAAGACCCTTTTTATGGTGCAGAACAAAGGCCAAAAGAATTCCAGTGAAGGCAAAAGGGAGGGTTCAAAAGATCTATTGGTTGACTCACATTTGATGAATTATTAAACTACAGATTTCACCATGTGATAGAGAATTCATTTTTCCCAAAGTTTTAGATGAAATACAAATTCTACCAAAATAAAAGAACCCTTCTGGGATGACAGATTTACAACAAAGCTAAAAAGATTAACGACTTTACCCTAAAGAAACTTTGTTTGCAAGTAATGCAAAGAAAGAAACAAGCTGATTCCATAATTTGACACCAGTGAATGAGTAGAACATTTATAGAGTGAGAATATAGCTTTCTTTTAGATGTCTAGACCTAATTTGCAGAGGTTAACCACAAATTAAGATTTATAGTATATCAGGGTTAGATGAGATCCTAAAAAATATTAACTTTCTAATCTAATTCCTCCGCAAATGTCTGTTTTTGTCAGGCCTTGCTTTGAGACTACCAATGATAGTTCACTGCTTTCTCAGGCAGATAGCTAGAATATATATATCTTTGTCTTACACGGAAATCGTTAACCCTCTTGCTTAGGTCTAGTTATATCTGTAGTTATATCTGTAGTGATCATTGTATCTGGTCTCACTCCTACTAGTCTACTTTTTAACTCTTTGAAGCAACCATGGTATCCTTCCACTCCTTCCATTTTGAGTTATTTCATCTTCAGACTAGCAGACTCAGCTTTCCAACAGTTGTTTTTCAAACATTTTTCAGAACCATTTATTTTCCTTGTATACCTTTCAATGTGAATAATACCACTCTTATTGTGATCCTCATAACTAAGAATAAATGTGGTATCAACATTGTAGAATATAACTCATTGAGTAATAACAAGCTAAAATTTCATTAGATAATTCAAATATTGCACGTGGTAGATACAAGGAGACAGAAACTTCACAGGGCATCCCAGAGATATGAAAATTCAGAAGGTCACTATTTGCTCTTCCTGGCATGGCAGTGAGACTGCCTTGCTTCTCTTTACCTTCCTGAGTGGTAATAACATTCTCTAGACTCCTTATTCCCCATGTTGGCTAACATAGAAAACAATTTGTACCCATTTTTACCTTCACCTTTTGATTGTCTATCTTAAGTATTATTAAACTCTACAGCCTAATGAGATAAAATACTGATAATCACATGATAAAAATAGATCGTAGTAATTACTCCAGTTGAAACTGAACACATTCAATCTTTTCTATTATGGCCATTGTGAGGTCTCCAAGGCCTCCCAATTCCCCCTTTTTTTTTTTTTTTCCAATTCCCTTTGTTCATCATCATTTATGACTTGGATAGTTAACCTAAAGAAATCACACCTATTATCTTTAAACTTTCTTTTTTTGTTGTTTCTTTATCCTTTACAGATATTATTTGCTCCTTAAGATAATGAAAATCTCTCATTCTGTCTTTGTAATGTTCTTTTTCCTGATTGCTTTTCCTTCTTTCAATCCATTTGCATAAGACTGGAGTTTTTATAACTTACCTATCATAACTAAAGCTTAATGTACATAATAAAAAATCACTAATTATATGTTTTTTAGCAAATAAAAAAACATTTTCTTTAAAATGAAATGATAAAAATCAAGGTAATTTTTCTGATAATTTTGAAAGTGCTCAGAAGATCTCTTAAGGAATCCTAAATCATGTTTTCATTCTGTACCCTCATTTTTTGCTGAAAAAATCTGAAACATCAATGCTCAAGATATTTTTATTTTTTTTAAGATTTTATTTATTTATTTTGGAGAGAGAGCAACATGGAGGGGCAGAGGAAGAGCGAGAGAGAGTCTTAAGCAGACTCTATACTGAGCACAGAGCCCTATTCAGGGTTCCATCTTAAGACCCTGAGATCATGACCTGAGATCACACCTGAGCCGAAACCAAGAGTCAGATCCTTAACCAACAGCACCATGCAGGTACCCCTCAAGATATTTTGAAAAAGTCATAACACTTGGGTGCCTGAGTGGCTCAGTTGGTTAAGCGTTGGACTCTTGATTTTGGCTGAGGTCATGATCTCAGGGTTGTGAAATCGAGCCCCATGTCGGTTTGGCGCTCAGCAGGGAGTCTACTTGAGATTCTCTCTGCCACTCCCACTCACTCTCTCTCTCTCTCTCTCTGGAATAAATTAAAAAATCTTAAAAAAAATATAACACTTAGGTTTTTTTTCTACTTTTGCTTAATTTTATTGTAAAAGCAATGTATAGATGCATAAAGTTTTAACTATATCATGTTTAAAAGGAACAGTTTTCTGGAATATCCTAATAATCAAAAGATTTATGTGCAAATACAAAAATGTCTGCTTGTTTCCAAATAATCCATGTATATGTTAGTGAACCCAACATATATTTGTTGAACATATCTTTTGCTGTTTCTTGAGATATGCACGAGTGAACCCTTGATTCTTTCTTTCTTTTTTTTTTTTTTAAGATTTTATTTATTTGTCAGAGAGAGAGAGAGGAAGAGAGTGCACAAGTAGAGGGAGAAACAGGCTCCCTGCTGAGCAAGGAGCCGGATGTGGACCTAGGTCCCAGGACCCTGGGATCATGACCTGAACCAAAGGCAGACACGTAACCAACTGAGCCACCCAGGCATCTCCCTTGATTCTTAATGTGATAATCGAGCCCAAGATTTTTTTATTATTTTAACTATGACAACTTTAGATAGTCTTGTATTCAATTTGATTGTCTATCTTAAAAATTAAGAACTTTTGGCCTGGGAATATATGTTAGGGTAATTGCAGTAATGAGATTATTATGTGGGACATTGTTTCTGCAGTTTAATAGCTATTCTCCCTCAAAATAGGTTGCTTGGAGTAGAATTATCAAATAAGAACAACAATGATATAATGGTGACCTTGAAGATATCATTGTTCAGTGTTTTACAAGTACCTTTTCAAAATGTTGGACCAAATGGTCAAAATTTCTTTACAGTAGGAATTCTCAGATCTTATATAACATATTCAGGTGTATTGTAAGTCTGTAAGGGATGATATGGTAGGCAGCAATTCCAGGAAAAAAAAAATGTATGTGTGTGTGTACTTTTTGTGTGACTACACACGTGCATATATATGTGTGTGTGTGTGTGTGTGAATTTTATATATGTATATATATACACATATATATACATACATATATATAATTATCCACCTATCTGCACATATACACATTTTTTTGAGGAATATTTTATGGGACTGCTGTTCCAAAGAACACACTTTAAGAAATGTTGGTATAAGTCAACTCTAAATCCCATACCAGTGGAAAAAAGGACTAGGAGATAACCTATTTGGTGTTTTGTTCAGAATCAAACAAATAATTAATGACAGAAATTTGTTTGAAATATACCTCTTTATATCTATTTAGTACCCTTTTCATTGCCCCCACATTCAGAGGAGAGCTATTGAGTTGTGAACTCTTTTTTTTTTCTTTTAGTGGACAAATGGCAATAGTAGAAAATCAATATAATAGAAAATCAGGTTTTCCCAAAATCATTTCAAACAATATCCAATATCCACTAAATACTCTTCTACTCTTTATCTTTTTGTCTTGGTCATTATCTTAAGCTATTTTTAAAACATTTTATTCCTACTTTTGTTCCTTTCTCTCAAATACATAACTTTCTATGTGTGTGCCTCTCCCCATTTACATATTCTATTACTATTTCTGTTCTCTTTTAATCAATCCAATGCAATGCAATGTTTTGTTTTGTTGTTTCTTTTTTTAAGATCTTATTTATTTATTTGACAGAGCATGCGCAAGCAGCAGAGGGAGGAGAAGCAGGCTCCACTGAGCAGGGAGCCCGATGTGGGGCTTGATCCCTTGACCCTAGGATCATGACCTGAGCTGAAGGCAGAGGCTTAACCAACTGAGCCACCCAGGCACCCCAGTGCAATGTTTATTATCCAACTTACACCACAGTAGGCTAGAAATGGAAGAGATGCATAGGAATCTAAGACAAGGTTTGTTCCTTCAAGCAGTTTATTTTAAATTTAACGAAGAGGTTATCTATATAAGTTAAGTTATGGTGTAATGATTATAAAGGCAACATCAATTAAGAAAACCTGGCATTGGCATGGATTCTAAAGGTCTGAGAAGAAATTTTATAATTGAGGTGAAGTGATATAATCTTATAAGTTTTTAGAGGAGGAAAAAAATAAATTCCATGCAATGATAGAAACTCAGAAGTATGAATGAGACTCACACACAATGAAGGTGCATATGTTTTGAGGAACCAGGAAAGGGATGAATATTTAACACTAGAATCTTTATTCTAGTAGTAAAATTTATCTTATTATCAAATTAAAATATAAAAATTTGATAATTTTTAAGCACGTGCAAAAAATCATTTGGTAAATATTGCATACTTATTATCAAATTCATAATTTTTACAAAGAAGGAATAAAAATAAATCTCCCTAATTAGTTTAACAAAACGAAACAAAATCTGAACACATTTTATTTATTTATTTACTTTTTTTTTTTTTAAGTTATTATTTTGGGACACCTGGGTGGCTCAGTCGGTTAAGCCTCTGCCTTCAGCTCAGGTCATGATCACAGGATCCTGGGATCAAGTCCCACATCAGGCTCCTTGCTCAGCAGGGACTCTGCTTCTCCCTCACCCTCTACTGTTCCCCTGCTTGTGTTCTCTCTCTGACAAATAAATAAATAAAGTCTTAAAAAAAAAGTTGTTTATTTTTATTTAAGTAATCTCTACACTAAACATGAGGCCCAAACTCACAACCCCAAGATCAAGGGTCCCATGCTCCACCAAATGAGCAAGCCAGGTACCCTACTGCACACATTTTAGTAAATGGAGAGCTATTAGAAATATTTCCCTTATTATCAATAAAAATAAAAATATCAATGCTTTTACTTCTTTTTTTTTTTTTTTTTAAGATTTTATTTACTTATTTGACAGAGAGAGAACACAAGCAGAGAGAGTGGGAGAGGGAGAAGCAGGCTTCCCGCCGAGCAGGGAGCCCGATGCGGGGCTTGATCCCAGGACCCTGGGATCATGACCTGAGCCCAAAGCAGACACTTAACGACTGAGCCACCCAGGCGCCCCTCAATGCTTTTACTTCTTTAGTTATTACACGGGCAACCCTAGATACGTCATCGTCGTCGTAGTAGTAGTAATAATAATAATAACAACAACAACAACAGCAACAACTATACACATATTAGGAATGATTAATTTTCTTCATTTGTAGATAATATACTTATTTCCAATAAAAAAAATCTAACAAAATTTTTGATTACTGAGCACAGCAAGTTGATGGATATACACTTGTATAAAAATATTTTACAAATTAGAAAGTATAATTTAAAAATATCTCATTCATCCATAGTAATAGCATTTTTCACTACATAGGAATAAACCAAAAAAGGCAGGATATGTATGGGTATATATAATCTTTTAATGAATGCTTTAAAATAAGACAATTATATGGAAAAATGTGTTCATGAATGGGGATGCTCAATATTCCAAAGTGGTCAATTCTCTATATATTAGCCTATAAATTCAAAGCAATGAAATCAAAACTCCAAAGTTTTTTTTTTTTTCATTAAAATTTAAAACCTTCTTTAAGTTCATGTGAAATTTTAAAGGCCATGGATAGCCCAGACACTAGTTATAGAGCCTAAAGAGAAAATATATGACCTATAAAGGTTTAAGACACAAATTAAATCTATAAAATTCAAGACTTTTGATGTTGGACCAGGGATAGGCAAATAGATTAATACAATAATAGAAAGTTCAGAAACAGAGCTTAAACATTCTGGGAAATGTGTATATGACACAAGTATCATTATAATTAAATGCAAGCAGGAAAGTCTTAGAAGATACTCATATCCAAAGACCGAGAAAAATCCCTGATACCAATATATTCTAGAAAAACTTTGTTATACTTGTATAATGAAAGGAGTACAGTGTTACTCATTTCAACTTTATTTGTGATAGAAAAGAAAACAAATGAAATAGACTTCAAGATTGGAAACGTAAATCAGTTATGAAATATTTATACAATGGAACATCATACAGCAACAAAGTGAATACACGTGATTTATATTTACCAAAATGGATAAATCTTAAAAGCAATTTTGTGTAAAAAAAAGTTGCAAACATATATTATGACAACGAGTTTTGTTATATACACAAAAAATGTTTTATCGTTGTTTGTACATGCATGCATGTACATATATGTATGCAGATATGTGCATATATGGACATGAGCATAAGCAATAAATAATAAAAAACAGATGCAGTAATATTTAGCTTTGAAGAGGAAAGAAAAATGTGAGACTGAGGAGGAATTACAAATATAGCTTCAACTCTATTGATCAAGAATTATTAAAAAGATCTCCAAATTTGTTCTCTAACATTTTTTCGTTGGACTGGAGTTGGTGGAAATAATCCATATATTATGTACTACACTAACAGCTCTTTTATGAAGAAGCTTCACTCTCTAGTTTCATCAAATACCCCATGATTTTTTTTGCCTTTCCTGTACGTGGTGGAGGACAGAAGACTAATGCTAGCAAAACCATTTCATACTGTTTAAGCATATCCTGCCTAGGTGGTTTGGCAGCTTACTTAGAATGTGGGGGTATTTGAATTTATAGTTTAGTCTTGACCTTTTTATTTTAAACTATCTCTGAGATAGAAAGAATTACATTTTGACATGTTTCACTAATGGTCTCTTCCTCTACATATTTCTCCCCTCAAGCCTGCAGATTCCTCATGTAATTAACCTGTGAAAATATAATTCAACCCATGATCTTACTTTGCTTCGAAAATCATTACTATTTTCCCTTGCTGTCTGAATAGGTAGAGATTCTTCAATCTCCTTTCAAAAGCTTGTGTAGCTAACTGTATTTCTGATTTTCCCACCATCCTTATTTCCATAACAAAGGGAAAGAAATGAATTTCTTATCCAGTGTTGCTTTTCTTCAGTAGTAGAATGAGGGACTGGTAGGAGAGGGCCTTGTTATGAACCTAGAATTTTGTCATTTTCCATATCTGATCATCGAAATTTTAGGGTTTTATTCATTTTTTTTTTCAGATTTCATATCCTCTAAAAGATTTGTCTTTCATCTCTTAGGGAAACAATTTATTAAAAAAAAAAAATCAGTGTCCATTATGTGCTAGGTATTCTTCTAACCTGTGAGAAAAATAAAGGAATTTTTAAAAATCATACAAAAAGAACAATGAGCAAAATTTTTAGACTCTTTTTTTTTTAATTTTATTTATTTATTTGAGAGAGAGAATGAGAGACAGCACGAGAGAGAAGAGGGTCAGAGGGAGAAGCAGACCCCCCGCTGAGCAGGGAGCCCGATGTGGGACTCGATCCCGGGACTCCAGGATCATGACCTGAGCCGAAGGCAGTCACTCAACCAACTGAGCCACCCAGGCGCCCCAATGAGCAAAATTTTTAAAATATCATTTCTTCCTGATCTTATATTGTGTGGAATATAAACTTATTCCAGTTTCTCCTACCACCAATCTCCTTTCTAATCTATATCCAACTTTATCCAAGTTAGTGCTAATTTCCTTAAAATATACATATTCTCTGTATTGTTATGTTAACTTCTCCATAGTCTTGACTCAGTTATCCTTATTTTAGTTGTAACACACACCACAAGCAGAGCACATAACAGGGGCTCAATGCACTTCTTGATTTGACTTCATTCAATAATACATATTTGGTGTCATACTATATGACAACTGATTCTAGAGTAGAAATTGGATCTGAACAAATGTAAAATGAAAGATGAGAGAAGCAGGTGTTATACATGAATTAAAGATCCTTTTTTGGTGTTTGATATACAATATTAGTTCCTAATGTGGCAAGAAAGAAGAGGTCTGCATAGGCATTAAATGACTCGATGGTCCTGGATTCTGAACAGTTAAAATAATGTGTTGTCAGGTTGCTAACACAATAGCAGGGGACTGACAGGGAGAAAATGTGAAACAGCTGTTGTTATATTCTAGGAAGTCTTAAATAATCCTGAACAGTGATTTTTAAAAAGATTATTTAAAGATTTAGGGAGAGAATCAGGTTTTAATTACCGCAAAGAGTAGGGATAGAAGAAACAAGGAAACCATAACCATAATGAGTTAGTGTAAGAAGGTAGAGAAAAGTGATGTGGATAAAAATGACATTTATGTTTGAAACTATTTATATAGAGTGCAAAATGCTTTTACCTTTTCATATTCTATTTTTATAGCAATGCTTTGAAACAAGAACATGATTAAAGTTTTCACTGGATTCTTTATACCTCCAACCCAGTTCCCATTGCATTACATTAAAACTATTTGCAGTTTTGATAGAAATTGCTGTTGTGACACAAGATATGTTCTAGGATCATTGGGGAATTTTATTTCTATCTACTTGCCTAGTTTTCATATAAAATCTATTAATTTGACATAGTTATTTATTTAATATCTATGGTAATATGTTCTTCCTAAAATTTTCAGTTTATTTTGTGTTATTATTGATCCTTTCATCAACAAAGAACTATGAAAGGGAATGATATGATCATATTGGTAGAAAGAAGATTGGGACAACAATGTATAGAATGGAGAAGGATGGACAAAAGGAACATATAGGAAAAACCCACAAACAGAAAGAATAGTTAGAGGCTGTGGAATTAATCTGGTGAGAGGTGACTGTCTTGTAAGATGAGTGTCAAGGGATTCAAGGAAATTGGAGAGGACTTCCCTCATTGGATGCAGGGATGAAAGGGAGAGGATAATTACAACTGAAATTAGATTTCTGGCTTTAGACACTGGCTAGTACACAATGTCCTTTACCATTAACACCAGAAAAGGAAGAGATTCTGGGGTAAATGAGGTAATAAGTTGGGGTGTCTGGGTGGCTCAGTCAGTTAAACATCTTACTCCTGATTTTGGCCCATGTCTTGATTTCAGGGTCATGAGATGAAGCCCCACATCAGGCACTGTGCTTGGCGGGGAGGCACTTGAGATTCTCTCTCCTTCTCCCTCTGCCCCTCCCCCCACTCACTACACTATGTATGTAGGGGAAATGTGGGAAAATGTTATTCCAAATTTCAAGGCAAAAAAGCACATGAAGAGGGAAAAGTGGTTGATAGTGTTTAATCAAAGAGAAACAAGAAAGATAGCAACTGAAAAGTCAATTTTCCTACAAAGTGATCATTCACAACTTTAACCAGACTTGTTTCAGTTTAAGACTTGAGTATAGACACCAGGTTGCAAGAATTTGAGAAATGAATTGATGAATAGTTGGAAACAAGATTTAATGGGAATGAAAGAGATGATTGGTCTCCTAGGTGTGGATGAAAGAGACAATTACAGATCTCCCTTGACTTAGGGGTAATTCATCATAAGTTGAAAATGCATTTAAGATACCTAAGCTACCGAACATCATAGCTTAGCCTAGCCTTTATACATGCTCAGAACACTCACATTAACCCACAGCTGGGCAAACTCATCTGACATGAAACCTATAATACAGTGTTGAATCTCATGTAATTATTGAATTGTGTACTGAAATTGAAAAACAAAATGGTTATATGGGTCCAGAGCAGTTGTATTAGTTGTGATTACGTGACTGACAGGGAGCTGTGGCTTGACAGCCACTGCCCAGTATTGTGAAGGAATACTTGTACCACTTATCACTAGCCTGGGAAAAGATCAAAATTCAAAATTTGAAGTATAGTTCTTTCTGAATGAGTATTGCTTTTGCACCATTGTAATGTTGAAAAATTATAATTTGAGCCATCATAAATTGAACCAACCATACAGTCAGGGACTGTTTTTATATCCAACAGACATGTGGATTTAAGGGAGAGTTTTTTTTTTTCCTTCAAAATTTAGGATATGATTAAATAATAATGAGAAAGGCTTAGTATAAAGCATAGGAAGGAAGTGATAAGATACAGTGTAGAGATGGTGGGATTTTTTACTGTTGGGGGTGGATATTTCTACTTTTACTTGAGAGAAAGAAGCAAAGATGCTGAGTCAGTTTAATCTATTTTGCAACACCTCATACAACTAAACAAGAAAATAATATAGGTTTTTGATCATGATAGCCACATTCTGCTCAAACCAGAACCAATGTAGATCTTAAGGTTTATCTTTAATGGAAGACAAATATGAAAATAAAAAAGAATGAATTTAAATGATCAGATGGTTAAAAACACTTAGAGCTGTAATTTAAAAGAAAATAATGTAGATCAAGAGAGTCTAGTTAACCTTTCATAGATCATAGGTATTTGTGTGCTTAATTGCAGATCGTGTGTATGAATCTGTACCAGAACATGCTTCCTCTAAATAGAAACACCTCAAATCAATTTCAGTCCTCTTCTTAAGATGCCAAATGCACTTTTAACCCAATGTCCCCGTTAAAACTAGGGGTTTTTTAAAGATGTTCTTTGGAAAACTCATTGTCATAAACTATGCATGCATTTTATTGTCTCCTTCCCTGTATCAGTATCCTCAGAGTTCAGTATTTTACATAAATAAATATATTTAAAACACATTGATTTTAACAGATATGAGTGATAAATTGGTCTCCTAGGGAATCTATATATGATCCCTTCCCATTTCCATTATTCCTAAAAATATGTTTGAACAATCACTCAAACAAAACCCCTTACTTTTCCTAACATTTTTTTTTTTTCCCTCATGGATAATATTTTTCCCACACCAGCAAATAGCTTTGACATCCTTTGTGTTTCCTGATGGCTTATCTGAGTCACTTGTCATATTTTGTTAACAGACCTGTATGGTTATTGATAGCTAGTTCATTGTTTGTGACATTTTTAATTGTCCCCTAAATACTTTGAACTTTCTTTTCTGACGTCTCTCCACACCCCTTCAACTTTCCTGTCATTTTGGTTCCTTTTAAATTAATAAAATATACTCATAGTTCATATAAATAAATACAGATAGAAAAATAGAGGATAATTCCATTTAGAATTATTACTGGGGTTATTTTTAAATGTTAGCAATCATATTTGTGGACCTACAAATAATGTGGGGTTAGAACAATTAGGGAACAAGAGAGTAATGGCAGGGGTAGAGAAAGAAAATGCTAATAACATTGAACAATTATGATTAATATTACATTATATTTATCAGGAATATTGTCCTCTTATTTAATTAATCTTCATAATCTTGTGAAATAGATGCAATAATAATGACCATGTCAAAGTAGAGATAGGAACTTGAGGTTTAGAAAGGTTAAATGACTTGTCAAAGATTATACAACTAGTAATAGTAGAGCCAAAATTTGAACTCCAGTTGTCTGAATCTAGGAAAGAGTTTTAAGCACTAATCGTATTTCTGGTTAGGGCTTGTTCTACAATTTGAATTTGAGCACAAGTTCTATTGATTACTAGTGACGGAAACTTGAAAATTAATTTCTGAATTTGGTTACCTCTGCTTTTATATTAGGGTAGTATTTATATGAGGCATTAGAGCATTGGTGTTTTTTGTTTGTTTTTTGTTTTGTTTTGTTTTTGTATTAGATAGCTTTAACTGCTATTACAAAGAGACTCCAAGATCTCTGCCCCAAATAAGATAGAAACTTAATTGTCTCTCAAATAACAGTCTAGAGATGGGCAGTTGATTTAGGAATGGGCAGTTAAACTAGCATGGCAATAGCCCACCTGAAGGTCTTAAAGAGATTCTAGTTTCTTATATCATTTTGATTTATCATCAATTAAGGTCTTACCTTATTTCACATATCATCCAAATTTTAACCTTTACAATGAGGGAATTGAGGAAATGGGAAGCAAGAAATTGCCTTATAAAATGCTATACTTAAGTTGTATAAATCACTTCTTTTATTCCATTGACCAAATCAGTCATGGCCAATCCTAGCTTCAAGAGAGACTGATGATGGTAGTTTGTAGTTAAGTAATGTGTCAGTTATGGAAATACATGACTCAGATCTACCTTTAAGAGACAATGCTATGAGGAATGTAATTGGCTGACAGCATCTAAGTTGATGTCCTTGGATTCACCATAGCAATCTAGTCAATGTCATACTTTCCTTGGCCTGTACCAAGCCAATTATTATACTTGTGGGGTTACTGTAGGTAGACCATTTCTGCTTAACTTGGAATTTCTCTAATGGGAAATAGTTTTTTTTTGGGGGGGGGAGGGGGGCTCCTTATTGGTTTGGCATATACTTTCTCAATGGCGCACTCAGCTCTGAGACTCTTATTACCCAAGTCATTTTACCTTCCATTCTTCCCTTCATAGACACACTGTATTATAATCTAAAGGTGCTCCTTGCAATCTTTTAAACCATTTCCAATTATGTGGGAGCCATATCTCCTTCACATCTAATTCTGCCCTATCACATGCATCTCAGAGGACCCGTAATAGCATAGGTGGTCATGTACTTAACTAAAATCTTAGGGGTTCAGTCAAACAGGAGGAAGGTTGCATTTAGCTTTTCTGTAAATGTCTTCAATTTTCCTCCAATGAGGAAAATATAAAATCCTATGCAGTTACTTCATCCAGTTCAAAATCCAGGATCTCTGAACCATGTGATTATCTCTTCCATCACTTTGCATATAATTCTGAAACTGATCTAGGAAAAAGGAAAAATGGAAACACATTTGGTTAGCAATTTCTTATAGGCAGGAATCAAGGAGAATCCTGTTGTATCAATAGAGCAAATTCTTCTGTTAGCCCATCTGGCTCTGATTCTTGTCTCTGGAAATCTTTGTATCTTGTTCTCTATGTCTTTTGGTTTTGCTCCTGAAGAGAGATTTTCTTATTTACTTAGGGTAGATATTATTAATATACAATACTAATGAGCATACTTCTACTTATAGGCAGAAAGAAAATTGTTCTTCCATGCCTTTTTGAAATAGCCACAGAACTTTCTTGGGTCAGTGAAATATGTGGAAGCATCTTTATGATGGTGGAAACATCTATTGACATAGGAGCTATCTGCCCTGGAGAGATGTCTAATTTCACATCAAACATTTTAAGTCCAAAAAATAAAAATTTGGTGGTGGTGGTGGTGGTGGTGGTGGTGGTGGTGTATGCTATAGAGATTTTGATTTTGCAACAAAACTCAATCTACACTGACTGATGCATCATTTTTCTGTGTAGCCAAATTTAAGTTAGTATTAGAATGTGTGTCTTTTCCAGGGGATGGTGAACTTTTGGAGTTTAGTTCCTGCTAGGGCAGGTTTGGGAGTCTGGGGGCTTTTATAGGAATGAAACAATCACAGATAATTTGTAATTCAGGCTTGTTTCTTTGGCAGTAAAATTACAGAGCAGGTTTAAAGTCTGATTATTTAGAAAAACTTCCACTGTTGAGTAACGAAACCTAAAGTCTATTCTTGACATCATCTTAAGCCTACTAATTCTCTTCTTTTGTTTACTGAATTCTGTGCTTAGATCATCTACCTATCATGGATTTAATGATGCTATGTGAAGCAGTAAGCCATTTGAAACACCTCCCTTAGATTAATCTTTGCCATGGGTGTGACTCACAATATCTGGCTGAAATTCTTAATAAGAGGTCTCAGAGTAATTATCTGAACAAGAATAATACCTGCTGCTAATTACATTTGAATTACTTTTCCCAACCAATGAAAGACTTCAAGTTACTGAATTTTCATTCATTTCCTCTATAGCTATAGTCTAGTCTCGGTGGGCATGTGGTCTGCCTTCAAGGTTAACAAACAGCAGTTTAACCGAATGTTTACCATAACATAATGAGGATCACCAGTTCTTCGATCTGCAACACTCCCTGCCCTCCCAAGTTCTAAGCCAGGACTACATATTTCAGAGATTAAAAAAAAAAAAAAAATTGGCAAGGGATTAGTTTTTTGAATAACTAATACTATAAACCATACTATTAAGAAAAAAATCCAAAAATTAAGTGTTTTAAACCAGGTTAGTTTATTTTTGTCTTGTAGTACGTATTCATAGATGGGCAAGTGGTTGACAGTGGATCTGTACTTTGTTCTACAGGTATTCAGGATTCAACTGTTCAACCTCCTTCTCTTATTTTTCTTTGTTAGCCTCTATTGTTGTCACCTACATCGTTATTGCTGCTCACAACACAATGACTTCATTTCACCACATGGGAAGAAATAAAGAGGTGTAAGGCAAGTGATTTTCTTATACAAAAACATGATATGGAAATTGTGAACATTGCATAAGCTCGGATGCTAATGACTAAATGGCCACATCTAGCTGTAAGAAATGTTAATAGTAGCGTGATGCGTTTTAATCTCTAGTTATACCCTTGGCAGGGAAGGGGAGCATTCTTTCTAAAAGGAGAATCTTTAGAAGGAGAGAATTAACAGCTATATCAATATTTGTAAAACACCTGGCATAGTAGCTGACAAATAATGTTTACTTAATCAATGTCTCTTTCATTGTTTACCATGCTGTGCCTTAATAATTTGGATTGAAACCAAGAGTAAGACCACTTACCCCTGGTTTAGCAGCTTTGTTATGGTTCTATGATTGCATAACTTCTTACTCTATTTACACTGTACATAGTACTTAAGGTATATCTACCAAAGAATGGCCTAACTTTGAAGCTGGCACAAGTGAAGAATTAATGACATTTGCTAGTGGTATAGTACCCCTAATGCTCTTAATTAATACTCTACTGATGTTCCTGGGATCTTTAGCAAATGATGCGTCCTCTGATGCACAAAGTGTTCAATTACATGCCTTCATGCTAAGAATAAGAGTCATGTTTCAGTTATTTCATGCAAGGATAAGAAAGATATTTTGATATTTCCTAAAGTTTTCGGGTCCATCAATCTGGGAATGAATCAGCAATGGGACAATAAAATCTGCCATCTGTGTCAAATACAATCTTTTCCCAAGGAGTATTATGACACATATATTACAGTGTGCTTTCAGGAGAAATATTTAAGTGCCTAATTAAGGAAAAAATGAAAATTGTAAAATATTGCAGGTGGATATATTTTAATTTTTGTTAAAGATGCCATCATCAGTAGATAGATCACGTTATATGCACTTATTTTAATCCCCTTCCCCCCTTTTATGATGCAGCAGAATGAGTATTCTCAAACATTTTGATGAAGTAGGATGATTACTATATTTCTGAATAAAATTTAGCAATTCAAATTAAAGACCTTAAAAATATGAGTATCTTTTAAAGCTTCAGTTTAGATTGTTGGAATGCAAACTTAGCAATGAAACAAGAAATACACAAAAAGATGAGTCTACGAAGAGTGTCACTACAACATTCTATATAATAATTGCATTGGTCAACTTGGTAATACAAAAATTCAAAATCTCATTTGTAAAAACAAGCATTTATATATTGCACATGAGGCTATAGCCCAGCTGTGTCTCTATGAGCCGCTTCTGGATTCAATGTGTCTTCCATCTGATTTTAGTCTGAAGAAACTCTAATATCAATGACAGAGAAGTGAGCTTAAAACTAGACACCACTTAAAGTATTTTCTGGAAACGGAAGCATTATCACACTTTTGCCTATATTCCATTGTTCAAAATAAGTCCCAAAGCTGTAGCCCAAGTTAATGGAAGGAAGGGGCAAGGGGCTTATATTCAACTTTCTTTACTGAGAGCCACTGCATGGCAACAGGCTTTTATCAGTAATCCTATTAGAAGAAGATAGCAAGGATTTGAGAGTAACAGTCTAATTGACAGTAATTGCTCCCAAATAGAAATAAAGGCAAAGATATTAGTTAGATAAGTTATTTTGCAGACATATGATTAAATACTACAAAATCATTAAAAATGGTGTTCTAGAAGAGAATTTAACTAAGATACAATTCATAATACATATTTAGAGTGAAAAAAAACAGATTAAAAGTTATATGTAATTTTCTCAATTTTTTTAAAAGAATATATATGTAAGTAATTTCGGAGGAAGAAATATATAAAATACACACACACATATATACACACACATATTGAAAACACTGACATTTTAATCTTTTTTGCAACATGTCATTATAGGTGATTTTCGTCTTCTCCTTTGTATTCTTTTCCTCTCATGTTCAAGATTTTATAGTTTTTAAATTTTCAACAATAAAAATACATAGCTTTTCATTCATTGTAACTAATGTACCACTCTCATGGGGGATGTTGGTAATGGGAGGGGCTGTGCGTGTATGCGGCAGGAGGTATGTGGGGTCTTGGTACCTTCTCTCAATTTTTCTGTAGACCTAAAACTGCTCCAAAAATCAAATACATAGCTTTTATAAATAAAAACAACACCATTACATTAAAATTCAACTTTATTTTATTTATTTGATTTTTTTAAAGATTTTATTTATTTATTTGACAGAGAGAGACAGCGAGAGAGGGAACACAAGCAGTGGGAGTGGGAGAGGGAGAAGCAGGCTTCCCGCGGAGCAGGGAGCCCGATGCGGGGCTCGATCCCAGGACCCCGGGATCATGACCTGAGCCGAAGGCAGACGCTTAACAACTGAGCCATCCAGGCGCCCCTATTCTCTTACTTTAATTTCCTATTTTCTAGTATCCTGTTTGGATTCAGTAATAGAAAATGCATCTTTAAATAGCACAATTTTACTGTTTTACTGAAAATAATGTATGATCAGTTCCTACTTTGCATACCCTCACCTGTGAGTTGTTTCATCATCTAGCTTTGCCCAGTTCCGAAGCAAATCACAGGATCATACCTGTGGGAAATAATCCAAGCTTTATTAATGGCTTTATTAATTCATTCAATGAAACTGGGCTTCTGACAATATTTCCTAATGTACAGTCTGAGTTTCTTTAGAAACAGAAGCCAGGAACATAGATTCAGTAACTCAGAGAATTATTATGTATCTTCATTCTCAACGGGTAAATCTTCCAAAAACATAAAATCTGCTATTTGTTCTGACATTTTGTGGTTTGCCTGCTCCTAGGACTTCATCTGCTATGATTTTTTTTTATCCTTTTATCAGTTATTGGGTGCAACATGGTAATAATGATAGGAATTGACACCTCTCTTCCTTCTTCCCTCCCCCTCTGTAAATGTATATATAAGTGTATGGACAGATTATATACATATTATATATAATATACGTATTTATACATAAAATGTTTAGATAGATTATATATACACACACACACACACACACACACACACACACACACACACACATATCTCCCTATAGTCACACATTACAAATGTTAAGCAACTTGCTCAGTTTCTCCAGTTAGAGAAACCAAGGTCTCTACAATGGAGCAAAGGTTCTTTCTCAGTTATCCTTGGTTATGTAATTAGTTTACAGCAAGTCCTTTGGAAAGTCTTAATGACTAACTTTCTCAGGAGCTAACTCCAAAACCAAGATATTTCCTGATTTTCTTGCATTCAAGATTATTTTCCCACAGTTTTAAACCTGTGAGAGCTCAGCCTACCTAGAGGGCTGACTTCGTTCAGTTATGGTAAAGGAAGTAGAGTTTTAAGTGGCAAATACATTATGGGTTCCTTGGTTGTTTGCATTACAAAATGTCTTTTTGACAGGAAATAATTCCCTACCTGAGCAGAGATAATGAGTATTCAAACAAGGGTTTTTTTTGTTTTGTTTTGTTTTGTTTTGTTTTGTTTTTTGTTTTTTGTTTTTTATGCTGCCTTTACGTATTCTGGAGAGAAATAGCATGTATTATGTGCCTAGTATGCCAATCACTGTGCTAAATACTCTACTATCATTCAGTCATCACATAAGCCCTTCACAAAGTGGAAACTAAATCTCAAAGGTGTTAAGTAAATTTTCCAGGATAACAGAAATTGTGGAGCCAGGGTTGAAATCCAGGACAGTCTGCTTCATAAACTATATTCCTTCTGTTATCCAACAAGGTTTAATGTAACTCAATATAATTGAAAGAAAATTAATGGAAAAGTCTATTTTAAAATACTCCTGGATATTCACTGGATGTTCACCACTGAACATCTCGTATTAAATGCTATTGCTCAGTTGGCCCACAAACTCCTGATTCTGCTGAAAGGGGCTGAGATAGTTGATCCCTCCCAAGGAACACAGATGAATATAGTCTTGGCTTTCTATCAAAATGGAAGAAATTTAATAGAGGAAATGTTAATCCTTATAGTAGGAGAGAACAGTACAGTAAGCAGCAAATTTTAGGACAAGTATCACCAAATACTAAATAGCTATAACTAAATGACCAGCAAAGATTATACTACTAAAAAATATTATTTGGGGACAAAAGCAAAATAGTCACCTCTGTAGTATAAAGCTGTTGCTATGCTATTGTTCTTAAGGTTCATTTTACTTTGAATTTGCTTATCAGTTTTACTTTTAATAATTTCTAAGGGTAATTCAGGATATTTTGGAACTTTGCAACTTTGCAGCTTGGAAGTTCAGCTTAATCTTAGACAAGCTTATGAGTGCTTGTTTCTATGACCATTTTAACTTTGCAAGAACTACCTTTTGTGAATAGCAGATTCTCAATTGTCTTTGATATATCTTTAATTATTTTTATAATATAAATACAAATTCAAGCCTCCTCCCGAACTATTTGATCACCATAAATGATGTTCACTACAATTCTTTTTTTTTTTTTTTAAAGATTTTATTTATTTATTTGACAGAGAGAGACACAGCGAGAGAGGGAACACAAGCAGGGGGAGTGGGAGAGGGAGAAGCAGGCTTCCCGCGGAGCAGGGAGCCCGATGCGGGGCTCGATCCCAGGACCCTGGGATCACGACCTGAGCCGAAGGCAGACGCTTAACGACTGAGCCACCCAGGCGCCCCGATGTTCACTACAATTCTGTTTCCAAAAATATGTTACAAAAACGTGTGTATATATATATATATGTTTAGAGTATATATATATATATTATATATTTATATATATTTATATATATATTTAGAATGTATATATACTCTAAACGTATGTATATATGTTTAGAGTTTAGAATAAATTAAGGAAAATACACTAATATATGATTTTAGCACAAATATAAGTTGTACTAATGATGATTTTTGCCCTAAATTTAATTTTGATCTGTTCATATTCACCCACAATTGCCTAATTCCTTCTAAACCTCTTTCAAAGGGCGCTTGGGTGGCTCAGTCAGTTAAGCGGCTGCCTTCGGCTCAGGTCATGATCCCAGAGTCCTGAGATTGAGCTCCCTGCTCAGTGGGGAGTCTGCTTCTCCCTCTCCCTCTGCTGCTCCCCCTGCTTCTGCACATGCGCTTACTCTCTCTCTCTCTGTGAAATAAATAAACGAAATCTTTAAAAAACCTCTTTCAAATTCAAATTGTTTGAATTCTAAATCTATAGATTTCTTGATCACTTCCATGATTCATTTGGGAACATTTAATAATTCAGTCACATTAAAAATACTTTCGTTTTGGTATTCATAATTTACTCCCCTTCCAAAGTCCATGATGTGATATGTGTTCTACCCAAATTGGGATGAATTAGAGGAAGTTTGGTGGCATTTTCTTGAATGCCCTGTTAGGGAATTATAGAAGAACAGGAATTCATATAGCTAGCTAGCTAGCTGGCTAGCTAGAGACTCTCTTTCTTTCATGGTCTTAAGAGCAGTAAGAATGTAAAGGAGCATTTTGCAGACAAACATTAATTCCTCAAATGAATATCATTGAGTGCCAGCTCCAAGCCAAACACTATGCCAAGTACTGAGAAAGAAAAGATGAGTAGGATTCTCTTGCCAAGGAGTCAGACAAATGAAAACAAGTATTAAATAGGTAATTGGGGATTCTGGTTCAAGATTACAAACTCAGTTTATCTACTTGCCCTCCTGGAACCTCATTAAAATTATTTTAAGAGCCATGTAAGTCCACATCAACAAAAAACATCAGTGCAGGGGTGGGGGGCATTGATAGAAAAATGGTTGCAACAAATACCTGGAAGAACAAAGTATGCTGACTGATAAAGCAGGGCAGTGGAAGCCATAGTTAATGACATGCTCAGTAAAGGCTGACGGAAGAGAGAGCTGATTTGCCAGTTTTATTTATTTTTATTTTTTTTAAAGATCTTATTTATTTATTTGACAGAGACACAGCGAGAGAGGGAACCCAAGCAGGGGGAGTGGGAGAGGAAGAAGCAGGCTTCCTGCTGAGCAGGGAACCCGATGTGGGGCTCTATCCCAGGACCCTGGGATCATGACCTGAGCTGAAGGCAGACATTTAATGAATGAGCCACCCAGGCGCCCCTGATTTGCCAGTTTTAAATGCCAGGGGATCTCTGGGCTGAGATGGAGGGTACCCTGATATATATAATAAAGCACTTCCCTTCCCCCATTCCTGAACCTAAGAGGATTAGAAGGCAAGCATCTACGTCCTAGGTAAATACATATCAACAAATGTAATTATGTGACTGGGAAGGACAAGAATAGCTGGAATGGTAGCTCAGAAGACATCATTTGCACTTTGGCATTTGGGAATGCTCAGTAAAATGGAAGACTGGTTGCCAACTCTTCCTAGAATGGAGAGTATTGATTGTCAGGTGTTACTTATGAATGAAGAGTGTATAGTATTCATTCTCTTTTGCTTCCTTAATATAATCAAATAATTTCTTTTTTTATTTATGTTTTTTTAAAAGATTTTATTTACTTATTTATTTGAGAGAGTGTGTGCAAGTGCGAGTGGGGGGTGGGGCAGAGGGAGAGAGAGAATCCCAAACAGACTCTGTGTTGAGCACGGAGCCCAACAAGGGGCTCTATCTCAGGACCCTGAGATCATGACCTGAGCTGAAATCAAGACTCCGTCACGTAACCAACTGAGCCACCCAGGTGCCCCATAATCAAATAATTTCTAAACAAAGCAAAAATTGTCCCTTGAGGAAAAATATGATATTCCGGAAATTGAAGAGAACACAAATTAAATAGAGAACAGAAAGATCACAACCCATTCACCTCCCGCCCCAGAAATTAGAAGTTAGTTTAGCAGATATTTAAGCAATCTATGACAACCAAATTCCAAATAAAAGTATATGTAAGAAAAGACTAAAAGAAATTGAATAGAAGATAGTGTCAAAAGCAATTTAAAAAATTATTCTTAAAATCCAAGACCTTAAACAAAAACAACATATATACATATATAAAATGAAGAAAAATAATTTGAGCTTAGATACATTAGTATTGCATTTAAGAACATTAAGTATTAATAGAGTCTAAAAGCCTTTTGATATTTCATCAGTTCAAATTTCATTCATTTGAAATAAAAAAAATTTCTTTTCATTTGAAATAATGACTTGGGAGGTCAAGGAAATTAGGTCAATTATGGCAATAAAGGTAACATTTTATTTTGAATTTTGTTGAACTATTTCAGATTCCATTTACTGTTTATGTATCACCAAATTAATTCCAGATTACATAAGACAAGAGAGTCTGTTAATTTCAAGGAATCACTGATTAGTTAGGTAAATTAGTGAATTAGTAAAGTTAACTTCTGATTAGTCTGGACAGCCAGTGAATACACTGGTGCAACAGATAAAGAGGAAGTCTGTTTAATCTGAGAAGAAACTGAAAAAAAAAAGTTTGAACAAATTATGGAGTACTCCTGAAGATTGTGTACCTGAACCTTGCTCTGGGTTTGTCTTTATAAAATTCAAATGAGAAATGTTGTTTCTTATGCATTTTCAATTTAAAATTATATGCATGAATATAAGCCTCAAGCCTAACATTTTCCATTGTAAATTGTGAATTTCTTGAAATGCTCAATTTCTCATTTTTCACAAAATATAAAAGCTTAAATAACTATATATCTAATGCTTGATTTTGGCTAGATACTGAGTTAGATTTGAATGGATACAAATATGAATAAGCCATTATATAAAAGGTGATAGAAAACATGCCATTTTAAACTTGGTTTTGGATCTGTTGAAATTTAATTAAAAATAATTAAAATGCAGTTCTATTTGGACCCTTCATATTGCAATTTAATAAAATTGTAAAAACTTCTGGGCTGAAATTTATAGCTATCTCAAAATGAAATGAGTTGTTTTGAGAGATAATAGTCTGTACAATAAAGTGAGAGATAGTGAATTCTATACTCATATTACGGGCTTCTGATATAATAACCACACATACAAACAAGAAAAGACTCTGCTTAAATTGATGTATTTTTCATTTGAAAAATCTGACATGAAAATGATTGAAAACAGCAGCTTTTTCATTTAGTTAGTGTTTTTTGCTTCCTGAACACCAACACAAAGCAATGATACTTTATCTATCCACGATTGTATAATTTTACAAGTCTACTTAATAATATCAAAGTTGTTATTAAACCAAAAAAATAAGATTGTAGGTTTTTTAGGATTTTAGGGTGGTTTAGAATTTTTCTGGAAAAGCAAGATTGTTTATTCTGTATTTGTAGAGTCTTTCCTTTCCCACACAGCCAAAATTAAATATACTCTTTTATTGTGCTCACAGAATATTTTATATATATATACATGTTTTGTTTAAACATTATGTTGTAGTTGTTGCTTTTGGTGTTTCCTACAAGAGTATAATCTCTCTAAGGGCAGACATATTGTACTGTTTGTCTCTTCATCTTCTGTTCTGACCACATCCCCAGGCAATTTTGTGGATGCTCACTAAATAGTTACTTGATCTCTTGATTAAGGCAAATGTAGGATGATATGTAGATTATCACTGTGTGTTTGTTGTACAATAAGTATTTGTTTTTTCATAGACTACTCAAAGATTAGATATGAATTTAAAAATAACTTAAAAAGGAACATGTTAATTTTTTTCAAAATTAAAAAATCATAAGCAGACAAACCATATTAAAGATTATCAATGTATTTTAGGGTATTTTGAGATATGTGTAGAGCATATCCTATTATAAGTAGAAGAAAATATATGACCAGTGATCAAATAACACTAATGTGGTTGTTAGAACAACAGAGTAAATGTTTGGAAAAATTAGTTAAATGCATTTTGAAAAATGTGTAGAAATAGAGATTTAAAAAATCATCAAAGATTAAATTTTTTTTTTTTTCTTGCCAGGGATTTTTTCCCTTGGGGAGATATAGGAAAGAGAGTTGGGAAAATGGCTGGTTGGTAGATGTTGGATTATTTTGCCAAATAATACTTGCCTTTGGGCATTGTCTTCTAGCATTAGTACTAAGGTACCATTCATAATGCTAACAGATGGGAATTCAGTTTTCTTGATCACAGCAGCCTGGAGGGACAAGTTTGAGTAGAGCAAATTCAAGAGCTGTGACTCTGAGCCTAAAACTTCTTCTGGATAATTGCTATTACTTCCTGCTTCAGAGTGGCTACCTTTCTTATGGCGAGATCCTTGTATTTTCCTCACAGCACATTACACTTCTCGTATTTGCTGCCAGATAGCATCCACCTCAGCTGCTTTTTGTTCTCACTTTTGTTGCCAGCATTGGGAAAAAAAAAAAATCTTCCTGGACATGACTGTGGTTGAGCTAAATCAGGGAGAAGGGTTTAGAGGGCAGGTGGGGGGTAAGAGTGAGGGGAACACAGACTAGTTGGAAATACCTGAAGAGTTACATCGATCTTCAAAAGCAATTTTTATTAAACAAAATAGATATTTTACAAGAAATTTCGGACCGTATTTTCAAAAATATAAAAATATTTTAATACAGCTTTCAGTCTCCATGAACAAAATGTTAAATGCTGATGAGTAAGAGATGTATTTATGATAATTTTAAAACTTTGGCATATGTGTGTACAAACAGAATGCAAACTTGGTGGAGAAGGTATGATTAAAGAGTCACTATGAGTTGGCTCTACCAAACTTCTAATGGATTTTCTATTAATAAAAAAATCTATTTTTTACATTACACTGCAAACCAAAATAGAATGGTAGCCTATGTTTCACAATTTGCGTTTCTTATTTTGAGTTTATCCCATAGCTTTATCCTACAGATATTTCCATACCCTCTAGAAATTGAAGCTGACACATGTCCCACTTTTGCCTTCAATGCTTCTTTACTATCACAGATAATATCAGTGACATTTAACTGCACCTAGCTCTTCTGCTCCAACTGTTACTTTGCTGAGTTATTAAAAAAGAAAAAAAGATTCTTTACCTGTTGTTAAAGAAAAGTTAACAGTTATGAATATAAATTGACCATAGGCCTGTAGAATTATACTCTACTTCTTGTGCAAATTTGTAACAAGTGATCTATTAAATACATATATAAAGGAACGGTGCATTAATGCTTAAAACAAAGAATGAACATTTGCTAGACACAGACTTAAGTAAATACAGGAGACTCAAAGTTTTCACTCCTCATTTCCCTCCTCCCACCCAAAAGAAGGGAAGATATGCAGAAGAAGTCATTGACAGACATCCTATAAAGTAGAAAAGCAAGGAAATATTGAATTATTTTTAGCAATAATTATTATAAGTAGAACAGTTAAGTAGATATCCTAAAGCTAGAGAGGTAAAAACATGGTAAAGGTTTTCCAAAAATCTTCTGGTTTGGTTGACTATCTTGGAACTGATTACCAACAAGGAGAATCATGATTTAGTCCTGAATTCATGATAGCTTTGGCATGAGACACAAGCATTGTCTTACATACCAATGAATAAAGCAGATAAAGCATTGGCTATGAATCCAGGAAATCTGGGTTCAATGGGGGGATATTTTCTAGCTCTATGACACTCCTCAAGTCATTTTCCTGTTTCTTAATACACTCTCATAAATGTAGAAAATAATATGACTTCAATCTAAAAGTATGTATGTTAAAATAATTAGATTAATTCTGTGTTGCCTTCAATCACTGTGTCTCAACCTTGAAACAATTGACAGTTTGAGTCAGGAAATTATTTGTTATGGGGCCATGCTGTTTACTGTAAGATGTTCATCAGTATCACTGGCTTCTATCCACTGGATGCCAGTAGCATTCATTATCCTCAGTTATGGCAACCAAAAATATCTCCAGACATTGCAAAATGTCCCCTTAGCAGCAAAATTGTCCTCCCCCCACCCCAAGTGATAGTCATTGATTTAGAGTAAAGACCTGAGTTCAATGCTTAGGAAATGCAAACGACAGATATCATGTAAAAAGATTGGAAATGTTATTTTTCAGAAACATTCAGTGTTATAGGATGACAAGATCACAGCTGAAAGTTATTATAAGTTTATTCCATAAAACTTCTAATTTGATTTAAAAAAAGTCACCTGTACCTAGAGCCCATAAATGTTATGGGTTCTTTGTAACTTTGGCAGATAGGCTCGTTTTTTCCTACTTTTTTTTTTTTAAATCTAGAATTAAAAATTTAAGAAAGAGCCAACAATTTGAACAGCTAAACAATGGAAGTGTTTGACTAATGTAGCCTTGTATAGGAAACATTCAGAGTCTGAATGGACATCTCAGTGGAAGGTTAGATGGAAAGCATTCCCATATTAAATAAAATGACCAAAAATCCCTAACAACTAAAATTTTGTACATCTAATAAAAGTGATTTTATTGCTTACATATGCAATTGTGAAATTGCAAAGCTGTTGCCTACCAGTCACTTAGTACAAAGATGTTGAGTCCCTTTGCAGACTTCAGCCAGGCTGGATGGCACCTTTCACTTGACAGGCAGCTTGCCATGACTCACTCAGCACTTCTGTAAGTTCAATAAATAGAACCAAGTGAAAATTGGTAAGAAAGAAAGTGTGCGTATGGTCTCCAGATGCAATTTTGCTACTATAGAACCACTAATATAGTCCAGGCTCAGCCAATTTAACCTGGAAGGCACCCAGACAATATGGAAACATAGACTCTGTTAACAGGTAGAATCAGCCCAGAGTCTCTGAGTCCATACCACACACAGAACGTTTCTACTCGACAGAAATCATTGATTTTACTATTATGTTCTTAGAGATTTTGGGATCATATGAGTACTAGTTTTCTTGCCAATATTATTTTCAGCAAGTTCTACGATCCACCACAGTTAAACAATAGGAAATTTAGCAAGCAGCTGTCATAAGCCTGTCAAAATCTAATTCATCAACTGTTCCATGTGTCACTCATTCAGTCAAATATTTACTTATTGTACTTAAGATTTTGCCTTCCTCTTGGTGTATAAATTTTCCTGTAATCTGACAGCTTCACAATTATATTATATGAAGATATAGATACAAATATATAAATATAGCTGCATAAACACAGATATAGGTATCTATATATACTTATAGGTATAGATAGATAGATAATAGATAATAGATGGATAATTGATTTAGAAAAAATGATAGGGAAATATGTTTTGGAAAAATTTTTAAATATAGATGGTTTTGTTTTACTGTGTTTTAAATGAGAGCTATTCAGCAATAAAAGATGTCATGAAAATTAATGAGCTGCCCACTAAGAAATACTCAAGTGGGATGAATTGCTCCAAGATGTGATAAAAGGGATGCTTTGGAAAAAATGGACTCTAAGTTTTCCTCAATAGAAACCAACTAATGAAAAACAACCAAATAGCTAGGGTTGTTTTGGCAAATACACACAAATTATTGGTGCTTATTATCTTTGACCCAGGTAATTAAGACAGGAGTTTTTCTAAATATATGACTATATGGCAGCAAAGAAACATGTAACTTTTTATTTTTTTTAAATTCTCCTGTAATGTAAATAAATAGAGCATACAAATCATAGGGATTGTCATTTCTGATTTTGCAACATCAGGATATATTAATTATTCTTTTGGTTAATTTTTAGAAATTTATTTATATTTTTTCCATCAAACTACCTTATAAACAGCATCATGTCTTCTAATTACAGGGGCCTTTACATAAATCCATCTGTAAAGAATTCTTATTTTCCCTCAATTTTCCACAGTGAAAAAAAGACCAAAAACAAAAAAGAATTTGTTTGTCTAGTAGACATTTTCATGAGAGTGCACTCTGTTTCAATAAAACATGTGCACACACTATAAACTGGATTAATGAAAGGAAACTCCTTTTTAAAATAAGAACAAGGGAAGCTTTCAAACAGCTTGACTCATAGGAAAAACTGAAAGCCCTTTTCCCTGTTTTATGTACTGTGGTCACTTGTTGAAAGTTTATTCCCAGATATGAATGTTTCTGCGTACAAGAGGCATCAGGTGTGTGGATGGTGCTGAATAAATAAATTATCATTATAGGTAGGCAGTTCAAGATGCCTGTGGTGACTATGGATGTTGCATCTTCTTAAATGAACATCACATCATTTTCTTAGTAAGACAGGGGACTCACCACCTGAATACACTTAACTGAGTAGCATAAAACCGCCTACTACTGGTTAATCCACATGAAAACTCTGTGGGATATTTCCAGAGTTGTCATGGAGAAGCTGAGAGTCAGACAAAAAATCAATGCCAGAGTAAAAATTGCACCTTTAATGTTTTGTATTCCTGAATATGTTCAGAACACTCCTCTGGTTTTTCTAACACAATTATTTATATTAATAAAGGTAATTAATACACCAGTCATATTGCATGCATATCTCATGTATTTTTCCTAAGAATACTGAAAAATAATGTTTATTATCCATATTTTAAATAAGACAAGTTATCACAAGCTAGTGTAGGGCTGGATTTCAAATTAAACTTCCTTCAACCTCAAATTTCATGTTCTCTCCAAAATACTAGATACATTTCATTGTGTATTAGAAAAATATGGTTTTGTGTGTGCAGATTACATAAAATATTTCGATAGGATTAAAGTTTGATAATTTTTTTAAAACCACAGTATCTTGTACATATTGGAATATATGTTTATCTATATCTATCCCTTTGTATATGCATTTATGTATTTTTTTTTGAATCATAGAAATAGGGAATGGAAATACGAGGACTGAAGACTTTGTCATTAGTGCTATTTCTGTCCTTAACTGAAGATATACATGTTTATGTACATATACACTTTATATAATTATAATCATACTGTTTTAACAGCTTTGCAGCTCATAAAGTTCTTCAAAATATATTTGGGTAAATAGCAATAATAAGAAAATATGTAAAATGACTTTTTGAAAAATATAAAATAATAATTGATAAAGTCAATGAGAATAATATTAACCACATGACTGGCATGATTAGTTTTCCAAATAAGTTTTCTCTTCAAACAGAATTTTAGGGTTCATGAACCTTTAAGGTTTATTATTTTATGTGAGAAACCAAATGTTGTTCAAGGGTAAAAAAAAAACAAAACAAAACAGGACAAGCTTACTGGCAGAAAGAAAGTACCATGACTGAACTGGATTTCAGATAAGAACTTAACTTGCAAGTTCTTAGAAGAGGAGAAATTAAGGACAAAAAAAAAAGTGGCAAAGATTTTCCCCTTAATCAGTGAAAATATGAATTATTATTTTCTAGGGGAATGTAAAAAGTTATTGCCCCTTATAAAACTAAGAACATTTGGGAAAACACAATTTCACTCTATAACATTTTGTTAAATTAGAGGAATATCTATAACTCATATTCATCTAACTCTATAATTTCAATTACAAAGTACCACTTTACCCTGATAACTGCTATTCAAAAATGATTTTTACATAGAGATGTTGTTACAGTTAAGGATAACTTTAATTTTTAAAAATCGTTTTAGGAGTTTTCACCAGCTAAATCTTTATGCAATACCCCAATCTTTTCCATTTTTCCACTTTTTTTGTTTGTTCAGTGAAGTTGAGACTGCAACTCAGAAAGGTTATGATAGTACTTGTGTATTGCAAAAGTCTCTGAAACTAGAGGCCATTACTAATGAATTTGCAGGCAAATACCAGCCCAACCCCTGGACTCAACATTGATATGATCAAATACACTGGATCTGGCAGCTCTGGCAACATCATAGCAGGTGTGCTCAATTATCAAAACCTATGGCCCACTTCCAAATCAACCTGCACTTGGTAAAATGTGAATGATCATCTCCTAAGTTCAGTCAGTAGACATAAGAAGGAACAGGCTTTCAAGCACAAGAAAACTATGAACTTTAAGAAAAATAATGGTATGTATCAGTTCCTCCTGTTAATCTATTCCTAATTTATGGTAAACATTACATACTTAAACAAGTGAAAAGCAAGCAAATGGAACTCATAAACACATGAATACAGGACCACTTATGACCTAGATATTGGAATTAGCTGATTATGACCTGGAAGAAAAGATGAAAATAATGAATGAGAAGATGGAGAATATCTTCAAAGAAATAAAGCCTATAAAAAACAATTCTATTAGAGCAGTGAAACTACTCTGCGTGATATAATGATGGATATATGTCATACATTTGTCCAAACCTATAGAATGTATAGCAGCAACAGTGAACCCTAAGGTTGGGTTATTTTTTTAAATCTCTTTTGTCAATCTCTCTTTTTTGAATGATATTTAGATCAAATAGCAGATTTTAAGGTTAAGACATAATGTTATTTTTCTAATTTGGCAGATAAAAAATTATATTCAAAGAAATTCATTAACTTGCCCAAAATGATTCAGACAAAATCAAAATTAGAATACGATCAATAACTTCTGATTTGACTCTAAGTAAAATAATTTCTAGTTTCTTCTTCAGATTTGCATATTATGTTTAACACTAATATGAATAACATTAATATAAAGTTCATTAATCCTAAGGATTTTACGAAAATATGCAGTTAGTATACAACTATTTACACACTAATGTATAAGTATAGTTTTTCAAAAGATGAGAAAAACAGCTTTTGAGTCATTGTCAGTAGATAAAAATTGATGCTTTTGTGTAATTCTAGGCATTACTTCTATATCTGTCTTACGAAGTTCACATATTCTTTGAGTCCCATTGCTTTCTAAGAGTCACTTCGTATTTCTGAAAACTTCTATTTGTAAGACACAGGTTATTTCCTTTTCATCTTCTAGAAGTAGGTCATTGTAATTTTAATACCCTTTTCAAGAATATACTTTTATCATTATTTTAATTGACTTTTTAATTCTATGGAAATTACAATAAGACTTTGAAAACCAACCATATTTTAACTTGAGCTTTCAGAGTTTACTACTACAAGGTGACAGCAGATATCAGATATGTAAGAGCAATAACTCTAGTCACACAACCATAAGAAAGCATAGCTCAGACAAAAATAACACAAATCAAATCCTGGGGAGTAAACATAAAACAAAGTATATAAAAGAATCCTACCAGAAACGTGCATGTAATGACAAATGATAAACCACAATGTGTTAATGTTAGAGATAAGACATTTTGAAATGGGCCTGCATTCCTCTATTTATTTTCTAAGTTAAAACCAACTTAATAAAATTAATATAAGATATATAGGCCCTCTAAGTTAAATGTGGTCTTTATTGGAAAAAAAATCTTCCATTTATCCTTGAAAGTAGCACAATTTAAAAAATGAATCATAACATTGAATTTTGAAAGTTAAGCTTTATGAAATTTATTTAACTACATAAACTCACTTGACACAAACATTTTAACTGAAGAGTTTGAACATTTAAATAAAAAAATACTTATTTTTGTAAAAAAAATAAACAACCTTCCTTAGAATGCATAAGGAAAATTAATAATTATACATCTGTAGTTAGGCCATACATCTCCTGTTTAGAAAGGATATAGAATGTTTTGAAAGTAAATAGAATAAGTACCTGTGAGTTACCATAATCAGACGTCAGAATCATTGACATTTGTGATTTTTTTCCTAAAATACATAAGTTATTTTGTTAACAAATGGCTTCATGGATTAGAAAAGGGAGGCTGAATAATATAGTTGTTAAAAGTAAGTTTCTGAAATCAGACTACCCAAGTTCATATAACTGCTCTTCTATGTCTTTGACCTTGGCTTACTTAAAAATTTAAGTAACTTTTTGTTTTATTTATCTCTTATTTAACTCTTTGTTTTAGTTATCTATGATATACATTTACAATGATATAATAATTTCTATATTATTATTAATTTTATTTATAAATTCAAAATTTATAGTCCAGTAATTTCTAACATACCTCACAAGGCTATGGGAGCATTTCATGAAAGAATACACATTCACTTAGCATGCTCTTCGCAGGTTGTAAACTATATAGTTAGCTGCTGTGGCCATTTTTAAAGCAATTTCAAATGTCTGTCCCTGCATATTGCCAAAATACTGCACAGGTTATTGCTTTCCATGTTGATGATTCAGAAATTCACACTGTTACTTTGGGTGTGTGTGTAGTGTGTATGCACACCTTAACACTTCAAAGGTTTGAGAAATCTTTGAGATCTTATTGAAACCAGAGCATATGAAACACCAAGGGGCCTGATGACCCAAAACACCAGTTTTTTTTCTTTTTTCAGGTATCAACCCACCCTTTGGTGAATTTTACAGGTTTGAGTGCAGCCAGGCAGTTCTAAATGCACCAAGAGTTTTGTCAGTATTCTTGCTCGTAGGTTTCTGGATTATGGCCAGCTATAAAAATAGTTTAGTCATGAGTGAAGTGATGGAGTCACTCATGGGAAATAGCCCTGTTATCCTCCTTTCTTAAAATAGGACGTTGCAAAATCAGTCAGATAATTCAGAGGGGGAAATCTTGGCCCCCTCCTCATTAAAAGAAAGAAACATCAGAAGAAAGGTAGTCTGACTTCTGAGGATGTTAGCCATGTGTATTTGCAGTTAGATATAAATAGTGGAACTTCCGATATCCTAGTACTTGGGTGTTTTAAGCTGAGTCAAGAACCATTAAAAAATCAGAGCATAAAAATTAACAAAAGTAAATCTTTGTTAAATTCTGCTTTTGGATTCTTGCCGATGAATACACTGTTGCATTCACTTTGTTTCTCTTTAAGTTTGATCCATTCATTAAGAAATCAAAAAAATATACTCTTAATTAGAAAGAACAAAATGGTAGTTACCAGAGGAGTGGTAGGTGGGGGGATGGGTGAAATAGGCGAAGGGGATTAAGAGTACACTTAAATCATGATGAGCACTGAGTAATGTATAGAATTGTTGAATCACTATATTGTACACCTGAAACTAACACTTTACGTTAACTATACTGGAATTAAAATTAAATAAATAAATAAAAACAAGGCATCCCCTCAAAAAAAAAAAAAACACACACACACAAAATAATCTTTTTTGTGTGTGTGTCTTTATGTGATTTTTGCAACTGATGTGGAATGTTTTTTAAGTAGAATATTTTAATATGAGTTAAAGTATTTGTCAACATAGCTGCTTTTACAGCTACAGTTAAGTCCATTGAAGTATATTTATATGGGAATTATTTTATTTTAAATAAGTGACTGAAGTGCCCTATTTCTAAAAGCAACAGAATTTGAAGCTATTATTTTAAATGCACAATATAAATGCATCATTTACAGAGAACTACAACAATTCTCATGTCAAGATCACATAGAGAAAATTTAATTATGTATAATGAGTCAGTGTCACTTCATCCTTGATAGGGATATCACAGCCTTTAATTAAGTTGGCCTTTACACTTCTGTGCCATAATATCTTTGGAGTAAGAAATTACTGAGTGTACTATGCTTATCTATACCAATTGATAATATAACCTAACTATTCTAATAATTAGGCTTATACGTATTACATTTTTACATAAATCATACAGTTTTAAAAAGATAAGACATGTAGACACATACAGGAAAAATTCCTTAATTTCAGTTAAAAATGGCACTCACAGATTAGAGTTATTATATAGCAATTTTCTCTATCGGACTTAACAAAAAATATTATAAATATTTAAATAAATTTATATCTTTGTTTTCCAAATACTGTTACCATTTTCTCTTTATTCAGTAGTCAACAAATGCCATTACATCTTGCAATAATAAGATTATAATAATAATTATATAATAAGATTGTAAACTTACATCTTGAATGGCTAATCTCCAAGAAACCACTGACAACTCCCATAGGTCTATTTTGATGCCCCTGATTTTTTTTCCCCTGCCTTAAATTTCAAGAGGTTGTTATGGACATTTGCTTTATAACACCTGAGGGAGTTCTTCACAGCTCTGTTTGCCTGCCTTCCATTTAAAATGTTTAAAGAATTTTGTGCTGAAAAAGTATTCTCTTTTATCAGGACCTAAGTAGCTTTCTCTTCATATAAACTGTAGTTGCTCAAAAAAGTTGATGGAATTGAAATGAAAAGCCTTATCAAAAGGCATTCTGGGAGTCTAGAAAACAATTAGCAAAACAAGATAATTATCAAATTTAATTTCATCCCTTTGTATGAGTCAACTAATTGAATGTTTGTGAGTAATCGCATAGAGTATTGACGGTAAACCACTTCTATTAATTGTACAGTGCCTATCAAGAAAGAATAAAAGCCAATGAGTCTCCAAAGAATCACACGATCAAAATGATAGCTGCCATATAATTACGAATTATAACAACAGCGATTTTGAAGTAATTTATTTAAATATCTTTTGTCCCATTGGACTGAAAATAATATTTTAACAAAAATTAAGAAATAAATTACATTGTATCAAAATATGGTTAATAGATATTTTAGGTCTTTATATTACATTATTTTAGAGCTTGAGAGTGGTCTCAAGTTATATACCAGAGGACAGACAGGTCAAGGGTGCTAAGGTAATTGTAACAACAACAACAATAAGAGAGATCTAATATTTTATCAAAGGACTATGCTTATGTCATAGACGTTGGCTTTTTTCTTAATTAAGATTTAGGCAAAAATTAAGTCACTTTTCCCCTTCTCCCTCTCGCTCTCCTTCTTTACTTACTGTCTCTGGCTTATTCTGTAATTGTGTATGTGTTTATATAAAGCTTAGGTCCTAAACTACAATATGTCCTGTGTTGACACATTATTAAATGATAGATTTTTTACAAAGTGCTAGATGAGCAATTTACTCTTCAATTGATTATGTTGACATTTTATTCATTTGTCAAACATAAATCCTATATTTGAATATAAGGATTAATAGATAATAAAGAAATAATATTTAACAATAAAATAGTGTTTAGTTTATTTCTCACCTATTATGAAGATAATGAGTTGATATATATTTTGATTATTCCAAACCCATATTTTTTTCAACTTGTTTCTTTTTTTTAAGATTTTATTTATTTATTTGAGAGAGAGAGAGAGAGCACACACAAGCAGATGGAGGGGGAGGAAGAGGGAGAGAGAGAATCTCAAGCAAACTCCACACTGAGGATGGAGGCCAGTGCAGGGCTCTGTCTCACGACCCTGAGATCATGACCTGAGCCAAAATCATGAGATGGATGCTTAACCCACTGAGCCACCCAGGTGCCCCTCAACCTGTTTCAAACTGTTCTCAAATTGGATTTTTATTTTAAAGTTTTTTTGTTTTTGTTTTCTTTCTGTTTTAGGTAGGATGAATTTCAAAGCAAAATTCCAATGGTCACTAAGATTCTATCTAGTAAAATAATCACATTTCCACTTGAATCTTGATTCTACCATTTTTTTGCACTCAAGACCACAACACAAAGACAAAAGGAAGAAAAGAAATAAAATGTTTGATTTAGTAATATAAATATGTTCTATTCTCCAGATAAAATAAATAATTATAATTATCTCTGTAGTATGTCCTTAAATATATATATATATACTTATTTGTCATTTTCTTCTTAAACAGTAGGTATATGGAAAGAAAGGCAAGAGAGATAGGAGTGACAGCTAAGGTTGGGAATTATTTTAAGAGAATGCTCATTAAAGAGAGGGAAGTTTAGTGAGTAGTGACAATATTATATCTTCCTGCATACTGTTAGTTATCTAATGTTTTAAAACCAATACCAACGGTATAGTCTTCTTTTCTAGTAATTTTTCAAATAAATCTATACTAAAAATGATATTATTTCTCATACTTTATTGTGCATTGGTGAATTTCTATGCTAAATAACATATTACATATTAAAAATTTTTGTCACATTTGCCTTGGAAGTAAATTCAGTAAATGTAGAACTTCTGAAAATTTGATTTGTTTCTCTTGAAACTTTTAATGAAATTCTCTGGTTTTGGCATCACCAAAAGTAACATATAGGGAAACCCTTTAGGTTATATCTAACCGAGGTCATGAGAAATAATATTTTGCATAAAAATAGTTTTAGAATATGTAAAAAAAACCACCTATTATTTCTTAGGAATAAAATATTTGAATTCTCTTTCTGAGATCACTGTGTTGTAAAGTCCTAGGAAAAGCTAAAAAGTGAGATTCTTAGGCAGAATTTTCAGAAAGATCCTCTTAGACGAAATTTGGTAACAATAGAGATGACTCAATAGGTAACTAGGATGACTCCAGTGAAATTACTTTTCAGTGAGATTAGACCAGAACAATTATTATAGTTACACTCTTGTGTTTCTTTTTCAATAACCCCACCAACCCTTTTCTGAAGTATAGCGGCAGTTAATTTTTATAGCAATTTATCATAGTATCTCCTAAGCCACATCCTGAGAACATTCATTGCGATTGACATTCAGATGGTCCAACAGAGAAGTTCCAGGGAGACCCTTCTGTAGCCAAAACCATCTCAGTGCCCCCAAGTACTAGAGGTTTCTTTTACATGCCAACAAAATGGTCAAGTCTAATGCAACACAATAACTAGTCAAATCAGCAACTTTGCCAATGGACTCAAATCTGCAGCAAATAAATATAGTGAATTTTCATGTAGGGTGACAGTAAAAAATTAGCATTAGATATATAAAGTCAGAATTTTATAGTCTGTGTAAACATTTGTCACAAACAAAAATCTGTTTTTTTTATCTTTATGCATAAAAGTTATATCTATTTAACTGTAGTTATTTATCTTTATATACAATATTTCCTATCTCAGTGCTTAAATCAGAAATTCTTAGCTTGCCTGTTAAAATCCCTTCAATGCTCTACTCCAATGTAACTGTCTTCTCATTGAATTTTAGTTTTAATCAAACTGAACAAAATCCCCCACATATGCCTTTCATAATCCTGATTTAATGTTTTGGGTTTACACAATCCTGTTCCCCCAGAATATTAATCCTCCTTAAATCCATATTTTCCAACATGGAAATCCCAACTCAAATTTCTCTGCTGCCATGAAAATTTTCCTTTAGCCAGAGTTAATCTAGTCTTCTTCTCAATTCCCATAACACTTTGGAGCAATATCTGTATCCTGTCATACATTATTTTGTATCCTTTCTTATTGTACTGGGTATGTCTGCTCTTATTTTCAGTTTGTATATTCTTCAAGAACAGAGAAAATGTGTTTTGTGTATATATTTACATGTCCTTCACCCAGCATAGTCCTTCAACATATTATGTATGTGCTTCCTAAAGGAATTGGTATTTGGGTCGCTGTCAAATTGAGGTATCTATAAAAATAGAGATTAAATTAGAAAGTCCCGGTAAGATTTGTCTTTTCCAAAGAGATGGCACTGACTTTTAGTGAAGGAATGTGTTAATTTCTCACAAAACATCATTGATAATTCTTAAGTACAAATGTATAAGACAATTTCCTATTTAAAAAATACTTAACACCAAAAAAGCCCCCCAAATAATTTGATTAAAAAATGTTGTCAGAATGGCTAGAATCAAAAATACAAGAAATAAATGTTTGCAAGAATGAGAAAAAAAAACCCTTGTGCACTGTTAGTAAGAATGTAAATTGGTGCAATCACTGTGGAAAACAGTATGGTGGTTCCTCAAAAATTTAAAAATAGAAATACCACATGATCCAGTAATTCCATTACTAGGTATTTACCCAAAGAAAATGAAAAAACTAATTCAAAAAGGTGTATGCACCCCTATGTTTATTGCAGCATTATTTATAATAGGTTAGATAATGAAAGCAATCCAGGTGTCCATCAATAGATGAATGGATAAAGAACATGAGGTATGTGTATAATATATACACACACATACAATGGACATATTACCCATAAAAAAGAATGAGATCTTGCCACTTGCAACAACATGGATGGAGCTAGAGGGTATGATGCTAAGTGAAATAAGTCATCCAGAAACACAAATACCAGATGATTTCACTTATACGTAGAATCAAAAAACAAAGCAAACAAAGAGACAAGCAAAAAAGCAGACTTTTAAATACAGAGAACAAACTGGTGGTTTCCAGAGAGGAGGTGGGTGGGGGGGTTGGGTGAAACAGATAAAGGGGAGTAAGAGGTATAAACTTCCATTTATAAAATAAATAAGTCAAGATGAAGAGTACAGCATAAATGAATATAGTCAATAATATTGTAATAATGTTTGATTAAAAAATACCTAAGTGTGGTTTAGATCACTGTTCTTAGTATGTTTTATCTATAACTATTCAAATATTAAGCAATCAACCCTCTACTCCCACTCATTATAAGGTCACCTTCCTCTTTGGATATCATGATGTTCTGAAGGTCCTTTAGTTTAGAAAACTTATATACATTTGAAGTGTCATGAGACAAATCTCTAGTAGGTTGTGTTTTCCTATCCACCTGAAAAAACACATATGAGAAATTAATATAATGTTTTTCTCTGATTTATATGCATTTGCTGTATTATGAGGTTTAGAAAACACATGGTATTTCGTTCATGAATACTACAGCATAATGAATATTTGAGGAAAAACCTCAGATACAGAGATACATTGATACATAAATAAATAAGCCGTAGGAGAAAAGGAGCCTGTCAGGATGAGAGCTAGATGTGTTGTCGATGATCAACATTCACAGCTTTATATACAGTCTCCTACCCTAATTACATTCACATCTCAGTTATCTTAATGTTTTCTCATGAAGGGTGAGGGGAAGAACATAAGCAGCTTTCTGCCCATCTGCTTTGTAGGTAAGTGTAATGGGCTCAATGTTTATGATCCCCCCCATTCTTATGTTGAAATCCTAATCCCTAAGGTGGGACCTTTAGCAATTGATGAGGTCATGAGGGTAGAGTTCTCATGAATGGGAGTGTGCTCTTACAGAAGAAACCCCAGAGAGTTCTCTTGCTCTTTTGCCATGTGAGGACACAGCAAAAAGATAGCTGTCTATGAACCAGGAAGCAGGCTCTCACCAGACAATGAATCTGCCAGCACATTGATCTTAAACTTTCCAGCCTTCAGAGCCATGAGAAATAAATTTCTTTTGTTTATAAGCCACCCAACGTATGGTGTTCCAGCAGCCCAAACAGACTAAAACAATTAAGTGTATGTAAGAAGCATAAATGTGACACTGTGCTGTCCATTATGATACAAAAATCATTTATTTCCATTATCCTTTAACACTTTATAGACACTTTTCTATTTTTCTAGTAGTCATTGTTTCCCTGCATAACAGATTCAAATAATTTATTACTAAAGTGAAAATGTATTATTTTTTTTATATTCTTATTGGACTCCACAACAATCTGCACATAATTTTGGTAAATTAATCAAGAGCTTGGAAAAGTCACTGGGAAGACTAGAAAGTGTATTCCCACATAGGAGCAGGAGATAATTAATTTTACTTTTTAATACATTAGATAATCTTTATATAAAATGATAATATCCATTGAAGATATGCTTATTTTTATTTCATACTTCACTAGCTTGTTTTCCATGTTTAAAGGTGTTATTCTTTTCTTTCATAGTAATCATTAAACGTCCCATTCTCCAGGTAATAAGAAATTGTTCTCTGTTATGTATTGAACCTTGCTGTCAAGTAATGATAAAAGACCACCTTGAAAAAGAAAAAGGAAAACCAAAAGCAGATCAAAAGTGAGGATGAGCACAGGAGAAAGATAGTGCTTTAAGGACATCATAATTTACTAATTTAGACCTAGAAGTCAATAAAAGCTTAATGTCCTGGAAAGAGTGTTCAAACCTCTGTTTTACAGGCCATGGTGTGCTATTTTTCAGAAGATGACAAAACATTAATTCTTTTGTAAGAAAAATAAGTGGTCAGAGGAGAAGGTAGGAGAAGGAAAAAAAAGAAAAAGAGAGGCAAAATAGAATTAAATTCACTTTTAATAAGAATTTATTGTAGGGGCGCCTGGGTGGCTCAGTCAGTAAGCATCTACCTTCAGCTCAGGTCATGATCTCAGGGTCCTGGGACGAGTCCCACATCAGGCTCCCTGCTCCGCAGGGAACCTGCTTCTCCCTCTCCCTCTGCCTGCTGCTCCCCCCTGCTTGTGCTCTCTCTCTCTCTCTCTGTCGAATAAATAAATAAAATCTTAAAAAAAAATTATTGTAACTTTTCTATGCCAAATGCTGTGCTAATTGCTTAAAAATAAATTAAAAAGATACGTTAAAATCTGAATTCTCAACAAATTCAAAATGTAATAGAGGAAATTGATAATTTTTATATTAATAATAAAATAAGGCATTTTATACAGTAGGTACTAGAGCAAAAGATTATAGGAATGTCTTTAAAAAGAATACCAAAATGAACATGTAATTTATTATTTCCATTTACACTTAAATATAGCACCACATTTACAAGGACAAAGCTTGGGTTTAAGATAATCATAAATAACTGGAATAGACATAGAAGTCAATACAAATTTAATGGCCTGGAGAGAGTCTTCTCACTTGTGAGTATGAAGCCATAGTGCTATTTTAGAAGAGGAGACGAAGTGGCACAGTATTACTTTTTAATAATTAGAAAAGAATCTAAACTTTCATAATTAGGAAAATTTGAAATTCTTGGGATGTTTATATTGTGCTTTTGAGATGTGTTTGTATGTATGTGTACACACTCATATGACAGAAAATATGGATTATAAAGTAGACAGAAATGATCTCTTATCTTTTGGTTTTATAATATCTCTTGACTATGTTTTTGTAAAAAAAATGTAAAAAGTAGACTTTTAGAATCACATCATTTTCATGTATATTTTATTAGAGCATGTTTTGAACATGAACAAGATGTAGGGAATTTAACAGTAAACTACCATGAATCAGTCACCTCCCTCAAATCTTATTTATATACCTAATCACTTTCTCATCCCAAATATTATATTAACAAGAGTCGTGTTATCTCATTTCATCTGTGATTATTTAAATAGAGCATTTTAGCTTCCATAAAATCATTATTTACATCCCTTAATTTTACAGATGACAAAATTCAACCCAAGAGACATTAAGTGTTTTGTCTATATATATAAATATTTATATATAATATATATATATTTTTTCTATATCATATGGCTAGGTAATGGTAGAGTTAGGATTAGTCTCTGACACCAGTGTCTCATCTTGTCCTTGTACAACTGGATTTTAGGAAGTTATAAGAAGAATGGAAGTTTCTCAGTAGGGAATGGCAGAGGAAAAGATGACATATGAATGGAAACATGAAGGTCTCACTATTTTCAGCCCTCAGCTCTGAAGACACCGTGCAGCCCCAGAGTATTCACTAGTATAATTTCTGCATGCAAATCTCAGTCTCAGAATCTACTTTCTGGAGAAATCAACCTGTGACAAAGCTGAACATTAGAAGTATTTCTTGTCATCATTATAAGCCTGTATTATGTTGAAGGCTATGAATTTGTCCTGAAAACAATTTGCTTGGTTCTATGAGTTTTCCCCTTCAATGGCCAGTGGCAGAACTGTAAGATAAGAAGGTAAAATACTGAGTTAAGTCAAAAATGTGATATAAACTTGATTACAGAATATTAAGTAAGTAGCACAGATGTTCAGATTTGTTAGGAAATATGTGGCTTTTGCAAATATATTTATTCTTGCCATAACAAGGACTTTATCCCTATAACACTGGCTCAGCAAAATCCATTACAGGTTAGGCTGCCATCTCCACTGAGTTCTCGTAAGTGGTGATACTTGCCAGGATATTATACAAACACTGGCAAAAGGAAGACATGAAAATTAAAAAACTAAACTTTAAAAAAAAATAATACAGTGGGGACAAAAGTCAGAAGAACCAAACCAAAGAACTAAATAAATGGAAAATTATTCCATGTTCAAGGTTAAGACTCATCATTGTCAAGATGTAAGTTATTAACAAATTGATCTATAGATTTAATGCATTTCAAATCAAAATCCTGGCAAGTAATTTGTGGATATTGAAAAATTGATTCTAAATCTTACATGGTGAGGCCAAAGATGCAGAAAACCAATACAATATTGAAGAAGAACCAAGTTAAAAAATTGACACTACTTGACTTTAAGTCTTGCTACAAAGATATAGGAATCAAAGCAATGTGGTATTGATGAAAGAATAGACAAATAGATCAATTGAACAGAAATAGAGCCCGGAAATAGTCCACTCATCTTTGACAAAGGATCAAAGATAATCTTTTCTTTTTTTTAAAGATCTTATTTATTTATTTAACAGAGAGAGATACAGTGAGAGAGGGAACACAAGCAGTGGGAGTGGGAGAGGGAGAATCAGGCTTCCTGCCTAGCAGGGAGCCCGATGTGGGGCTCTATCCCAGGACCCTGGGATCATGACCTGAGCCAAAGGCTGACGCTTAATGACTGAGCCACCCAGGTGCCCCAAAGATAATCTTTTCAACAAATGATGCTGGAACAACTTGACATCCAAATGTAAAAGAATCTAGACATAGACTTTACACCCTTCACAAACATTGTCAAAATGTTTCATAAATCTAAATGTAAAACGTAAGGCTATAAAACCTCTAGAAGACAGGAAAAAGCTAGATGGCCTTGGGTTTGGAATTGACTATTCAAATACAACACCAAAGGCATGATCCATGAAAGAAATAATTGAAATGTTGGATTTCATCAAAATTAAAAACTTTTGCTCTGTGAAAGACATTGTTAAGAGAATGAGAAGACTAGCCACAGATTGAAAGAAATTATTTGCAAAAAAGTATCTGATAAAATATTGTATTCCAAAATATACAAAGAACACTTAAAACTCAACAGTAATAAAACTATTTGATTTAAAAATAAACAAAGAAGATATGCTAATGAAACATAAGCAGATGAAAAGATGTTATACATCATATTTCATTAGGGAATTATAAATTAAAATAATGAGATAACACCACACACCTATTAGAATAGCTGAAATATATATTTTTTAAAGATTTTATTTATTTACTTGAGAGAGAGTGAGAGAGAGAGTACAGAGGGAGAGGGAGAAGCAGACTCCCCGCTGAGCAGGAAGCCTGATATGGGGCCCTATCCTAGGACCCTGAGATCATGACCTAAGATGAAGGCAGCTGCTTAACCAAATGAGCCACCCAGGTGCCCCTAGAATCTTAAATACTAATATCAAATACTGGTGAGGATGTATAGCAATAGGAACTCTCATTCATTGCTTATGGGAACGCAAAATGGTATACCACTTTGGAAAACAATGTGACAGTTTCTTTAATTTTTCTTTTAAGAGAGATAGAGTGTGGGGGAAGGGGCAGAGGGAGAGGGAGAGAGAGAATCTTAAGCAGATTCCACGCCCAGGGCAGAGCCTGACCCGGGCTCAATCTCTTGACCCTCAGATCATGACCTGAGCCAAATTAAGAGTTGGGTGCTTAACCAACTGAGCCACCAGGCAACCTGCAATGTTGCGGTTTCCTAAGTTAAACATGCTCTTATGACATGATCCAACAATTGTGCTTCCAAGTAATTTGAAAACTAATGTCCACACAAAAGCCTGCACATGGATGTTTATAGCAGCTTTATTCATAATTTCAAACACTTGGAAGCAACCATGATGTCCTTCAGTAGGTGAATATCTGGGTAAACTGTGGCATATCCAGACAGTGGAATAGTATTAAACACTAAAAAGAAATGAGCTGTGAAGCCATAACAACAACAACAACAACAACAACAAAACAGGGAGGAAACTTAAATTCATACTAAGTGAAAGAAGCTAGTGAAAAGGCTACATGCTATATAATTTCAACTACACGACATTTTGGGAAAGGCAAATTAATGGAAAGAATTAAAAAATCAGTGGTTTCCAGAGGGTGAGAGGAAAGAAAGATGAAATGACAGAACACAGAGGATTTTTAGGGCAATGAGACTGTTCTGTATGGTACTATAATGGTGGATACATGCCATGATACATTTGTCAAAAACCACTGAATGTACACCAAGAGAGAACCCTGTATAAACTGTGGACTTCGGGTGATAATGATGTGTCACTCTAGGTTTATTGATTTTAACAAAGGTATCTCTCTGTGACAAGCGGTTGACAGTGGGGAGGATATGTATGTGTGGGGCAGATGGCCTATGGGCACTCTGTACTTTCTGCACAATTTTGCTGTGAACCTGAAACTGTCTATTAAAAACATAAAAATTGGGAATTAAGAAATTAATTACTTAAATATCATTTATTCTGGCATAGCTCCTTCTATACCCTCAGAACCAAATACTGACAATATAACTGACAACAATTTGAGAAGTCAAAACGCCAATTAACATTCAGCTGCAAACATCTGAATCATACTCAATGCTATTAACAAGCAAAAAATGTCAACGGGTTAAAATCATTTAAGTACAAAGTGGTAGACCATACATAGCTTTTAGTGTCTTGCAACAGGTTACAAGTCAGCAGAACTATCTAGTTTTACAAATGGTGAGAGTCGGTCCACTTTGTGATCAGCACATTTGTGAAGAGGTAACATGGTGTGATGGATTAGCAGGTGTGGTGTATGGTTGGACTAATAGTGTTTGAATACCTGATCTGCTGCTTCCTGCCTAAGGGACAGTTTACTTCCCTGTACAGTGAAGAAAAAACAATTTTTTTGAATTAATACATATTGTAAAATGTTTTGAATGTGCCTTGAACATAGATGATATAGAGTGAATACAAGTAATTTTTATTAGGATTATGGCAATGGTGGTGGAAGTGCAGGCAGACTATGAAAAATAGGGTATAGGATGGACTGCACTTCCTAAACCACAGTTTGAAAATGAGCAACACACAGGTTCAGTGATATTTGACCCCTCACAGAAAGTGTTGATTTAGCTTGAAAAACTGGAGATTTGGCAACACTAGCTGTGAAGTCTCTCATGGTCACAATTAACCAGAACCTGGTGGCAACCATTCCCTTTAGATAAGCTGTGACTTCTCTGCCTACTTCAATCTCCATGTGGTCGTCTTCACTCTTGTACATCACCTGCCTAGTCTTTGCAGCCATTTGTTTTTTTTAAATCCCCAATCTAGAACAAACTAAACTGTATCGAATAAATCTATTTTTAAGTAACAAACTATATTTTTATAACAATATTAAATGATAGTCATATTTAATGCCTTTATTTACAATATAGTAAGCTGATAATTCAACATGAAGTGTGTCACTAAAACTTGGTATCCACTTACATATGGAATTAAATTTTAGTTTTGAGGGTTTGTCTCATCCTTTTAGATCAAAGTAAGTAACATGGATAGCCCTTCTGGAAAATTTTTTTTTTTTTTTTAAAGATTTTATTTATTCATTTGAGACACAGAGAGAGAGAGAGAGAGAGCATGAGCAGGGGGAGGGGGAGAGGCAGAGGCAGCGGGAGAAGCAGGCTCCCCGCTGAGCCAGGAGCCCAATGCGGGGCTCGATCCCAGGACCCTGGGATCATGACCTGAGCTGAAGGCAGACGCTTAACCATCTGAGCCATCCAGGCCCCCCTGGAAAATTTCTTGTTTGTCTAACCAGCTGATAAAATGCACATGAGCCAAGAGGAAGCAAATTGAATGGTTTCCAGTTAAAGCCCTTGAGTATTATTGCAGTCACTTATAGTATTAGTGTGTTCAGCTATGCCCTGGGTCCTTTCCTACCATGTTTTTTGCTGAACCTTGTCCTGGAGATCAGCAGTAGCTGTTTATGTAAACCTATAACCATACCACTCCCAATTATATGAATCCATATGAGTACATCAGGCTGATTTTCTCCTTAAAGAAACTCTGTAGTTAAAGAAATTGATAAGCTTACCCTTTAGGATTTATGTATTAAGCTTAATTGAAATTGAATTGAAACTAGAAAAAATTTTGTTTTTAATAAATATATTTGTGATAATTTAGCTTTTCGGACCCCAACCCACAAAGAAAACTTGTTTCGTATGTATGTGTGTATGTGTGTGTATAGCCTTTCCCAAGAGAAACATTTCTTATATAGAATGGTAAAGTACTACCTATATAAAGTTTCAAACAAATGAAAATTTTTTATAAAACCCAAAAAATATACATCGATCAGAAAGACAAAGAATCCCATTTGTATTGAGCTCAAAGGAAACAACTAAATAGACAAATTTTGCAAAACTGCTTTCTGAATATGAATGTGAATCACAGTGAAATTTAAGTCGTATCTACAATAATCTCTTTACTTTGTCCAGAAATATGTTGAACATATTCTTTTTGCATTTTAATTCAAAGTCTGTTGCTTCTGCATTTTATTCAATGAGAAAAAATACTGAGACATTGTTCAAGAATAAGTTCTATTATAATTTCAATAACCTCAGCATGCCTCTAACAAACATTTTATTTGAATAATACTAATTCTGTACTATAATGGGTAAAAAAAGACAAAGAAATTATAAAATGATATTGTTTTCAAAAGAAGAAGAATTGGATGAAATTGGATAAATGTACCCCACTTAGCAATAAATAATCTCAGAGGAAAATTACCAAGGTTATTCTTACTGAGGGAAAAAAACAACCTCAATTCAAGTTCAGTATAATTCAACACTTTGACGTAATATACTAAAATTTTGTAACACAAACTTAATTTCATAAATACAATTTAAGAGTTGAAATATTAAACAGAATAGACCTAACCTACCCTGTCTTGGTCATATAAATTTGGCATTTATAATTTGTTTTAGCTGTCACATTTTGAGAAAACTGTAGTATGGAAATGTAGTTAAGAGGCTGAGCTCTCACCAAAAAACTTCCTAACTTCCCCATCCTCCAGTGTCCTCATTTATATGGGGATTTTAAAAGAATATAACATACTGAGCTATTGAGATAATTAAATAATAGAATTAAAGTGCTTAGAACTGTATTTGGTACACATGAGTTAGTTCAAAAAAATAAAAATGAAACAAACGCACAATATGCCAAGAATCTATAAACATTGGAGACTGATCAGATAGTTAACATGTTAAGACAATTATATTTCAGTGGAACACACACACACACACCCCTCATTCTAAGAATGGTAGATTATGTCAAAGAAATATCCTCTTATTTAGCTGAGTGACTAGATGAGTGTTTAATATTCAGTATGGTCCCAGATCTAGTTCCAGAAGTGGGAACTAGAGCAATGCATGAAGAAGAGAAGAGTGATGGAGGAAAAGAGAAAAGACAGGAGTGAAAAGAATGGGAAACAATGAGGTGGCCAAGGCTGGTTAGTATGCTGGGTGTTACTAACAGTGAGACATCCCTTCTAGGGTTGAGAACAAAGATGCTTCCTTATACAATGTCTCTTCAGGAGTAGGACTCTTATTGGAGGCTCAAAAATCTTCAAACATATTTCATATGCAGATACCATGAATTTATATTTGAAGTTGACAAAGTTTTGGAGAGTCTGGGTCGTAAGTTTGAATGGACGCAAGGTCAGTGTTAAAGAAAGTACTGTAAGACATGGCATAAAGATTAAAATTGTATCTGAGATGGTGCCTGGGAAATCACTGAAATGTGCAACTTTATGACATGTGCTTTCCTCAGCCAGTGACTTGAATTAGTCCTAGGAAAAAATGAGAGGACATTTAACTTATAGAAAAGACAATTTAGAAAAGACAAGAGAGAATGTGTCTTCATTGTTTGAAAGCATACCCTGGGATAGAGGGATTTGATTTATGTAGCTGGAGAGTACAGAACCCAGACAATTTGGAAAAAGTTTGTGAGGCATGTTTTTAGTCAGTGAGGTAGAATTTTATAAATACAATATATCTACCTCTAAATATGCTACCTACTTCATGAAGTACTGAATCCCTTATCCTAGACATGCCTGAGAGAAGAACAAACTGACAACTTCTCATAGTTACCAGAAAAAATAATGCTAGAGTTGGTAGGAAATTTAGGCTAGAAGATCTCCAGGGACCATCCTTGCAACACTAATAAAATTGCGACAGGTAAAATATTTTGATTGCATTTTTGGTATACACATACACACATACACACACACACACACACACACACACATATAATGGCATTCAAATTTTGACTTTCTTTTTTGTTGTTCTTTTTCTCTAGAGACATAATTTTATGGATGAAACAATAATCTGATAGTTTAGAAACAATACAGTAAGAAACAGATGGCTTGAATGTATTATGTGGTTAAGGAGATGTTTCACTGTAGTTTTTTGGCATAGTATAAAGTCATACTAATTCTACCTAGCTAAAGCAGATCTTTAATTGGAAAACAAACCTCTAAAAGAGGCTGAGCAAGGTACTATTTTAACACCAGCACAAGTAGACAGATTTATGACTAATTGTATCACATATACTAAGGAAAGAAAAACTCTAAGACTCTGCAACTCCAAAAATATTTTCAGATTCTACCTGTAGTTTTATAATGATTGTATTGGTCATTTTCTTGACAACATAGAGTGTGATATGTCACAGTGGTCAAGAAATTTTAATGCAAGAGAAGGGTACTTTTTACATGCATAGAATATGATGAAGTGATGATTTAATTATACATTAGGCAAATAAAAACAAAGCAAATGATACCAATTTGTAAGTAAATGTTTGTATTAGATTGGGAAATATAATCATAGCCAAGATGATTATTATTAATATTAGTGTAATGAAGTCCAATCTGGAACATTTTAGAAAGTGCTGTGAAATATTTTTATTTTGTACTTGGTAGAAACATGAGCTAAAAGTTCCACATATAAAAAAATATGGAAATACACACTATATTATTTCTTCCATTGTCCTTGATTTCACTGAGAAATAATCCTCCTCCCAAGAAACACAGTTGACAATGTATTTGTAGTTAGGAGATGGGAAAATAACAAAAATAGTAGCTGATGTAAACAGTGAGAAAAAAAAAAATCTGAAATCTTGCCAATGTTGGCAGAGATTCCTACAAGCACAAGCATGCACACGTATGCTAACACACATATGTGCACACCCACAAGCACAAACACACACACAGTCTTACTCCCCTTAAGAAATAGCTTCTCTTCTCTTAATGATCCCTCACTCAGTTTTAGGAAGTCACACTTGCATCCTGGTTGATCCTTGACAACTCAGGCACTTAACCAGCCTTTGTTGCCTTTATCCGGGATACTTCTTTTTTTTTTCTTTTTTTAATTTTATTTTATTATGTTATGTTAATCACCATACATTACATCATTAGTTTTTGGTGTAGTGTTCCATGATTCATTGTTTGTGTATAACACCCAGTGCTCCATGCAATATGTGCCCTCTTTAATATCCATCACCAGGCTAACCCGTCCCCCCAACCCCCTCCCCTTCTACCCATGCCCTCAGCTTTAATATTCTCAAGGATCACTCCCTTACTTCACTCAAATATTTCCTCAAATCTCACCTTGATTTAAAAATTAACATTTTATGGGGAACATGAGTGGCTCAGGTAGTTAAGCGTCTGCCTTCAGCTCAGGTCATGATCTCAGGGTGTGGGATTGAGCCCCATGTCAGGCTCCCTGCTCAGCGGGGAGTCTGTTTCTCCCTTTGCCTCCTTTCCCCCACTTGTGAACACACACTCTCTCTCTCAAATAAATAAATAAAATCTTTAAAAAATAAATAAAAATAAAAATTAACATTTTATTTTGGAATAGTTTTAGTTTTACAGAAAACTTGCAAAGATAATATACAGAGTTCCTGTGTATCCCTCAGCAAATGTCAGTTTTCCCTGATACCATCATTTTATAGTACCATGTAGTATATTTGTCAAAACTGAAAACCAATATTGGTACATTATCAACTAAACTCCATACGTTTTGGACTTCCACTAAAGTCTTTTATTTTTTCTTTTGGAAGATCCTATTCATTTAATCATAATGCATGTAGTTATGTCCCCTTATTTTCTTCTTGTATGATAGTTCCTCACTCTGTCTTTATTTTTCATGATTTTTACAGTTTGGGAGAGTATTAGATAATTCATAGAATGCACTTTAAGTTAGAGTTCTTTTTTCTCATGACTGGACTGTGATTATGGGTTTTGGAAAGAATATCACAGGGGTGATGTGCTCTTTTCATCACATTATATTAGGAGATAAATAATATCCACATGACATAACTGAGGATGTTATCCTTGATCACTTGGTTAGGGTAGTGTTTGGCAGGTTTCTCTATTGTATAGTTATAATTTTTCCCTTTCCATATACTATTAATTGGACATAAATCACTAAATTGAGCCCATCGTCAAGGGAGAGTAGGATTAAGCTCCATCTATGGGAGGGTGTTATCGACATACATTAGAATTCTGTAAAGAAGATTTCTTCATTCTTCTGTATTTTTTATTTAATCATCCATTTATATCCATATGACCTTATGAATATTTATTTTATATTTTGGGTTTTAATCCAGTACTATGTTACTTATTTTGTTGCTCAAATTGTTCCAGTTTAGGCCATCGAGATTCCTTTAATGTTGGCTCCTGTATCCCTTTGACCAGCCCCAGCTTTTTGTTTTTTTCTGCACTATTCGCTTCCTGGTCCTACAAGATGCTCCAGGATTATCTTGCAGTTTCACTATCCCAGTCCTAAAATCAGCCATTTACTTAAGGATCCTTGGTTCCTTTTATAGGAGGATGGTATATAGAAGCCAAGATCTTGATGCTAGGTGTGTTTTTTTCTACTTTGGTAAATCTCATCATTTCATTTTACTTATTTATTTTTTTAAATTAAAACTATGTATGGTTTAGGGCGCATGGGTGGCTCAGTTGGTTAAGCGACTGCCTTCGGCTCAGGTCATGATCCTGGAGTCCCGGGATCGAGTCCCACATCGGGCTCCCTGCTCAACAGGGAGTCTGCTTCTCCCTCTGACCCTCCCCCCTCTCATGAGCTCTCTCTCTCTCAAATAAATAAATAAAATCTTTAAAAAAAAAAACTATGTATGGTTTATTCTCTCTTTTTGTCTCTTTATCTCATCGTTTTCATGAGACTACCCTGACTACCCAATTTCATGCTGAAATCTTCCTCTCCCCCAACCTCCATTCCAAATTCCCATTATCTTTTTATAGTGTTTCCTTTTTCATAGCACATTCAAAAATGTTATAGGATTAGGGTGCCTAGGTGGCACAGTCAGTTAAGTGCCAACTCTTGGTTTCAGCTCAGGTCCTGATCTCAGGGCCATGAGTCAAGCCCCCAGTTAGGCTCCATCCTCAACAAAGAGTCTGCTTAAGACTTTCTCTCCCTCTCCCTCTTCCCCTCCCCCCCAAAATAAATAATCTTAAAAAAATATTATAGAATTTACTTATATTTTCTGAGTAGTTCTTTTTTTTTTTTTCCCTAAAGATTTTATTTGTCAGAGAGAGAAAGAGAGAGAGCACACAAGCAGGGGGAGCGGCAGGCAGAGGGAGAAGCAGGCTACCCCCTGAGCAAGGAGCCCAATGCAGGACTTGATCCCAGGACCCTGGGATCATGACCTAAGCTGAAGGCAGATGCTTAACTGATTGAGCCACCCAGGTGTCCCCTGAGTAGTCTTAATGTCTGTCTCCTCTTGCCCCTACAATTTAAGTTTTATGAAGGCAGGGATTTTTACTTTGATCATTATTGTATATGTAGCATACAGAGCAATATCTAGCACAAAGCTGGGAGTCAATAATACTTGTTGAGGGCGCCTGGGTGGCTCAGTCATTAAGCGTCTGCCTTCGGCTCAGGTAATGATTCCGGGGTCCTGGGATCGAGTCCCACATCCGGCTCCCTGCTCTGCGGGAAGCCTGCTTCTCCCTCTCCCACTCCCCCTGCTTGTGTTCCTGCTCTGGCTATGTCTCTCTCTGTCAAATAAATAAATAAAATCTTTAAAAAAAATAAAAATAAAAATAAAAAATAAATAATATTTGTTGAAAATGTATTGATATTTGCAAGAAAAAATGAAGAATATAAATACATCTTAACTTTCATCTCATCAAACATTAAATATCTCAAATTATGTTTAAGTGTAAAATAGATCAGTTTAGGACAATTCTTTTAATAGGATTGGAAAAATACAAGAAAATCAGGAAACTGCACTGTTAAGATAATTTATTAAAGGCCACAAAATTAGTGTATTTACATGTTAAGATGTAGACAGTTGTACATAAACATGTAAATAATTTCTCTTCAGTGTAAGTTTATTGTTATCTGATAAGACATAATCATTTAGTATCTAATATGGCAATCAAAAATTTTCATTCATTAAATTGTCTATAAATATGAGGTCATCAAATACTCTTTCAACTAATTTTAGCATCTTATTGTTCCCTAATTAAATAATGAGTTGAATAAAACATTTGACATACGCTTATTTCATAGTTACATGAAAGTCAGAGTTTTAACCTTTGAAATTACACTTTAACCAATTTACTGTGTTAAATGAGCATTAGCAAAATAGCAATAGTTAAGGGCTTATCTGATCTTAATTCATTTAGAACAAAAAGAGAAAAGAAATAAAGTTTAAGTGAAAATTTTATACTCGAAAAAATTGTTTGCAATAGAAGTGATTGTGAAAACTTTTACATTAATTTGATAGTGCATGGAATTTAAATGTGCTTTAAACATGAGCTTATGCAAAATTATGCAATTATAGTCTAAAATTTGAATAGGAATCTATATCAATGTTCCTAAACTGTGATTCACAGTTTCTCATCTACTACTGCTTCAAATACCTGAAACAGACTTTGAGGATTCAAACGCTATTATAAATACCAGACAAAAAGGAAGAAAAAGTAATCCTATTTTGGAATCGTAAATCTAGAGTAAAAAGAAAATGTAAAATAAAAAACAGAGACTATAAATTTAACTGAAAAAAGAAAACTTCGATCCTTTCAATATATTGATAAATTCACAAGACACCTTGTCATAAATAATTTCCTAGCCATGCAGTAAATTATACAGTATTTTCTTGACAATTAAGTTTACCAGTAATATCTTAACAGTACTTAAGGAAGATAATTCTCTGTTTCTCTCTACTGTCTTTTTCCTTCCTTCTCACAAACACATTCGTCTTCATAGTCATCCACAAACACACCGACACTCACATACACTCATGCATTGCCCTTTTAGGCATTAGGAAGGTTGCCAGATGGAAAGAAAGATTGATTTTCAGTCTAACCATGTCAATCTAAATATTTATAAGTAGCAATTATTTATATACAAAGTAGGTATTTATAAATGATAAGTTTTGTCTTTTAAAATACATACTAAAAACAGTATTTCAATAGTATATGAAATCTTTAGAAAAAAAATCAGTAAGATCAGTTAAGCTTCAAGAATATTTGCATGTTTTGCCCTAAGAGCTACATATAATGCAAAATAAGCTATATTCTTAAGGAATGTAATTTTATCAGTTGATTGGTAAAAAAAATCATATTTATGAAAAAAAAAAAATTGTTCAGAATTATAACCAGTGTTGTGCTAGAGGCAGCTTTTACCAGATTATGAGAGCTGGATGTTCCTGTCACTTCTCATCTCTGTATTCCACCTTTCCTGACATGTTGGTAATTAGAAATCAACCATGGTTGGAGTATTTACACAATGAAGATTGGAAAGCACTATACATTAAAAGGTTGTTTATGTGTGTGTGTTTGAATAACTGATTACTAAAAATTAGCCATCAAATCCCCGAATATCACCTAACCCTTGCACATTTAGCAACACAGTCATTTTGTTTCTCTTTTGAAATTACACTTTTCTTTCTTTCTTTAAATATATTTTTTCTCTTGTAATTTTAGAAGCGCCATTGATTAAAAAATGTGATTATTAATAAAGAGTTACTTTTGTTTGGTTTGTTTTTCTAAAGATTTTATTTATTTGACAGAGAGAGAGAGACAGTGAGAGAGGGAACACAGGCAGGGGGAGTGGGAGAGGGAGAAGCAGGCTCCCTGCCGAGCAGGGAGGGAGCCTGATGCAGGCTCGATCCCAGGACCTGGGATCATGACCTGAGCCGAAGGCAGACACCTAATGACTCAGCCACCCAGGCGCCCCTCTTTTGTTTGATTTTCATAGCTTGAGAGAAATAATGAAGAATAGCTTCAAAATATATTTTACTGTTTGAATATTCAAGTTTGAATTAATGTTTTTAGGAATCATGGTTTTCATAAAACTGAAAATTCTCCTTAGAAATTTTCTAGTCACTCTTCATCATCTTTCACTGAATTTAGAAAATGTCAAAATTTATCTGCTTGATCAATTTCCCCATTTAGGTAACTTTTAAAAGACAAAAAAAAAAAACAAAAAACAGATGTAACTCTTGGGTAGATTAGATTATGATTGAGATGCCCATTTTAAACCGAGTGAAAAAAAGTTGAGATAATAAATAAACAAAAAGGTGTTTAGCAAGTCAATATTTTCTCTCTGGGGACATATTTCCTTATCAACTAGTCAGAGAACCTTCTGTCTTTATTTTAGTTTTGAGTTTGGCAACATCTGTGCTATTTTTCTTCCATGACCTAAAGAGCTACAAAATGTGGTCTCAAGTAAACCATTGTTCCCTGGGGTAAAGCTAGAAACTACATAATGAGGCTAGTAAAGCCACAAGAATATATTTACTTGTATTTACTTCTAGGATGTATGTAGACTTTTAGAGTAGTAACTTGCATTCCTAAATCAAGAAAATTTAAAAAAGAAAAGCTGCTTTTTTGTTAGTATTGTTGTCATTTTTGCTCAGAAATGTAGGGTATTGTGTTATAAGGAAAATCTTTTTTATGGTAAAAATTCTTTTTTTTAATTAAATCTTAAAGTGCATCAAATAGATCTGTATTCATTATTACACAGATTTTCCCCAACTCTCACAGGGAAGACAAAAAAGGAGACAATATTTTTGGGGAGGACTTGGTTGATTCGCGTTCTTTCTAGGACATGAAGTCTATGATTTATATATGACAACTTGAAAAATAGGATTCAGTTCCACTAGACTTATCCATTGGAGACAGAATTTCACCTTAAATACAGTCAGTCAACCCTCTTTATTCATGGATTCCATTTTTGCAAATATGCCTACTTGGTAAAATGTATTTGTAGTATCCAAATGAATACTTGTAACACTTTCATGGTCATTTATAGACATAAGTGGAGAAGCAAAAAATTTGAGTTGCCTCATACATGTGTTCCCAGCTAAGGTTCCTGTCTTCTTCTTTCAGTTTTTTTTTCAAACTTCTTCAGTTTCCTGTTATATTGTAAATTAGTGTTCTTCCTGGGGTCTATTTAATGCCACATTTTAAAATTTTTGTGCTTTTTGTTGGTGGTTTTGCTGTTTAAAATGACACACGGGCATAGTGTTGAAGTGGGTTTCCTGTTCCTAAGTACAAGCAGGTTGTGATGTGCCTTAGGGAAAAAACACATGTGTTAGATAAGCTTCCTTTAGGTAGGAGTTAAGTGCAATTGTCTTCTACTGAGCTCATTGAGTTCAATATTAATGAATAGATGATGTGTATTAAATAAAGTGTCTTCAAACAGAAATACACAAAACAAGTCATCTAATGACCAATTTCTGAAAATGTGACCAGAGGCTCAGAGGAACTTAACCCTGTATTTTTCCTAGGAGCAATGATTCAGTACTAATTAATTGAGCATTTGTATCCACTTTATAGAATATAACTATAATAAATTATAAGAATTGACTGTATCTTGAAGTAATTAATGTAGTGAGATAGAATGTCACACCTAAAAGAAATTTTGTGGAGAACCGTCAATTTTCACCAAAGCTTTTGTAATAGTAAGTGATATTCTTCATTTGAACAAAATACAGATACTCATAATCACAATTTAAAAAGTGATAATAATGATATAAATTGTAAAGCCACTTTAAAATTGTCAATTTGATAACTATCTGTTGGCCAAGGCATCCTAAAAGTTTAGCTCCTTTGGGAGCAATTGTTTTTGATAATCAATCATAGTTTTTTATACTCTAGTTGATAAAGATATTCAATTATTAAGATTATTCAACTCAGTTAAAAACTATAATACATAGAAAAATGAGGAAAAATTGTTAATAGGGTCTAAATATTCAGGTCATCTGTATTTAAAATGTAATAAACTTCTACAATATATGTATATCAAAAAAGTTATTGTTTTTATAATATTAAACTATGTAATTTAATAAGGAGGAAAAAATAGCTACCATATATTGAGTACTTGTTATGAAGTAGATGCTTTCTCTTGCTCCTTATATATTTTTTTCCATTTTGCCCAGTAACCACTGTATTAAGTAAATTACATTAGTATCCCAATTATACATTTAAAACTAACAAGCCCAAAGTCACACAACTGGTAAGGAAGAGAACCAAATTCATAAGTGAGTAGCTGTAATTCCACAGCCAGGAAATAAGACATAACACAGATAACACCTTTTATCTGATGAGATTTTATCAGTATGAAAGTCCCATTTTCAAATCTGTTCTCCATCCATGATACCCATATATATATATGGTTTTATGATGTTCATTCTCAATAAGCAATCCCTACTTTCAACCCAACAAAGAAAAGCAAACAAAACAATTGTTTCCTGTCCACTCTCACCAATTGCTTCCCCTTTAGGATATTTGTAATTTGAAATGTTTCAGTACTCTAACATTCAATACTATTAATTAAGAAACAGAGTGGTCATGAATATAATTAGATGTGAACTGGGCTGAAAGTATAGGATATTTCAAAATAAAATTCGTCATACACTTTTTTTAGGGAAATAGTTCTCTAGGTTGTTGGAATGACTAATAAACAATTTAAAGAAACAATATTAACAGCTCCATAAAACAACTCCTCATGAATTTGGTACACATATGGGCACCTTTATATTAAGCAAAACTGATGACAAAAACAAGTTTTTCTTGGAATATAAACACCAAAATCCAGATGCTGTACTCTATTCTTTGTAAAATTCTCAGATAAATTTGGTTATGATGTCATTCTATTTGTTTGTTTAATATGCTCTGTACATCATTTTAATAAAGTCATCATTATTCCTGTTTTTCTTGTTGCAGGGAAGTGTGAGTTTCTCCCTCATTGTATTTGAGGCAGGATTTCCACATAACCCCAACCCCACTGGGGATCGTCCCAATTTTTTCAAAGAAATAGGTTTTTGACACTCTCTTTTATCAATTCAGTGGGACCTTTAGTTCAGATATTACTGCAGTTCTTTTATTTCAGTTAAAATCATTCGGAGAAGACCAAGGCAGATGATCAAATGCAATTCTTCCTAAGGGCATCACAGTACAACAAATGTATTTGTTTTGGGATTTGTGACAAGTAGCAAACTCTGTTTATAAATACAGATTAGGCCATAGGTATTAGTGACACTCTGTCACATCACATCACACAGTTGCCACTGAATAATTTCAAGGTGTCTGATTCTCATTCTTTCTGTGACTGTTTTGTAAGCTGAAGATGATCATCTTTGCTACACTGAAATAAAATTCACAGCAAAACATGAATTCTGTCCACCCCTTGGTCATGTCCATCCCTGTTTAGTCATGGGCGTCTGAAGTGACATCAAGGGCAGAGATTTCTTTTCACCTTCAAAGAAAACACTTTTCATCTGCTCCCCTCCTTTTTGTTTTGTTCCTTACAGTAGAAGAACCTGTCTTAAAACACTAACCAATTTATTACCTCCTGTAAAGTTTTGTGGTGAACTAGGCACAGCTGAAATCAATGGAAAGTCTTTCCTGCAAGGCTTTTTAGGGTTCGATTCTCCGCACATGGAATTTGCCAGGAAATCTCAATTATAGTTTGAGCTCTGCTGGAGGGTGTGACTCCCTGTGGGGAGAATCTCTTACAACAGGGATGAAGACCTTCCCCACTGGACTGGTTCTGGAGTAACTCAGAGGATAAAGAGACGACATGGTCTTGAGAGCCTCTGTCCAGATACTTAGAAGAGGGATTTAGCAGCCACTGCCAGCTCTTAATTAGAAACAGGTGTGCTGAATCTTTCACCAACAGCTCAATTTCTGTCCTTTACATTTTAGTGGTGTGTCAGTGTTTGACAATTAGACAAAAAAAATGCAGATATCTGACTATAATAGAAGGGAGTATGAAGTCAGAAAAAAAGGTGATCCCCGGGAATAAATTCTAAGATTCAGAACCACATATAATGGAGTTGCTTTCTGAGTTCACATAAGATATTAATTTGTAAGAGGGAAATAAATTACCCATAATTGTACTAAATAAGCAGACTTCATAGACAATGAACACATTCAAGTCTGAAGTAGTCATTGGCAAAACTCATGGAAAGAAGATTCAAATGTTTGTAGTTGTTCTCAGACACTGACAAAGACATAATTATATAAAAGAGTAGTTAAGCATGTGGACTCAGGAGCCAGATGACCTGGGTGCAAGTCCTGATCCCTCTACTTGCTACTTGTATGATCTTGGACGTGTCACTTCACTTTTGGGTCTCAGAGTTGTCATTTGCAAGTTTGGAAATGTGCTAACACTTGCCTCATGGAATTGTTGTGAGGATTAAGTGAGTTTTAACAGACCTAAAGTGCTCAGAACACTTCCTGGCATAAGGTAAGTGTGATGCGTGTTCCCTATTGTTTTTATTGTTGTTACTATTTTTATCTTTGATATTAATGTATTAGCCATCATGGCCTTGTTAATCACTTCCTCCACAAAAAGTGATTTTTCCTCCACATGTGCTGTAGAGATTCACACCACTTTTTCCTGAGATGTCTTTGGGCATTTTACCATAAATCTCATTCTTTAATGCTTCCTGTAGGCAACTTGATTTTTCCTCCTCACTTAGAGGAGGAAAATACACCAGCACACAAATACACCAGCATTCATTGAAATCTACACAAGAGAGGTGCTAGAATTTATCTCTTCTCCCTAGCTAAATAGTAAATCTGCTTCAGTAGAGGGATATTTGAATTGATTCTAATATATTCCTCCCTCCCCATGTTTAGAGAAATTGGAAAGCTAAAAAATATATATTATGGAGATTCCCTTGAAGCCAGGGTTCTGGATGTTTTTCTTTTTCTTTTTTTCCCCATGACAATTAGATGTCTTTGTGCCAATCTCGGTAGAGAAAAGTGTCATGGAGATCATTTTCCTGGGAGCCTTGGCTGTTGCTTCTGGCAATCCAGGTCAGATAATACAAGACTCTCCTGTAGTGCTTTCTAATGTCCACTCTCCAGTTTTGTGGGTAAGAAGAATCAGTTGTCATGGCAGGGGCTTTTTGACCTCTTAATCCCTGGATCACAGATTGATGTATCTGTTATTTAGCTTCCTGGTGAGGATAGAAAGTCAATGCAGCAGTGAGAGAAGAGCTATTGTTGATATCTGAGCTCTGGGTCCAGAAAATTATCTGAAAAAGGACCTTGTGGAGTGGGGCAACAGAAGGGCTTCAGACACATTTGTTGAGTGAGAGTCTAGAGAGTTTGCCTTTGTTTCTTGGCTTCCGGGTTAGAACCAGTGGAGAATGCAAGATATCAGTAAGGAGCATAGACGGGAAGGGGCTAGTGAGCCAAGTAAAGTTCCTTTGTCTCAACATTCTAAAGGAGGAACAGGAATATTCCATCTGCCTGAGTGTGACATAAACGGATCTGAGAAAACCCACTGTCCTTCCCACAGCTTAGCCTGGACCAGCCATAACAAAAAGGACTCCCGTTCTTGAGAAACCCATAAGCTATTGAAAGAGAGTGCCAAATGCAAAGGAGTCCTGAGGTTGACAATAAGAGACAATTTAGCAGTAAACTGTAGACCACATAAGAATGAGGAGCACTCAGCAGAAACCAGTGTGGAAAGATGATGTCCCAGACAAAATAGTCCCCTATAATTTTGTTAGGTATACCAAGGAGAAATAAAAACTTTTATCCATGGTGGGGCGCCTGGGTGGCTCAGTTGGTTAAGCGACTGCCTTCGGCTCGGGTCATGATCCTGGAGTCCCAGGATCGAGTCCCACATCAGGCTCCCTGCTCAGCAGGGAGTCTGCTTCTCCCTCTGACCCTCCTCCCTCTCATGCTCTCTGTCTCTCATTCTCTCTCTCGCAAATAAATAAAATCTTAGAAAAAAAAAAAAAACTTTTATCCATGGAAAGACTTGTAAACAGATGTTTCAAAAAGCTTTGCTCATAATAGCCAAACACTGGAAAAAAACCTAAATACCCTAAAATAATGGATACACAATGCTTTATGTTCCCAGTATAGATTAAAAAGTCCTCAGCTGGGCTTATGTTGTCTCCCTGGGAAATATCAGTAAAATGCAGAGATTTTTTTTTTTTACTGTTATAATTCAGGTGGAAAGTAGACTAGTGAGTAGAGGCTAGAGGTGTTGTTAAACATCCTGAAATGCACAGGACACCCTCTTTATAACAAAAAATTACTCAGTGCAAAATGTCATAGTGCTGAGGAAACTTGTATATGAAGAACAGGAATATGAACATCAGAAACTAGTGATGACTTTCTCAGAAATACAGATATTCAATGTATCTTTTCTTAAAATGTCCCAGTTTTATTAAGTAAGTGATCAAGCTTTTTCTATTTGATATGATCTCTAAAGTTAGTTTCTGCTTTCTTGGAAATGAAAAATTCACCAAATTGTAGGAAAATAGAGTTTCTTCCTAAATGGAAAAATAAATCCTTTCTAACTCTCAAACACTTTGCTAGTCTTCTTACTGTGTAACTAGTACTATTGCACATAACTGAAATTCCAAGCAATCACTTTTTGCGCTTCTCTTTTAAATGAGTGAGTATATCTTGATAATTATGTACACTATACCGAACAATAGAGAAAAATCAGTATGTCATTTTTTTTGCCAGCTTAGACTTTAATTACATCATTTCCTTCTTTATGTTTGTCTTTTCAATTCTAAATAACTTCCCATCAGCTTTTTTTCTTCTATATTAAGGTATTAGTTTTCTCATATTGAGATTTTAAAGTATATCTTACATGTATGTCATCAATATCTAATGTACTAAAATACAGGGACTAGTTAGAGTTATTGTAATGTCAGCAATAGCCTGTATCTAATTGCTTTGCAGAAGAAAATAAAGAGCTTACATTATAAAAATATATACCCACCAAAATGTTTGAAATAGAAAGTTAATGGACCAAATATCTATTTAAGAGTACAAAAAAATATATGATATTCAAACAAAACCATAGTTGATAGTACTTCATAAAAATTTGTTATCTTATTAAAATAATTCGTTTTGTCATGAACTGGTGAGTTTGTGATCTCTGAATCTTTTTTTCTTACATGTTTTGAATGTCACTATTTTGGTCTTATAGCTATCAAATATAAAAACATTTTAGAAAGTAGAGTTTTATATATGGATCTGTGGATGAACAATGAAGAGTAGGTCAAGATCTTTAAATGCAAAACATTGAAAGGATGACTAAAGCATCTGAAAAAGGAAATCTATAAATATATGTTAATTAAGTACATATTTAATGTATAGTCAATTAAATATATGCCCATTAATTAAAATATTTAGTGACAATAAATAGTTTTATTTTAAAAAGTTAAAAAAGAAAAATTTTCATAAATCAGCCTTGATTGAGGAGTATTATATTGGCTTCTCCTGTGATATGTAATTAGATTTTTCTGAGTACATTTGGTAGGAACTTAGAAATTTTTACTGTCTGATTTTTTTTCTTTTTATTCTATCCAGATGTAGATATGATGGATCAGAATGTAATGACACCTTTAATGTGAGCAGCTTATAGAACACATAGATATGTAACCATTATAAAATATTTATTCAGATCATTTTCAGCATATTAAAATGTAGAATAAATGATGATAAAAAGCAGTTAATATTCTATTTATTTTTATAAATATTAATATATTTATTATATATTAGTATTTAATATAATAATATTTATAATTAATTTATAATTAATATAACAATATTTAATATAAATATTAAATAAATATCTATTTAATATTTAAAATTTTTATTATGAGTACATAGTATATAATAAATTACCTTACAAAGATGAATTTAATATAAGTTTAATTGTCACAGAACTCCTGTTCTAATTAATGAGACAGATGCCTTAGGCATATAGGATAATTAGTCCAGATTGGAGTTAGGAGAGATAATTTTAGGGAAGTGAAACTGATAGAATCCCTGATGCATCAGGATGTCTTCAAAGGAGATTTGGATAACTGGGGAAGAGTTTTGGTTGAATAGATGGTAGTTTTAATTGTAATTTGTTAAAAAAAAGAACAAATTGGTATAGACATACAATGGAATATTATTTAGCTACCAAAAAGAAAGAAATCTTGCCATTTGCAATGACATGAATGGAGCTAGAGGGTATAATGATAAGTGAAACAAGGCAGTCAGAGAAAGACAAATACCATATGATTTCACTCATATGTGGAATTTAGGAAACAAAACAAACAAGCAAAGGGAAAAAAAGAGAGAAAAAGAAATCAAGAAACAGACCCTTAACTATAGAGAACAAACTGATGGTTACCAGAGGGGAGAGGGGTGGGGGATATGGGTTAAGTAGGTGATGGGGATTAAGGAGTGCACTTGTCATGATGAGCACTGGATGATGTATGGAATTGTTAATGACTATATATAAATGATGCAGATTTCTGCAAATACTGACATCATTTCTAGCACCTTCATTGTGATTATAAACATGTTCATTTAAAAAGAGCACTCTTCAAATAAGTTCTTTTTAATTATTAAAGGGCTACAATAACTAGTTTATCTTCATATTACAATATTAAAAATTACTATAATTCTTGATGAAGATATCTTTAATCCCATGGAAAATGTCTGCACCTTTTAAGTTAACAACTAACATCTCTTTAAGGGTTTATTTTGAAAAAAAAATACTATATCAATTGCAACTTTACATGAAGATCAATCCTATTCAATTTAATATAATGAGTCCTATTTCATAGATTGATAACACATTTTCTTAAGAGAAAATATGAACAAATACTGCAATAAAATAAGTTAAACATAAATATTCTATGCTTTCAAATTTTCCTGTTTCAGCTGTTAAAACATTTTTAGGTATAGAAATGTTGAAATCATTTCACAACATTGACAAAATTTTTAGTGTTTCCTTCTTTTGTTTCTCTTAATATTCTAACTATCTGGAACTTTGGCAATTCCTCACTAAATGGTAAACATAAATTATGGAAAGTGTTGATGATTATTACACAAATTTGGAACAAAATCAGACTCCAATAATTGGATTACACGAGGGAAAATTGGGAGAAGAAACGGACTGATATTTACCCAGAGCCTGATGTGTGCCACAGTTTTGTAAGCCACATTAATATGCATCAAAAATGACAGCTTTGTAGCTACATCATTATTCCAGTATTTAGAAATGAGAAATCTGGGATTCAGAGAGATTATGTACTTTTCCTGATCCTCACAAGTTGGTAAAAGCCTATTAAGATTTTATCTAAGTTTGACACTAAAATTTGACAGCTTTTGTTTTTGCCTTTTTTTTTCTGATGAAAGTTTTCATTTATTTACTTTTTTTTTTGCAATTTACTTTAAGAATTGCTTTACAGTAACATGGAAAAAGCTGTATGTTTTTTTTTTTAAAGATTTTATTTATTTATTTGAGAGAGAGAGAATGAGAGACAGAGAGCACGAGAGGGAAGAGAGTCAGAGGGAGGAGCAGACCCCCCGCTGAGCAGGGAGCCCGATGCGGGATTCAATCCCGGGACTCCAGGATCATGACCTGAGCCGAAGGCAGTCGCTCAACCAACTGAGCCACCCAGGCGCCCTAAAAGCTGTATGTTTTTAATGTGTACAACTTGATGAGTTTGGAGATAAGTATACATCTGTGAAATCATCACCACAATCTATGCCATAAACCTATCCATTACTTACAAAAGTTTTTTCCTGTCTTATTTATCATTATTATTACTATCATTATTATTACTATTAATTTATGTTAAGAAAGCAGCATAAGATCTATCCTCTTAACAATCTTTTGAGTATACAATGCATTATTGTTAACTATAGACACTGTGCTATAGCAGCTCTTTAGAACTTATTCATCTTGCATAACTAAAATTTTGTGCCCTTTGACTAATACCTCCCATTTCTCTCTACCCCCAGGTTCTGGCAACTGCCATTCTCCTCTCTACTTCTATGAGTTTGACTATTTAAAATTTCTTATATAAGTGGTATCATGTAGTCCAAAATGTGTAGGGAACTCAATAGCAACCCCCCCCCCAATAATGTGATTTTAAAAAGGCAAAATAATTGAATAGTCATTTCTCCAAAGACATACAAATGGCCATTGGTAAATGGAAAGTGCTCACTCAACATCACTAATCATCAGGGAAATACAAATCCCATAATAAGCTATCACTTTACACCACATAGGTTGGCTGTTCTCAAAACTTTTTTAAATTAAAAAAAGATAACAATTGTTGATGAGGATGTGGAGAAAAGGGAGCTTTGTACACTATTGGCTGGAATGTATATTCACATAGCCAATACGGAAAACAGTATGTAGATTCCTTAGGAAATTAAAAATAAAACTACTGTATGATCCAGCAAGCTCACCTCTGGGTACATACCCAAAGGAATGAAATCAGGGTATCAGAGATATCTCTACCCCCATGTTCATTGCAGCAATATTCACAACAGCCAAGACACAGAAGCATCATAAATGTCCATCAATGTATAAATGGGTAAAGAACATTTGGTATGTGTACACAATAAAATGTTATGCAGTCTTAAAAAAAAAAGGAAAGAAATTCTGCCATTTGCAGCAACATGGGTAAAACTGTACGCTATTATACTGGGCAAATCTGACTTTTTGCTCATTAGAATACAGTATTAAATTTAGTATTAAAAGATGACATTAATATTGGTACTTGTAATAGCAGTTCACCTGAGAATAGCCATAGTAGTAGCGGTAGTAATTGACAAAGGAGAGGAAAAAGGAGAAAGAGAAAAAGAGCTAGAACTTACTAAGCATTTGCTACATGCTAAGGACTTTGAATGGATTACTTACTTTAATCCTCAGAACACCAACATGCAGTGGATAGTGCTACTTTGCACATTTTATTTTTTTTTTTATTTTTGTTTTATTTTTTTTAAAGATTTTATTTATTTGTTTGACAGAGACACAGAGAGAGCAGGAACACAAGCAGGGGGAGTGGGAGAGGGAGAAACAGGCTTCCCGCTGAGCAGGGAGCCCGATGTGGGGCTCGATCCCAGGACCCCGGGATCATGACCTGAGCCGAAGGCAGACACTTAACAACTGAGCCACCCAGGCGCCCCTACTTTGCACATTTTAATAGGTGAGAAACCTTAAGCGGTGTTAGATTAGTTGTCCAGGTAACACACTAATAAATTATATAGTTCAGATTCAAATTGCGGAATCTGATTTCATAATCCCTGTTACCACCTGACTGATAACTTATTATGGTTCATAATATTATAAGTAAAAATATATTAAAAGTAACACAGTAATTCTCCTCTGATCTACAATGAGAGAAAATATGAAATGGTTAGGAAGCATCTTCAATGAGCAAAAACAGAATGAAAATAACACATGCAGTATAATCAACTATATTCAAAATTTTTGCAAGAAAAGAGAACAAAGTGTATAAAACAGTTACTGATTATTTTCCCTGTGCTGTGGAATCATCCTCATCATCATCATTTGCTTTTGCTTTTTGTATTTTCCAAAGTTTCATCGATCACAATGTACAACTTTAACATTTTCATTAGATAATAAACAATATTTGTATGAGGTTTTACAGATGAGGAAACTGATGGAGAAAAATATTTAATGATTACTCCATATCAATCTTCCATTTAAATGAAGAATAAAATCAAAATAAATGTTATGAAAGGATTATTACTTCTCTGCTTAGAACAGGTAAACAAAATACAGGGAGGAAACCCTTTGGCACGCTTTAAGGAGTAACTTTCTATGAATGCTTAACAACTGAATAGATTATTTTGTTGTTTTTCTGTGGGCAGCAGAAAAACCATTATAAATGTTTTCATCTTTAACTTTCAAGCTGTTACAGTTGGGAGTATTCTGTGATTTGTCCTGCTGTGTATAAAAACTGGTTTTCCTACTGAAATTTACCATTAGCATATTCTCATGGAAAGAAATAGCTGAAGAGAGGTGGCTGTAGTATCTTTTGAACTCCCAGATCAAATTCTATAAAAGCAGGGGGTTCGTCAGCTTGGAATAATTTGAATAAAACGTGGATTGGAGGATTGTTAATAAGCAAGAAGAATATGAGGTTTTATTCCATTTATATTTTAGTTTCAGTTCGTGACCACAGAGCACAGTAAATGAAATGTGGCAATAAAGAAATGAAAGGCTCTATCTTTAAGATGCACAATTGAAAGATAACATGACAACTTGAGAGACAAGGTTTGTGGAGAAGCAGTTTAATTTTAACCTCAGTTACACATTAATTTGTGTTTAGAACATAATCTTTCCAGGGTTTAGAAATATTTCCACATGGGCTGTTTTTATGACAGTGCATCTTCAACACTGAAGTAAAAACAGTTGTAAATCAGAATTAAAAAAAGAAAATTATTTATAATTGTTAAAGAGTTCCTTCTTTGTTTCAAAATAGATGATATCTTAAAGACAAAAATCTGAAAAAATTAACTTTTTAGACATCTAATTTATGAAATAACTTATTTTTGGTAGTCTTTAGAAATGTTGAGACCTTAGATTATTCAGGGAAGCAATGTGAGAACTAGGATAGAAATAGCATGTAAAGAAAATATGGCATACCAAATACATCATCACCCTCTCTCCATGCATGTCATTTCATTTTACTTTCAATTAAGAATTAAATAAGGAATTTTTTTCTATATCAAAATATGATTTATCTTAATGCCTTTGTAATAAAATAATTTGTCCACAAGAGCCATGTAAATAGTAGCTAGCTGAGTTGGGCTGCCAGAGAAAGGAAAACATATTTAAATTATTAAATATTAGGGAGCCTGGGTGGTTCAGTTGGTTAAGCGACTGCCTTCAGCTCAGGTCATGGTCCTGGAGTCCCAGGATCAAGTCCCGCATCGGCTCCCTGCTCGGCAGGGAGTCTGCTTCCCCCTCTGACCCTCCCCCCTCTCATGCTCTATCTCTCTCATTCTCTCTCAAAATAAATAAAATCTTTTAAAAAAATAAATTATTAAATATTAGAGAACCTATTATATGTATATCATATGTTATCTAACCTCAAAGTCTACATAAACTCATTGGGAAATATTAAAAAAAATCACAGTGCAATAAAATCATTATTTTGTAAAACATTATCCCTTTTGTAAAACATTATCCCTTTTTTATATTATGTTACTTCCTAGTAAATTATATAATTTGGTATTTTATGCAAGTTCATTTAATATTTTAAACTCAGTTTTATAACTTTGATCAAATCCTCTATAGCAGATTCCTAAAATAAAGTTTTAACTTAATCTGGAAGCATTCTAAATTGATTACTTAGACTCTTATAAATAATAGATGATTGAAGAAAATATGAGGAAAAGGGGAAACAATATTCAAGGAGAAAAAAGAGAAAGATAAAAAATGAAAAATAAATGTAAAATTTGCCTTACACTAGGCTAACAACTGCCCTAATTTTTCTGCTGAAGAATAAAGTTACTAAATACAAAACTATCAAAGAGCATCCTTTGCACACTTACCACTTCGTAAACTTCATCTCCCATTATGTTCAACATTCTCTTTCCCTTTTGAAGTTTTTAACTTGGAAAATCTAGATTTCACTAGTTGTTACAACAGTCATACAACGGTATTTACGACAGTAATAACAACAATGTACAACTAGCATGTTATAACAATATAGCTATTTTATATTGTGTTTTTCTTAACGTAAAAGGTTTTTTTGTGTTTTTTTTTTTAGAGTAATAGTAATCATCAAATTGAGATGAGGAACCCTACTTAAACTTCTCTATGAAAATAATTCCAAGTAGTAATTTCCTAAGATGTGACGGAAAGCAGAAATATTTGCAGAATGGCAGCAATGACTTTTCTACTATATTTGACATAATAACAGTAACATTATAACATTTAAAAATAAAAAGGATATTAGGAGGAAACACTGTCTCAACAATTTTAAAGTCTTTGCTTTCTGGAAAGTAATCTACCTTTCTTTTTCTTCTTTAGGATTAGTATTTTAGGTTCATTTCCAGCTTGTCTGCCTCACTTTTTTCTATGCCAAATTTCTAATTGGATGGGTCAGTACTTTGTCAATCTCTCTTATTTAAAAAAAAACATTATGAAATTTTAACTCTTGACCTCCTTAATGGGACTGTTGTCAGTTCAAATTGTGGGTCCTTTGGCACTCAACAGTTTCCATCAGATATTGAGTTTAAAACTACTCTGCCACATTTCAAAACGTAAGTGCCAAAGAAAATACTGCACAAATCCAGCTAAGGATGTGGAGTTTAGATCAATTCTTTACAAGAACAAAAGCCCAAGTCTCTATTGCCATATAGTGATGAGTTTTGCTCTTGGGAAAACCCAAAGTTTAGATAGTTACAGCTATTATATATTGCCTTTTTATTGATGCATTTTTTTAGATTGATAAATAATCATCATATTAAGATGAGGAATTCTGCTTAAACTTCTCTGAAAAAAATTCTGGGAAATAATTTCCTAAGATGAAAGAAGGAAAACAGAAATATTTGCAGGGTCTGATTTACATTATGCCCACAATTAGCAAGATTGACTTTTTCTAGTATGTTTATCACGATAATAGGAAAAAAATATAGCATTAGAAAACAATTTTAGGAAGGAAAACCTCACTAACTTTTGCCACGATTTTATTCATATTATCTATTACATATTTGAGTCATCTCTATTTTTTATTAATCATTTCTTTGTGCTTGTATGATTTTTTTAAAGTTGAAATAAATTAATTATAAAGGAATTTAATGCAAATTTCTTATTAGATTAAATAAGGAGGAAGGCTTTTTTTTCCCCCTTTTTTATTTTTTTGTTAGTAGGAGCACTTTTAGACAGGTAAAAAGTCCTTCAGAGAAAAATAATTGAAAAATTCAGAGAAAGATGAATCTAGCAAGCAATGTTTTCTGATATGTAATATTGATATAAGAATATTTAATAAGAGGGACACCTGGGTGGCTCAGTTGGTTAAGTGTCTGCCTTCGGCTCAGGTCACAATCCCAGGGTCTTGGGATCGAGCCCCACATCGGGCTCCCCGCTCAGCGGGAAACCTGCTTCTCCCTCTCCCTCTGCCTGCCACTCCACCTGCTTATTCTCTGTCTCTCTCTGTCAAATAAATAAATAAAATCTTAAAAAAAGAGTATTTGGGGGCGCCTGGGTGGCTCAGTTGGTTAAGCGACTGCCTTCGGCTCAGGTCATGATCCTGGAGTCCCTGGATCGAGTCCCGCATCGGGCTCCCTGCTCGGCAGGGAGCCTGCTTCACCCTCTGACCCTCCCCCCTCTCATGTGCTCTCTCTCTCTCATTCTCTCTGTCTTAAATAAATAAATAAAATCTTTAAAAAAAAAAAAAAAAGAGTATTTGGTAAGAAAAAAAAACCAAAAGAATATTTGATAAATATATTTTTCTTACAGGGAGAGTTTATATACTCTTTTTTATATATTCTCAAAAAAATTACCCTGAGCTATTTTTATCCACTTGGTAGGTAGGTCTATTATCTCCATTTATAGATAAATAAATAGAGATTAAACAAAAAAGTTTAAGTTACTTGTCTGAGGCCACATAGCTGGTAAAGGACCCACAGTTTCCTCGATTGCCTGAAACTGGTGTTAATGCTTTCATCCATTGCAACTGTGATGCTTCCTTTATGGTTCCCAGACCCAAGCATTTTATCAACCCTGAAGAGTTGTTCAAAGCTTTCTATCAAGTGAAATCATATACACAAATGCTTTTTTTCTTTTAATGTGTATGCCTGTATTATTTCAATAACATCCAATTCCTTCACTATAATATCAAAATTTTACTGTCCTTTAGACAAGGGTAAATAATGATGCAGTTACAGAAATTATAAATAATGGAAAACAGAATAAAGAAGGAATGCTGTATAAAAAATATTATATATATATTTAAAATATATATAACAATGTATATAATATGTATTACATCTATATTATAAATATTTTAGAATTAGACAACAGGGTATGATGGAATACATAGTAACCAAAGAAGAAACCAGAGTTAGAAGAAAATTCTCCTTAATGTCTCACAGTCTACATAACAAGTAAAATGTATAAAATTTGACCTCTCTCAAGATATATCCTGATATTTTAAGTGTACTTTGAGGAAAAAGTAATGTGGCTAAAGCATATAAGAAGAAAAAAAAAAAAAGATTTTCATAATGGAGTAGGGTGGGAGCTTAACATTAGTTCCAAGGGATAAAAAATATTGAGTAAATAGAGTTTAAAGGAATAAGTACTTCAATTCAAGTATTTTAACCAAGTATACTATTATCCCTGTGTAAAAGCAAAAACAATAAAATATCAGATAAATAAGGATTGAGGAAATAAAACACCCATAACATCTCCTGGAAAATTATTCAAAATTTAATTTACCCAGAATTTTTTTAAACACATCAAAAATGAAAAAAGGAGCAAAAGAAAGATAATATCAATGAAACTATGAAAACATGTTTAGTGATCAGTAATCATTTCTACCATCATGATAATGAAAGCACATGTAAGCATCATCAGTCATAAAAAGGAAATGAAAATAAGCTGCAATTAGTAATGACATGTATCTTAATTACATATTACAGTCACAACTATTGGATGAATGGTGGGGTAGAAAAAGGAAAGGAAATGCATCATCTTACTGCTTTGATATTGTCAGCAGGAAAAGTTTACACATGTGTATACGTGTGTGTGTGTTTAAGTGAAAATAGTATATGTATGTTAAATACATTGAGAAAAAAATGAAAATTTTGAAATATAGAAAAATCCAACAGGGGAAAAAAGATAAAACCATTTTGGCATGAAAAATACCTAATGGGTGAGAGTAATAAGGTCCAACTTATAATTTATCAAAATTAATATCAATGAGTTAAACCAACATACTAAAACAAAGATTTGGGGATTACATTAAAACTCAAATTCAAATATGTGGCATTAACAAGTCAAATAACTAAAACAAAAAATATATAAAACTTCAAAATATGACCAAGAAGGCAGAGTGGCAGTACTAATAAAAGGGAGGAATTATAAGAGAATTAAAAGAAGATAACATTTTATCAGGGTAAAATGAAATAAATTTATTATAAAGGCAAAAGAATCATGACTAATTGCTAAATAAAGTAATATCACACATATGAAAATAATCTGAAATTTACAAAGAAAAACTAAACATGACAACATCTCTGTTCATTGTTTAATGTATTTAATAAAAACTCTTAGTTCTAATAGAATTGAGTGAAGTTTTAAAGTTTTCATCCAATATAGACATTTAATTAATATGAATAGTACAGCATCTAGTATCATATAACACAGGGTTAGAATATAGCTCTCATTATTAACATTATAGATCCCCAACAATTTCCCCTCACTAAGAAAATGATACAGTCTTCCAAGACAAATGTTTTTAAGTTTTATTGCTAAATTGAACATTAAATTTATAATTATTTTATGCAGTTGGCATGGGTTCAGTGTCAAAATTTAAAAGCAGATGAGTATTTTCAATTTCCTTATTAGTTATGGTCCTCAGTGAAAACCACAATTTTGAACATCAGAGAAGTTGAATGAAAGGCAAATCAACTAATTGGCATAGTATCTCTTTTTCAGTTTCAGTGATAAGAGAATGCTTTGTGGTCTCCCTAGAATGGTGAAAAATTATGTGTTCATGCTATGATTACATACATGTAGAAGATCTCACCCTCCCTCACAAGAAGAAAATATATAAATAGCTTTCCTCTATAAGATATTATAAGCACTATTTTTATGCCAAAATTAATTGAAAGGATAATGTATTAAATATATAAAATATGCAAATTAAACATCTTTTTTTAAAGCATGATAAATTTATCCTCAACATCTTCCTGACACATTTATTCAACTTGCTTTTGTTCAGAAGTGGTATTTTCTCATGGTGATAAATTTTATATAGAAAGCCATTCTCAAAAACAAATTTATTATATCGCTATTAGTATCCTCCTGACTATATCTCCTAAAACATGCACAATTCAGAAAAGCCATCATTTTGGCCTTTTTAATGATTACTCTTATACATTTTCCTTTTTTTTTTTTTTTTTTTAGGAGACTATCTCTATACCCTCTTCAACTGTATCCCTTTATGTAAGAAATATGTTGGGTTTTCTGTTTTGTTTTGTTTTTAGGATAACATAATAGATTTAGCAATTCCAATAAGCACATCTCCCTCCACCCCCACCCTGATTTGTTATTTGTATTCTTTGAATTTTACAGTCAGTTACAAAACAATGTCTACAAAAATTTTCTATAAGGTCATTTAAGTGTCCAGACATTAAACAATATAAACTTCACTCAGAGTGACTATATCTAATGAAAGTGAAATTCGTTATCCATTTTTTTAGCTTCATTTTGCTATATAGTTACTGGAAACAAATTCCCTTACACATCAGCTTGTTTTAACAGTTAAAAAAAAAATCACATCCCCTAAGATGCTGTAGCTTCAAACCATACTTAAATATGTTTTTAACAAAATAGTATAAGAAATTTAACAAAAAAAAACATTTTTCAGATGCAAAAGAAAGAATGAGTAATAGTTCAGGATTGGATAAATAAATATGTATGTAATTATAAATTTATATAAACAATTACAAGCTTCTAATTTCATATAATCAATTAAACTACATATGTTTTCTAAAAAAATGTGGGTTTTTTGTGGATGGGTAACACTTAGAAACTTAGTTGTTAATACATGAAGTACTTTCCTTTTTCATTACTTATGTAGAAAAAGAAAAGCCAGAATTATTAGTCAATAGTCATATGTTCATGCACACATATTTTCATGATGTTCACATATCATGTAACCTTTGTGGCAAGAAAGTTAAGTATCGTATTATAGCAAGAGCTTCAGTTGAGGACTCATAACTCACATTGCAGTCCATTAGTCTCAGATAAAGCTTACAATAGCAGACATGATTACTTAAACAGTTCAGGAATATATGATGAGGGTATTATTCAGTCATCTGTTATAAGTGATCATAAAAGATATGTCACAATTTATTACAGTTAGATCAGCCAATGGGTCCTGAAGCACCAGCAAGATTATTTCCCTTTATTGTATATCCAACTCATCTTTATAAGTGGGGTCTCGTGAAGACAAGAGTCACTGAGATTAAAACAGACCAAGGGAAAAAAATAATATGTATCTGCTGCTATTCATGTACATTATAATTTAAGGTCAGCAAAAAACAGAGTTTGACTTTCTCTTTTCCCGTATGAAGAAGTAAGATGCCAAAACATCTTAGAAGTTGGCTTTGATTCACCTGCAGGTGCGAAGAGTTGGATGTGAGTAGTCATGGTGATTGAATAAATAAAAAAGTAATGTGAAAAAAAGTATACCTTTGAGATTTGAAATTTTACCTCAGCCAAAATGTACTGTAATTTTTTTAAGACAGATTTTTTTTAATCAGAATTAAGGATACAAAACCTTACATGTGAATTCATTTGATTTTACAAAGTAATAGCTTATATTTTTTGGTAAATAGTCATGTAAAACCTTTTTTTTTTTTTTTTTTAAGCCATGAGTTTTTTTATGTGCTTTAAAATTGCATTTTCTGGGAAACACTAAAATCCATGAGCTACGTTTATTTTCTAAGTAATGACTAAGAAATGATGATAGATATTCAAATATTTTCTCCAGAGTGAACTTGTGGACTGTGATTAAAAATGAAATGTCCTATTTCATAGGAAATTATTTTTACAACCATTTAATCAAGTCAGGTTTATAGAAATCTCTGTTTATTACCAAATATAAACACATCTACACTTAAACCATTCTTTGAGTGCTGTTTCAGGTATAGTCAACCTCTGATTGCCAAAAAATACAATATCTATAATATAGATTTTCCTAAACAGTTTACATTAAAATGTGACTTTTCTTTGCTATCTAACTTGCTTCTAACATCTCACTATCACCAGGAAATGTCTCATTGGATGCTAACTTGTTTTATTATTGTTTAAAATTCATGATTTAGATAGCAAATTTGTATATGTGCTGCCGAAGCGAGCACTAGATAGCAAATTTGTGACTCATAAACAGTTCAGATAAGAGAATCCTACCCTATACTGAACAATGCTTTCAAACACAAAGAAGGAGATGTATGTAAGCCAGCTTTATCATGGAGGTGACGTTAACTTTATAGTTAGTTACATCTTTTTATTAAAAAACAGTAAAAAAAAATGTTTTTGATAGAAGAATATTATAGACAATAATATTAAGTCACATCATTATTATTCTTAATTCTATTGATGTTTTTACCTAAGCTGAAGTCCTTAATGCTGATGTCTAGCATTCTTCCTCTTGATATATCTTCTGTAGTAAGGCTTTTGATTGCTAGGTTCCTCATGCTGAAACCTTCTGACTTGTCAGCATATTTGCCCTTGTCTGTGGAGTAAGACCCTACAAGATGCTGTAGACTTTGCAAAGCTCCCTATTTCTCAATTTTTAAAAAAATACTTATTTATTTATTTATTTATTTATTTATTTATTTGAGAGACAGACAGAGAAGGAGGAAGAAGAGAATCTTAAGCAGACCGCATGCTAAGCGCAGAGCCGAACGCCAATCAATCTCATGACCTGAGCCTAAACCAAGAGTGTGACGCTCAACAGACTGCGCTACCCAGGCGCCCCACTATTTCTCAGTCTTTGATATTCAAAGCCTGTCACAAAACTGGAAGCATCGAAACTTCATGTTTATTACAGTGTCTTCAAATTTTAAAGCCCTGTGTTTTGGACACTAAACCTTATTCATTCCACATGTATTTTGTTTCCCAAGTTCTACTCTTTACCTCCCCTTCAAAGTCTTGACTCAGTCCCCAAAATATTGGCACTTTTTAGGGGACCACTCCTTTTTTCATTGACCAAGTTTTAAACCAATTGAGAATGATGTTAACATTATACAGGAGGTTCTTTTTAAATTATGTCCTGGACATTTTAAAACAATGTTTCTTTTTAGTAATATAAATAAAACAATAGTAATTAGTGACATGGCATGTAGTGTAATGAAATGGGAATGGAATTAATATTAATGTTAAGAGAAAATACCAACAAGAGGAGAAATAGAATATAGGACCTCACGTTTAACAGAGAAATAGGAGTTCACTCTAATTTTCACCAGGATAGATGTGGTCAATTCAGTTGAAAACACATTATTTTGAGAGCTTTCTCTATCTTGGTCATGGATTCATGCACTACATTCATCAAGTGTTTATCGATGATCTATTGTCAAAGTACTGCAACAGATATATTGTGGAAAAATTAAAAGACACATTTTTTGTCTTGAAGTTTCTTTTAGTCTATTAAAAAAAATTATTAAGGGATTATTACAATACAATAATAACTGCTATATTAGAGAGTGACTATGGAAACATACAGTGATCCTTTGTATAGACTAAAAGATGAAAAGCCGTTTTAGATGGGATTTTGCCAAAGATTAGTCTTACTTAAAGAGAGAGTGCCCCCATGTTATTTATTTTCCATATAGTCTATAATAAGAGCTTATTCTGTCATTTTGCTGCCTCATCCCCCATCCCCATGTTCTTTTGTTATGAGCACGTTGGAAGTTTATTGTTTTTGTGTTGTTATTGTTGTTTATTTGTATATTTTGTTGCTAAGGGTTACTTTAATGTCAAGGTTGGTAAATTGAACCATTTTTTTACTGATTGGAAAGTATTAATAGTCTCTTCAACATTACAAATATCATTTGTTTAAGATTTCTTAAAAAAATAAACTAAAAACACCTTTCCACTCTGTAGGCCTCCAGAATACCTTCATTCAATACAAACTGGGACTTGTTCACATCACACTCTCCTCTTAATCCAATGCTATTTCTTTCCGGTTGTTGTAGGCAGAAAATCTGGAAGACAGCTTTAGTTAATGTCCAGTGTAGTGGTGGTGGGGGGGGGAAATTCATGCAGGCCACAGAATTATAAACTATTGGTCTACACTTAGTGTCTTCCTTTTAACTATTTTTAAAATATATCCACTTAATTAAATTTTTCATATTCATTATAGATTATGTCAAAATATTTGTATTTTTATTCTTTTAGTACTTATGTATACCTTTTTTACTATCTATGATTATTGCTATTATTTTTCTTATGTTCTTTTTATTATCTAAACTTTATATTTAATAGCAGTGTTTATGAAACTATAAATTATGAATATCTAATTTTGGTTATATTTCTATACTTCCTAGTTTTTTGAATTGGTATAAATAATTTTTACCCCTTTTCATTCTTATTGTATTTTTCCCGCAGTTTGCCAGTCTATCTATTTTAAAACACATTGAAGAAAATGCAAGTTTTAGCAACAGTCATGGATATATTTATGTTTTAATTAAGGAAGGGTTTTTATATACCTAAACGGCTGTTCATAAATTAGCCTTTTTAGCTTCATACTGTGTATCATCCACACTTAGAAAAATGTACAAGACCACAAACTCAAATATCCCTGTTTTGCTGAATTCAATTAGAAATCAATTGTTTCAGGGCGCCTGGGTGGCTCAGTTGGTTAAGCGACTGCCTTCGGCTCAGGTCATGATCCTGGAGTCCCTGGATCGAGTCCCGCATCGGGCTCCCTGCTCGGCGGGGAGTCTGCTTCTCCCTCTAACCCTCCCCCCTCTCATGTGCTTGCTCTCTCTCATTCTCTCTCTCTCAAATAAATAAATAAAAAAAAATCTAAAAAAAAAAAGAAATCAATTGTTTCACAGGCAAAAATGTTTCTCTGTATATCAAATATACTTCAGCAATCAAATAAATAGCCAAGGTGTTACCTCTTAGAAATTCAAATTATTTAATCCCTATATGAGGAGACAAATGGGAATGGGTCAAGGAGCAGATGGAGAGGAATAAGCAGACTCTATGCTGAGTGTGAAGCCCCACACAGGGCTCATCCCACGATCCTGAGACCACAACCCGGGCTGAAACCAAGTGTTGGACGCTCAACTGACTAAGCCACCCAGGTGCCCCAAATCTTCAACCTTAATTTAAAGCAAAAATATTAGCAATAAAAACTAAAGAGTCCTAAAATGTCTATAAAAACGCTGTGGAAGTTATAGCAGAGCATCTGTACCAAACTCAGAATTCTTGTCATACCCTGAATTCAATCTATTTTAATTGTAGTTATTATTTCTTCACAATTATCAGGAGAAATTTTTTTCATCTTTTGTTCTTGATAGTAAGAGCTAAAAGGAAGCTGCTTAGATCAAAATTTATTCTCATGGCATTTTTAAAGCTTTATTCTCAAGTGGTGTATAAAATACTTTATTTCTAAACAAGAAGCTAGGGGCCCCTGGGTGGCTCAGTCAGTTAAGCATCTGCCTTTGGCTCAGGCCATGATCCCAGAGTCCTCGGATCAAACCCCATGTTGGGCTCCCTGCTCAGCGGGAAGCCTGCTTCTCCCTATCTCTCTGTTGCTCCTCCTGCTTGTATTCTCTCTGTCAAATAAATAAATAAAATCTTTAAAAAATAAAATAAATAAACAAGAAGCTACCATCATCACTTAACACACAAACAGGACTATCATTAATAAGCCCAACCAAGTTAAAGAGTTAAGATTGTCTTAAAAAAAGGAAACCTGTGCCATTTCTCAACTATACATCTCTGTTAAAAGGAAATGTTTTCTATTGACAATGAGTTTGAATAGATATTAAAAGCTTAGAGGGAAATTATTGCAGAGTCTGACTCAACAGAGGAGTAAAAAGTTGTAGGATTCACAGGTAATATCGAAGACTCAATTTATTATGGTAAAAAAACTGCTCTGTTGGTTTCTTTGTTTTTTGTTTTTTTTTCTTCTAGCAGTGACCACAAACTTTAGTAGAAGCACATAACCAGGATTTATACTTCTACACAGTTGTTTTTTGTTCCAGGATTATGTAAGAAAAAAGAGAGTGGGATGTGGTACTTAACTAAAAGAGAATAGTTGCTGGAGTTTGGACTTTAAGAAAGGTAAGCTTTGATAGAAAACAGTACTGATTCGGGAGAAAATAAGAGTCGATGGAGTAAATGGAGGAATACAGAAGGAGTAGAAAGTAGTAAAAGTCAGTGGAATAAGCCTCAAACAAACAGGAGTTTATATTAAAGGAAAAGCCATTTTCTGGAAGCAGCCTCAGGGTGAAGAGTGAGATAATGGGTAAGCTGTAGGAAATGGGTATTCTCAAAGGAGAACCTATTGACAGTTAAGGACAGGAGGTAGAGACTTTATCAATCATAGAGTGATTGGAGTTTCAAAGGACACAATGGGAAAATTTGAAAGAAAGAAGGTATCAGTTTAAGTCACTAGAGAAGAGGCTTATAGCATTATGTGTCTGTAGATAATCCATCAAGATATAGATAATGTTATCAGTTTAGGCATGGAGTAAGAGGAATGGAATAACTCTCATGGTGGACATTATTGACTGATGAGTGGCTATATATTAAATCACATTGGTCCCCAGTGTCACACTGAATGCTCAAAACTAAGTAAATGCCTTCTCAATAGGTCTAATGGCTATGGTTCGGGCAGGATAAGTTATCACACCAGGTGGCTGAGAGCAAATAATATTGTTCATTTGGCACTTGTTCCTTTCCCATAAAGCCCTTATGCACAGTGATGGGCAGAGAAGCCTGGGCTGGTACAGCAAGATTTGCAACTTCTGTCAAATAATATCATCTCTTGCATGTGGCTTCTCTGCTTTGCACTGCTCTAGGGCATTTTCCTTGAAATGAAATTTCGAGGGACCAAATGTCTCCTTCCAAAATGTATTAGGATGGTGATATCTATTCAAAGTAGCTCTGCCAGCTATATTCTGTACTTTCAAGAAACTTGGACTTGGTTCTTGTCATATTATAAGGAGGGGAAAAAGGAAAGAAAGTGAGCAGGAGCAAAGTTGACCACTTTTATTTGGTGAGGTAACCAAATTCATGAAATAAAAAACTTATTTCCTTCATTTAATTTAATGTTCAATGATACAAATATATTATGTCCTGGTGTTAATATCTTTCTACAAGATGTATGAGGGTTATTTATATATCTGGACTAAAATTGACAGCATCATGACTTCTGCCTCTTCTAGGTGCCCAATGATTAAAAAAAAGTATTTCTGAAAATTTAAACAGCAAAACTAGAGACAGCACTATAAAATCTCTTGAGACTAAATTGACAGAGATTATTTCATCATTTGTCAATATCTTAAGGATAGTTACATAAGGATAAATTATAGAGAATTTCTTTTGTAACTATAACCTGGAATTAATGTTTCCAAGGCACAGTTCTAGGAAAATGTATTAATAGCTACAATTTTTTTATTATAGAGTTAACAACTTCTCATTGACTATTACCAATCCTAAAGTGATTCCTTCAGATTATCTGGGAATTGATTTTATTTAAATTTTTTTTTAAGATTTTATTTATTTATTTGACAGAGAGAGACACAGTGAGAGAGGGAACACCAGCAGAAGGAGTGGGAGAGGGAGAAGCAGGCTTCCCGCTGAGCAGGGAGCCCGATGTGGGACTCGATCCCAGGACCCCTAGGATCATGATCCGAGCCGAAGGCAGACGCCTAACGACTGAGCCACCCAGGTGCCCCTGGTAATTGGTTTTTTAAATACCATGTTTACCACAACTATTTCCTAAACCTGTTTTGAAGTGATAAGATCCAGAACTTAAAAAGGCTAACCTAAATGTATATAGCTCTTACTCTTCCAATAATATTTAGCTGTGTATATAACCTTAAGTGATTATCCTTTTTCCACTAGACTATATTATTAATAGACTCAACTGGGTTTATATCTCCTCTGCTTAGGCTTAAGTGAGACTCACCCAAGTTAACTAATTTAAACGAATATATCAAGAAGCCATAAAGAAAGGAGAGATAAGGGAGAAAACACACACACACACAGACAAACATACCATGCCTCCTTTTCTGGCTATATTTCTCACTTCATTTCACCTTTCCACTGAAACATAAAATCTGCTTTCTTGCACCTGTAATTCTAATACTTAGAATCTCTCTGCTACTACAAATTACCAACATGATTACTTCTAGGGCACTGTTTTTGATACTAAGATAGTAGATTAGAGATCATGATCCATTAGTGGGGTTGCAGAATTAATTTAGGGTTAAAAATTAAATAGTACAGAATTGAAAATCTAAGTGTATCAAACGCAGTAAGAATAGTATTATTTCATGAAATTTTAGTTTCAGTAGTTACTGTGAATGTGTGTGATGTGTGCATATGCGTGTGTCTCTGTGTGTATCCTGCTTTGCAATGTATGCTGTATTTATAACTCAGGTTCATGTTCAAAAACATTTGAAAACAATGTCTTAGAAAACAAATATTCATCTTTAAAGACTTGATTTTTACAAACCCATGACTGTGAAGCTTTGGATGCTACCACTTACCTCTGTAGGAAATAACCCATTATACTATTTTGCACCATACTGTAGCCTAGAATGACATGCTGCCTTTATTTATATGCCTGCATTTCTTTGATGAGGTATATTACTTTGATAGAACAGATTGATTTGTTAATTCATCCTCATAACTGCCAATTTTAACTGGTCTATAATAGACACTCAGTACATGTTTTTTGAATATCTGCTTTAACTAGTATATAATTAATTAAAGCATGTTCAATTTTGAATAAATTAGTACTTCTTTAAGGAGATGTAATTTATAACTGAAAGCCAAATATTTTATAGTTATAATCAAAGTTTTATTTACCTTTGGACATAGAAAATGCATTTGCTGGTGCTATCTTACCAAATAACATTCCTAAAATGAATAGATGTTATTACTCAATTAAAAAAAAATAGGTGGAACAATACTAATTATAATCATCTGGAAACTTTTCAGCTCCAATTAATCTACACAATGAAGAAGGGGTTCATTTGAAATGTAGATGTAATGTATCTGTGCCACAGTGTCTACAAACAAAATTTAACTACCCTGAAGAAGGCTTTATAATACCATTGCTAATATTTGCTCATGTCAGGGATCTGCTGTGTTTTCTCTAGAGGTCAGATGCTAATACTAGCAAAGCCGGTTGCCTAGGTACCACCACACTCATCCAGCCCTTCTTAAGCTAACCAGCAATTAGTTTTGTGAACAGAGAAATAATGGCTTTCTTCTGACATTGCTAAAACAACTTTTATTTGAGCTACTTCATGGATGTTTTCTTTACTTTTATACCACTAAATGATAATTAACATTTTCATTAAATAAATATTAAAAATAGCAGATGAAGTCATCTAGAAAATTCTTGCAATGGATTAGATGGATTTACCAGCATGGTTGTGATCATCTCTTTGTAAGAGAATGAAATTACTCTAATAATTACTCATGGCATTATTATGTTATATATGAAAATATTATATGAGATATATAGCACCAAAATAATATATTTTTATTGTGAATAAATGTGTATGTATGTATGTTTTTATATATAATACATATATAAATATGCACAATATCAAGAAATAATTTTTCCTCTTTAGTATACTATTCATATGGAAGACTGTTTTTCAAAGAATAACAAGAGGGATGGGCGCTTGGGTGGCTCACGGGTTAAGCATCAACTGTTGATTTTGCCTGAGGTCATGATCTCCTGGTCAGGATCAAGCCCTGAGATAGGCTCCATGCTCAGCAGGGAGTCAGCTTGAGATTCTCTCCTCTCCCTCTCTCTCTCTGCTCCTCCCCCGACTCAAGCACACAGGCATGTGTGCTCTATTTCACGCTCTCTCAAATGAATGAATGAATATTAAAAAAAAAAAAGAATAACAAGAGGTAATGTGTCCTTTGTTTTGTAATTTCTTCTATATAATTTATAGCTTATAATTAAAAGAAGAAATGAGAAAAAGTCATTCTTTTTAAAAATCATTATTTAACCTAATTTTACAGAAAAAATGATACCAAATTCATTATTTCATTACCTATAAAACTAATAAAACTTTATGTATTTACATATATTGTTCATAATCTAATATTGTTGGTCATTTTCTTATTAACATTTTATTAACAATGAAAAGTGAAGGAACCCCCCAACTAAAGCACTTTCATAGGTATAACAAAGAAGCCTGTGATCAGGAAAAAAAAAAAACAACTATTTGATTTAATTTGGTTAGAAAACATGTTGACACAGTTGAAATTTATAGTCACAATTTGCCCAAACAATTGAAAATAATCCTTTAGCAAGATAAGATAGTATTTTGATGTGAAGTTGAATTATTCTCTTCAGAGCCACTTTGTTCCTTTTGTCTCTTTGTAAAGCTAAACCACAATTTTAATTGCTTTTATCTCTAGCAATATGAAATAAAATTTATTTTTACACTTTAAGAACTTATTAAAATTGGACAAAACATTGATACCCATCATTTACCCTTAGCTTTCAGAATGCATGGAAAACAAACAAAGTGAACATGTATATATAAAATTGTTAATCTTTGGAAGTTACTGAATAAAGACTACAAATTAGGAATTCTTAAAAATTTTCACTTGGCAACTAACATTATATTTATGCAAATATTTTATGATGGTTTTTATTAATTTTAAAATATTTTGGTAAGCTGTTTTGTCATTTTCACTAAATTCAACAATTTAGTTCATCTGAACTCAAATAATGCCAGTAGCAAAGCAGAGCCAGATTATTTTGATATTTCAAATATGACTCAACTTAGCAAATTTTACAGTCCTTCTCTTTTGTCATATCTGTGGCAAATGGTTAATTCTAAAGATCAGTTCTGTCATGTTTGGCCAATCAACAGATGATGAATGAAATCATAGCAAGTAGTTCCATAAGCATAATCTGGCTTTATTTCTGAGATTAAAAAGTAATTATTTGTAAAGGGAGAAATCTCAATTTCTTACCGCCAGTTTTATTAATAGAAATTTAGTTGTACTGTATATAATTTGTAATTTTCTAATCTTTCCTCCTTGCCAAGGTAGAAACTAACCAAATAATGGAAGATTTTATTCTTGATATGTTTGTAAAAAAAAAAAAAAATGCAGTTACTTCTCAATTGATAAACGTTTCTGGATTACCTTTTCTAGGAGATGTCTCCTAAAAATTACAAAATCAAAAAAGATGAAGCATAATTACATAATCTCATAATATGAAGCCAATAATGGGAATATAAATAATTAGGTATGTTCCAGGTTCTTGGAATATATGATCAAGCCACAGAGGATTTGATGAATCTCATGTATTAGGAAAGCCATTCTTGGAGAGATTTTTCTAATATTTGCAAAAAGTAAAATAAAAATCAAGTTGCTTTTGCTAGCATTGCTAGGAAGAGGCAACTAGTGCATGAATGTGACAGTCATTAGTGCTTTTTGCAAAGCATTTCCAGTATTCGCCGTTGTGGACCTCGTTAAGAGCCGTCCTCCAGAACTGTCCTTTTCCTGTGGTGGTGGGAGGTGGCCACTGCTTCATTATTAGCTTGAGTCCCTGAGTGACCCAGAGAGCAGAAATCCCTCCCTGACTTGCAGTGAGGAGATAGCATGAACAAGAAGAAAATAACATTTTGTAGTTTTTTTTTTTTTTGCAGTATTATAAATTTGCCGTTCTTGACTGATAGAATGTAAGTGAAACCTGTGAACTTGGACATTTTACGCCACGTCCAAGGCTTTCTTTTTCTCCACTATTCCATCCTGTCATAGAGTGTGTGTAGTAATCCTTAGTAGGTCATAACATCAATAGAATAGGTCAGATCCAGCCTCTTCAAATAAAGAAATGAAAATAGTGGAAAAAAACAGCAGAACTAAATGATAAATTCATCAGAATCTATCTACCTATCTATCTGTCTATTTGTTGAGATGATTACTTCATTTATGTATATGTATAAGGTAAAATGTAGGTCGCAGTCCAAAATATGATATAAGCAATAAGATATTTGAAAAAAAGGAAAATAAAAGCATAATAATATATCATAATTAATGTATTATAATAAAGTGGTGCCCAGAGGGAAGCTTATAGCAGTGAATAGTTGTATTAGAAAATAAGCATCTAATACAGAAACGTAGATAATTGATTGATATGAGGAACATTAATAAAATGTTTTTATCCATCAAGGAAATAGAATTTCAAACCACAGAGATACCATTGCACATCTCCTAGAATAGCTAAAATTAAGAACCAAACAAACAAAAAATGTGCCAGTACCAAATGTTGGAAAGAATAATATTACCCAGCTATTCCACCCCTAGATATTTACCCCAAAAAAGTTAAAATATATGTCCATACAAAATCTTACACATGAAGTTTTTATGTAGCACAAGTCATAATAGTAAAAAAAAAAAAAATTTTAAAAATCAGGTGTCCATCAATAGAACAGCTGAATGGGTATGTGTATACAGTGGGATACCACTCAGTGCTAAAAGGGGACCAGTTAGTGAAACATGCAACAACTTGGAAGATCTCAAAGATACTATGCTGAAAGAAGCCAGATACAAAAGAGTATGTATTGCATGATAACATTTATGTGAAATTCTAAAAATAACTGATTAATTTATAGTACAGAAACCAGATGATTATCTGCAGTTGGGGATGAGTAGCTGTAAAACACCATGAGGAAAATTTGGGGGATAAGAGAAATGTTCTTTGAAATGGTGGCTACATGGCTGTACATACATTTCTCAAAACCCTCCATACTATACACTTAAAATGAGTGCATTTTACTGCATATAAGCTCATCCAGGTTAGGACAGTTTTGATATTCAACAAAATATTGCTTGACTTTCAGAAAATAGTGTTCACGATGTTATAAAAATAAATTCTGATGTGGTAGAAACTTTTAATTTTTTATGTGTTTTTTCTCCATTACCACACATAGCCAGACTATGTTTCTTATCAACTTAGTTAGGTGTGGCTATGGGAGTAAGTTCTGGCTATTGGACTGTGAAAGCAGTGTTGTTTGCCCATTCCAGGCCTGGTTCATGAAAAAAACCTCCATATGAGATCTTCTTTCTAGGGTCTGTCTTCTTTTGCCAACTAGATGAAAATACTCTAGCAACTTTGGAAGATATGTTTGAAGATGGCATAGTCTTCATAAGTCTGAGCATCTGAATGACTATATAGCAGCTATCCTCATGTTATCAGTTAATATATACACCTAGAAACATCTTGACCTGTTCATATGAATGACCAAAATGAATTTACATTTTTTACAGTCTCTACATCAGTCAGCCTACTCTAATAGCGTTTGGTATAAAATTCTGCAGAAAAGAATTCTGAAATATCTACATTTAATTGCCTAACAGGCTTTGATCACCTTGTAATAAAAATTAAACTGATAACTGTTTGCTTACAAAGACTTAACATAACTTGGCCTTAGGTAGTCTCTGATTTTACTTTCTATCACTCACTCCCCCTTTTCATATATTTCAATCCCAGTGACTTTTTTATCATTACTCAAACATACTGGCATGTTTTGTACCCGGGACTTGCACACATGCTATTTTATTTGCCTGGAAACAGTATTCCCCCTGGGTACTAGCACGGCTCTAAACATGATCTCACCATTTAATATATTACTAAAATAAGAACCTACTCCCATTCTATCATTTTCTGCGCTTTGATCTGGCTTCATTTTTCTTCAAGAACTTAGTACTACCTTTCAGTACATCATACAATACACTTATCGTTAATCTGTTGATTTCTTGTCTCTACTACTGATTCTTGTCTACTCCCAGAATATAAGTTGCATGAGAGTATTAATAACAGCTACAGGAGTACATACTAATTATTCAATAAATGTTTGAGGAAGGAATTAATTAATATATAAATATAATTATTGAGAATTTTGATCTTCTAAAAATCAATGAGCAGAGCAGCCAAGCAAAGAAAATGAATATGTTAACATGAGTAAGTAACTCATTCTTTCATTATAAGGTGCTCACTTTCCAACTGGTCAGAACATAATTATTGTGCTTATCTTCTTTGATTTTTATCTGAAAATCAGGAAGAAACATCTAGACAGCTAACATCAAAAAATTAGCATTTCCATAAATGTGAACAACTAAAGGATTTATTATTTAAAGAAATTGTCTGTGTTTAGATAATGTGTTAGGATGAAAAAATTTGCAGATATATTTTAGATAGTTGAGTACACTGTTCAATTAAAGCTATAAAGTATGTACAAAGAAAGCCACACACCAAGACAGATATATTGATTTTCTTTAAAAATTTTTTTTTCACTTTATTATGCTTTTAAACACTTTGGTTGCAGGGATGTATTATTTATAGCAATAAATAAAATATAAAATACTGTATACTACCTGATAAAGTTATAGGTACAGGTTTAGCTACAGGTTAGCTAAAAGCCAACATTTTTTATCCAAATATTGTTGGATAAAGAATGCATGTTGGTTAAAACATGAGTCCAAAATAAGAAAAATGTATCACAGTGGGTTATATGTAATGATTTGCATGTCTATATCTTTTATTAGTTTTGTCTTACCCAAAAGTAAATACCGTATTCTTGCCATCATTGTATTGACAGTACTAAATACAAATTCTTTTTTTTATTTAAATTCACTTAGCCAACATACCGGACATCATTAGTTTTTTTATTTGTTTTTTTTTAAAGATTTTGTTTATTTATTTGACAGAGAGAGACACAGTGAGAGAAGGCACACAAGCAGGGGGAGCGGGAGAGGGAGAAGAAGGCCTCCTGCGGAGCTGGGAGCCCGATGTGGGGCTCGATCCCAGTACCCTGGGATCATGAGCTGAGCCAAAGGTAGACGCTTAACGGCTGAGCCACCCAGGCGCCCCACATCATTAGTTTTTAATGTAGTATTCAATGATTCATTAACACCCAGTGCTCCTCAGATCATGTGCTCCCCTTAATGCCCATCACCCAGTGGGCATCCCCCCGTCCACCTCCCCTTCTGCAACCCTCAGTTTATTTCCCAGAGTTAAGAGTCTGTCATGGTTTGTCTCCCTCTCTGATTTCTTCTCATTCAGTTTTCCCTCCCTTCCCCTATGATCCTCTGTGCTCTTTCTTATGTTGCACATATGAGTGAAACTCTATGATAATTGTCTTTCTCTGACTGACTTATTTCACTTAGCATACTACCCTCCAGTTCCATCCATGTTGATGTAAATGGTAGGTATTCATCCTTTCTGATGACTGAGTAATATTCCACTGTGTATATGAACCACATCTTCTTTATCCATTCATCTGTTGAAAGACATCTCGGCTCCTTCCACAGTTTGGCTGCTGTGGACATTGCTGCTATGAACATTGGGGTGCAGGTGCCCCTTCTTTTCAATATATCTGTATCTTTGGGGTAAATACCCAGTAGTACAATTGCTGGGTAGTAGGGTAGCTCTATATTTAACATCTTGAGGAACCTCCATACTGTTTTCCAGAGTGGCTGTGCCAGCTTGCATTACCACCAACAGTGTAAAAGGGTTCCCCTTTCTCCACATCCTCGCCAACATTTGTTGTTCCCTGTCTTATTAATTTTAACCATTCTGAATGGTGTAAGGTGGTACTCATTGTGGTTTTGATTTGTATTTCCCTGATAACAAGTGATATGGAGCATTTTTTCATGTGTCTATTGGCCATTTGTATGTCTTCTTTGGAGAAGTGTCTGTTCATGTCTTCTGCCCATTTTTTGACTTGATTATTTGTTTTCTGGGTGTTGAGTTTGATAAGTTCTTTACAGATCTTGGATACAGCCCTTTATCTGATAAGACATTTGCAAATATCTTCTCCCATTCTGTGGGTTGCCTTTTAGTTTTGTTGACTGTTTCCTTTGCTGTGCAGAAGATTTTTTTTTAATTTTTTTATTGTTATGTTAATCCCCATACATTACATCATTAGTTTTAGATATAGTGTTCCATGATTCATTGTTTGTGCATAACACCCAGTGCTCCATGCAGAACGTGCCCTCCTCAATACCCATCACCAGACTAACCCATCCTCCCACCCCTCTCCCGTCTAGAACCCTCAGTTTGTTTTTCAGAGTCCATCGTCTCTCATGGTTCTTCTCCCCCTCCGATTTCCCCCCCTTCATTCTTCCCCTCCTGCTACATTCTTTTTCTTCTTTTTTTCTTTCTTAACATATATTGCATGCTGTGCAGAAGATTTTTATCTTGATGAAGTCCCAATAGTTTTGTTTTTGTTTCCCTTGCCTTTAGAGACGTGTCTTGCAAGAAGTTGCTGTGGCTGAAGTCGAAGAGGTACTGCCTCTATTCTCCAACATTTTGATGGATTCCTGTCTCATATTGAAGTCTTTCATCCATTTTGAGTTTATCTTTCTGTATGGTGTAAGAGAATGGCCCAGTTTCATTCTTCTGTTTGTGGCTGTCCAGTTTTCCCAGTACAGTTTATTGAAGAGACTGTCTTTTTTCCGTTGGGTATTCTTTCCTGCTTTGTCAAAGATTAGTTGCTAAATACAGATTCTTAATCAGTACACAGTAAGTGCGGAAGGGATGTTTGTTTAATGGAAGATAGAATATTAAATGAAAGAATTAATATGTGAGTTAGGGTTTCTGGTACCCTTAGCCTTTTGGGACTCAATTCTAAGTAGGAAAGTGTAGTCATAAAGGTAAAAACACAAGTGTTAAAGTACTGTATTTCTTTAGTGAGTAGTTTTCAATTTTATTGTATATAAGAATAATCTGAGGAGCTTAAATATTTTAAGTTGACCTGACTCAGTAATCTAGGGTAGGGACCAGAATCTATGTCTTTAATAAGAGCTACTGATATTCCACATTTTTATGTAGGAGGCCCTAGAAAGAAATTTTGGCAAATTCTCTATTAGGTTTTTTCGAAAGCTTCAATTGCCATTACTTCCCATATGATACTTAACAATGTAAGTTATCTGGCTTTCTAGCTCAAGGGAAATTAGCTTTATCAATTCACAAAGAACCATATAATGCACAGAATTTCTAGGAATCCATTGAGTGCATTTAGCTCAGAAATGTATTTTCTTCCCCATAATTATGCAATAAGATAGTTTTATCACAATATTTTAAAGAATGAAATAGAACTATTAAAGAAAACTACAAGGCCAATTGATATTGTCCTCACTAATGCCCAAAACCTGTATAATCTTGGCTAAACCTATAGTTCTACTAAATCATGTCCTTCTATTCCACTTCTATCATTTTATTTTGACTTAACAGTTTTTCCTCACATGTTTTAATCGCTTGAGTGGTTTCACATTTTGACAGGTCTGGCATCATATCCACATGATTTTATACTTTCTAAACTATATAGACCCAGCTGCCAAATTGGAGCAAGTGAAAAAGACAGGAATTAATTTGTAAACACAACTCTCCTTTCACTGAAACATGAAAAAACTGTAAAGAAAATAAATGTCATATCCCTGTGATCTCTTATCTTTGTGACTTCAGAGCAAATAACCAGCTGTGGAGAAACAGAATGATGCTTTCTATATGATCCTCCCTATTATTTTCCCTACAGATAATTTAACATTTATTCTGAGATTCTCCCTCTTTCGTAATCCATACTTTAGCAGCAGGAAATAAGGTATACATTTTTCACTAACTGGAGTCTGTCACCAGCTAAAACCATTATTTTTGATAATTATATTTAATTAGGCTTCTGAAAATTGCATATTATATACTCTTATATAAAAAGGTGACATTTTGGTAGCATTTTGTCATGCATTCAAAAATTGTATAACCTTGAGCCAGTACTCTAAGTCCTTGTAGAATTTAGTTTCCTCCCCTAGAAGAAATAGCAAAAATACACCTCTTGTGTGGTTATTATGAAGATTATATTAGATAATGCACAGAAAGTATTTAGTACTGTGCCTGGAAATAAAAGTTGCTAAAGTCACTTTTGTACTCATTCATACTATAAAAGATTGAAATATTTTTGTCAATGAATGACAAAATGTAACCATCAGGAAATGAACAGAAGTCTCAGTATCAGGGATGTATCTGTGACAATTGAAGATAATATAAAACCTTACTGGCAAAGTGAGGAACCAATTATACATAAATAACAAAAGATTACATATTCTGTTAAAAAAAACCACACAAATATATAATTTAAATATATATCCCAGAATATCCTTCACATCTAGTTCCCTGAATCTAGTTTTAGTATATATTTAGGCTCATGTTCATTTCTCAAATATATTGCATTTTTTCATATTATAGATTTTCATTTTTACATATGCATACAATTTGATGGTAAAATTTGTATTGAAAAGTCTAAAATCAAATATACATTATATGTAATATATCTGTGCTCAAATAATTCATTAAATACAATGTTTTATAGCTCTTTCATAATAATATTTTAACTTTAACATGAAGCGATGAAACATAATGCTGTATAGCTATTTCTCCTATATAGAATGAAGTACAAAATGTTAGCCATAATATGATTTTAGCAGGTCAATGAAAATAAACATTTTTGCTTGATTTAATGAAATAGATGTAAAATATATTGAGTCATGAAAATAAATTGTTGGATCAAAGGTGATCCAAATCATCATAGAATTTTCTCTTAGCATTCTCAAAATGATATTTTTGCATTTCAAAGTATTGTTTCAGAGGAAAAGGTTTAATATTATAAACTATTAGAATTATTAATTATAAAAAATCATAAAATACTAATCAAGATTTATTTCTTGTATTTAATATATGTAAACAAACCATCTTTTTTTTTTTTTTAAAGATTTTATTTATTTCACAGAGAGAGAGACAGCGAGAAAGGGAACACAAGCAGGGGGAGTGGGAGAGGGAGAAGCAGGCTTCCCCCTGAGCAGGGAGCCCAATGCGGGGCTCAATCCCAGCACCCTGGGATCATGACCCCAGCCGAAGGTAGACGCTTAACGACTTAGCCACCCAGGCGCCCCTAAACAAACCATCTTTTGACTTAAAATGTTGGATAAAGAAACAGATTTCATATCTCTATATATTTTTCCTTAGTAATTATTTCAGACAGTGGCTAATTATATTAGAGAAGGACTCAACACTGACAGATTGATTACTTTCAGATGTGTGTGCAAATTTGCATGTGTGAGTGTGTGTGTGTATAATTATATTTGTATAAATATGGGAAAAAATCCTTATACTTTAATAGCACTAAAACTCTGGGGCACAAACTGAAAATTACTTTTCTAAATATCAATTTCCACAAATTTTTCAGATATTTTTTAAAGCTGTTGACCAGCAAATAATATATGAAAGCTTTTTTTTTTCAGAAAAGATTTAGAATATCTTTACATCTAGCCTATCATATATAATCATCTAAATGCTCTTACCTGATCTCAAGTCCATGTAATTAAAATGCACATTGAAGTCAAAGGAGGATAAATTTTCAGTGGTTTTCTGAGATTCCTGGGCTTAAATATGACTGTGGCATTTCATTTTTCCAGGAAGCTGTCAAATTCTACATATTTTGTACCATGCTGATATTTGCATCCCTTGCCTAAAGGAGATAGAGAGTTTGGATCAGTGACCTCAATTTTGTCGGTATAAATTTCCATTATTTTATCTTTCCCAAACCTTGTTCACACAGTCACCACCTAAAAGGTTCGATGCTACAGGCGATGATGATATATGGGCAAGGATTCAGGCATATTTCCTCCTTTTGTTCTCTTCCTCTAGGCATGAGGGGAGTCGGACTCAATGCAAAGGATAAAATGTAGCTTCTTTTTACATGAAGTCATATATAGAGATATGACTTTTAGCTACTCACAAAAATCCATGGTTGTAATTCTGAAGAGATGAGATTTGGGCTCTCAAAAGGCTCTTAACTAGGGGTCATGACATATAAATTCTAAACAAGGCTTTGTCACATTTTCAACTTCAAGATTGGACATTCACTGCAATGTCTCTGTGGCCCAGGCTTACTGTCAGTGTTTACACTAATAAAAAGACTTCATTTTATATAACCCATTATGCTATTCTAAGGATTAAGTTAAGTGATATAGTGTATATTTAAACTGCCTTGTAAAGTATAATGTATTACAAAATCATTGAGAAAAGATTTGATCATTTATTCAAATTAGCAGATATGAATGAGAGGACTAGAGATTTAAATGCCCTAAAAAATCTTAAGCAAACTCCTCACGATTTCTGGTTTGATTTAAAAAAAAAAAGGTAAATGGATGTCGAGCATTATCAAATATGTGTTTTTTTCAATTGATCAACATTAGCATATAGTTGTTTTCCTGTTAATATGGTGAATTTCAGTAATCACTTTTACAATAAATCAACATTTTATTCCTAGAGTCTCTGGGATAAAGTAAAAAGGACAATGATGGATTACCTTATTTGATACTTTTCTGGATTTAATTTGTTAATATTTTATTTAGGATTTTGACATGTATAGTTACAAATGTGATTGAAGTTTATTTTTCTAGCATTATTCCTACCAACGCTTAGTAATAGTGATCCTAGTCTCACAAATTACTTGGGAAATGATCCTTATTGTTTTGGTCTCTGAAAGTGTTTGTGCATGATTCTAATTTTCTGTTCTTTAATGCTTGTGGACATATCTTTTGGGGCAGGTGTGTGTGTGTGTGTGTGTGTGTGTGTGTGTGTGATTCTCTATATCAATTTGTTTGTCTTTCTAATTTTGGGAGCATTTTTATTTGCTACCTGTGTATCTTTTTGTGGTGAGATGTCTGTGCAAGTCCCTTGTTCATTTTCAATTCAGTTGTTTATTTTCTTATTGTTGAGTTATGAGATCTTTGTATTGGATACAATACATATTGTATATATTGGATAGCACTTCTTTATCAGATAGGTCTTTTACAATAATTTCTCTCAGTCTGTGGCTTGTCTTCTCATTCTCATAACTGTGTATTTCCCAGAGCATTTTTTTCCTACTTTTAGTGAAGTCATATTATCAATTATTTCTTTCATAGATCATGCCTTTGGTGTTGTATCTAAAAAGTTATCACCATACCCAATGCCATCTAGATTTTCTCCTGTTATTTTCCCAGAGTTTTTAGTTTTACATTTTACATTTAGGTCTCTGACCCATTTTGAATTAATTTTTGTGAAGAGTGTAAGGTCTGTGTCATTTTTTTTTTTTTTTTTGCATGTGGATGTTCAATTATTCCAGCACCATTTGTAGAAAATATTATCATTTTTAGCTCTATGGTATTTGCTCCTTTGTCAAAGATCAGTTGAATACATTTATGTGAATCTATTTTGGGGCTCTCTTTTTCTGTTTCATTGATCAGGTTGTCTATTCTGTTGTCTATTCCACATTTCCTTGATTATTGTAGATTTTTAGTAAATCTTTAAGTAGGCAACAGTCCTCTGATTTTATACTTCTTAAATATTGGCAATTCTGGGGGGTTTGCTTCTCTATATAAACTTTAGAATTGTTTTTTTTTTATATCCTCACAAAATGATTTGCTGATATTTTGACTGGAAAAATGTTGAATCTACAGATCAAGTTGGGAAGGATTGACATCTTAACAATACTGAGTCTTCTACCCATGACCATGGATTATCTATTTATTTAGTTCTACTTTCTTTTTTTAAGATTATATTTATTTATTTGAGAGAGAGAGAGAGCACAAGCAGGGGAAGCGGCAGGCAGAGGGAGAAGCAGGCTTCCCACTGAGCAAGGAGCCCGATGTGGGACTGGATCCCAGGACGCTGGGATCATGACCTGAGCTGAAGGCAGACGCTTAACCGACTGAGCCACCCAGGCAACCCTGTTTAGTTCTATTTTCAATGCATTCTTTAGAGTTTTGTGGTTTTCCTCATATAGACCTTGTGCATATTTTGTTAGATTTATACCTTAGTATTTCTTTTGAGGGAATGCTAATTAAATGGTAGTGTGTTTTTATTCCAAATTCCTTTTGTTCATTGTTCAAATACAGGAAAGTGGCTTTTGTATGTTAAACTTGCATCCTGCAAACTTACTATAATTACTTATTTGTTTCAGGAAATTTTTTTGGTCAATCCTACATAGAGTTGTACATAGATTTTGATTTTATATATGGACAATTATGTCCTCTGTAAATAAAGACAGTTTATTTCTTCCATCAATCTGTGTATACCTTTTCTTTTCTTGTGTTATTTCATAAGGACTCATTGTGCAGGATTGCTAGTATGATGTTGCAAAGAAGTGGGGAAGGGGTACATCCCTGCCTTCTTTCTGATCTAAGTTGGGAAGCTTCTAGTTTCTCACCATTTAGTATGATGTTGGCTGTAGGTTTTTGTAAATGTTCTTTATCAAGTTGATGAAGTTCCCTTCTACTACCAGTTTGCTAGGAGCTTTGTTATTTTACTATTATTTTTTAATCATAAATGTGTGTTGGATTTTGTCAAATACCTTGTTTTCTGCATCTATTTATATAATCATGTGATTTTTCTTTTTTAGCCTGTTGATGTAATGAATTACATTAATTGATTTTTGAGTGTTGAACCACCCTTGCATAATTGGGAATCCTACTTGATCAAGATGTATATTTTTTATGCATTACTATATTCAATTTGCTAATATTTTGTTGAGGACTTTTGCATTTATATTTATGAGAGATATTGGTCCATAGTTTTTTTTTTCTTATAATGTCTTTATATCTGGTTTCATTATTAAGGTGATTTTAGTCTCATAGAATGAGTTGAAAAGTATTACCTAAGCTTCTGTCTTCTAGAGGACATTATAGATACTTGATATAGTTTCTTCCTTAAGTACTTGGTGTAGTTCACCAGGGAACCTTTCTGGGTCAGCTGCTTTCTGTATAGAAAGTTTTAATTGCTGATTCACTATCTTTAATTTTATTCAGATTATCTATTTCTTCTTGTGTGAGTTTTAGTAGATTGTGTCTTTCAAGGAATTGGTCCATTTCATCTTGTTTATCAAATTTGTGGACATAGAGAATATCCATCTCCCTGCTTATATTACCCATCTGTTCTTCCATGTTGTCTACTTTTTCCTTAGAGTCCTTAGCATATTAATCACAGTTTTAAATTCACAGTCTGATCATTTCTACATTTATGCCATATCTGAGTTTGGTTCTGATGCTTGCCCTGTCTCTTCAAACAGTGTTTGTTTTTCTTTTTCTTTTAGTATGCTTAAAGTCAGATGCGAGATACTGAGTAAAAGAAACTCTGGTAAAAAGACCTTTAGTGATGTGGCATTAAAGTGTTGGTAAGATGTGTATTCTATAGTCCTGTGACTGGATCTCAGTCTTTTATTGAGCCTATGCCTGAAGGCTGTGAACTTCACAACTACTTCTAATTTTCTCCCTCACCTAGTAGGGACATGATGACTAGAGGGCCTGGAATAGGGTATTACCTTTCCCTGAGGTCAGTTAGGCTCTGATATAACCCCGATAGATTATGCTCTGGTAAAAGTAGTTTTTCTTAAGGGCAGGCCTTGTTAAGAAGAATACAATGTTCAGACTGTTCTAAAATCATTTTTACCCTCCCCCTGCCAGAAGCCTAAGGGGATTTTTCTCTCAGTTTTACTGTGAGAACCTGGTAGAGCTCTATGAGGTAAACCTTACAAAAGTGTGGGGACCCCCTCACCTTTTAACTCTCAGACTTATCTACACTGAGCCTTCAGCAATTCATCAATTATAGTTTGGGTTTTCCTATTCAGGTACTAGTTCCCAGTGAGGTTTATGCTTATGGGTTTCTGCTCCAGTGAGTTGTGATTCTCTATCCATTTGTCTGTCTTTCTAATTTTGGGGGCAGTGGTTTGCCCTGTGGCCTCACTTCTCTAATGGATCTAAGGAAAATTACTGATTTTCTGGTTTATCCAGCTTTTTATCTGCTGTTAGGTTGGATCAGTGACTTCCAAGCTCCTTATATGCCAGACTGGACACAAGAAGTCTTTTTTTTTTTTTTTTTTTTTTTTTAAGATTTTATTTATTTATTTGACAGAGAGAGACATAGTGAGAGAGGGAACACAAGCAGGGGGAGTGGGAGAGGGAGAAGCAGACTTCCCGCGGAGCAGGGAGCCCGATGCGGGGCTCGATCCCAGGACCCTGGGACCATGATCTGAGCCAAAGGCAGACACATAACGACTGAACCACCCAAGCGTCCCTGGACACAGGAAGTCTTAAGTCAGTTTTGATATGTTGAATTTTAGCAGAGATTTATCTACTTTCTCTCAGTTTTCAATTAACTTTTATAAAATTCACTATGTACTTTTTAAAAATCCTAATATTTTTATATTCTAATATGAATGCCTTTTTTCTGGTTTGTTTCTGGTAAATGTTACCAAAGTTTTGCCCATTTTATTAGAACAGATTATATAATATTAGGAGACAAGACAGAAAGATAATATGTGTATGTGAAGGAAGGAAAATTGAATCATTTTCAGACCATTTTAGAGACTTTGGCTTTTACTCAGTGAAACAAGGAGGCAGTGGAGGCTTCAGAAGAGGCATTATTCAGGTTCACTCAAGCTGCTCTCTATAGACAGGGGAGGAGGCAATGGTGAGAACAGGAATATTGATAGGAGGATATAGTTGCACTCATTATGACAGATATTGGGTGCTGGAACCATATTGGTAGGCAGTGAAAGTGATAAGATATGGTTGCATTCTAAATATAATTTGAAGACAGAATTAAGCATTGCAGACAGATTGGATGTGTGGTGTGAGAGCATGTAGTTAAGGATTACCCTAAAGGTTTTGGCCCAAGAAATAGAATGTGAGTTAGCTGAGATAGTGTCACTACTGGGTGCTGGGAGAATGTTTGGTGACCATGATGGCAGTTAGATTAGAAATTTAGTTACAACAATTATACACACACACATTTGTATCCTCATGAAGACATTCTGCAAAAATGAAAATTTTGGTGTGGGAGAGATTGATTTTTGTCCCTCTGTCCACTTGATAATATAATATTTTTCTTGGACATGAGTGTTCCATGATCTTCAAATTGTTTTAGCACTTTATGTTTTGACCTTCTGTTACTTTTTCCCTCTTTCTGTATATGTTATCCAGAGGAGTAACATTCACATTTTGGTCTAAGTTGAAATAGATTTACCTCATCATTGAGAAACACATATGCATGACCTTTCTTATTTATGCCATTCCTCTCCCTTCTCCTCCCCTGCCTCCTTCTTCTTTAATCTATCAGTCATCTACACATCCTAATACTTTCTTTTAGATTCCCATATTCCACTCAGATCTAGGAGAATAATGTTAAACCAGGAGTAAGTTGATTAATTTTACTGTGTAAAGGCAATTGCTTTAAACATAGGATTAACTCCAGCCTCAAACTCTTTTCCTTATTCAATAAATGCAGATTTCCTGATCATATGAGACATGAAAAATTTAGGTAGCATTTATAACTTACATAGTTTGGCATCACTAAGTAAAACATTTTCATGTAGATCCTGTGGCATTTCTCAAACCACTTCCGCAATACACTAGCTGATTTCAATTCAGCTCTTTTCACATTAATTTCTTGCCAGCAAACATAGCTGGTACTTGGCTTGGCCCTCTCACTGTGCCTTCCTTCATGTCAATTTCCACCTCCCTCACAGACACAGAAATGCAATTACAAGGCATGGAACTACCATTCTGCACCCTCCATTATTTCTCAGAAGGTTATATTTTACAACAAATATTCCCGCTTTTCTCTCCTCTTCACCTCTAGTGCCTCTTCCCAAACTTCTCTTCTCTTTTTCTAATTATTTTTAACAAACTGCACATTCATTCTCCAGACTGCGGGAGTATTACACAAATAATCTCTCTACAGAAATCCTAAACCAAAATTCAATCCTCCTGGGATTGGGGAATTACTTCAGTTGGATATCGGAATAAAATTATTTCTCAGGTGACTCAAAAGTTTAATCTTATGGTTTCAAGCAGACACAGTCTGAATGTCTGACAGTTTTAAGTAGAAATGGGAATAAAACTATTTTCCTGGATCAGATCAGCCTCAAGTTAACCATGCCAACTTTCATGAATAAATGTTCTCAGAGTTTTGCTCTCTAAGCTATTTTCATTGTTTTTATTTCCTTTTTCAGACAATATCCATTAAACAGGTGGGATTTTGAAATATAAAGCCTAGGAGAATTTAAAGGTGTCTCAGGTGAATAAGACTACAACACTATAAGAATGTCCCCAAACTAGGTCCTCCAGTATTATATACATACTTAAACAACTTTAGAGATTTTCAATAAAACTTTTGATGAATACTAATTTTAATAAAAGTCTTACATTATTAATATCAAAAATAAAGGTATAAGACCTAACTCAGATTATTTAAAATAAATTATGAACAGGTGCTTTATTACACAATTTTATTAAGTGTTTAATCAATGAATTATTAAAACAGTACAGTTTGTAATGCCACCTAGTGGATTTCTGACTGAAAAATGCCCCCTGAGTATAACTGATGTATAATATGAAACATATGCAAAAATAACGCTAATCCAGTCTTCCTATATGTTAACACTGTTCTCTCTCTCTCTGTGTCTGTAATGTAGTATATATAGTATTTTACTTGAGAAATAAAGGATTAAAAAATTAAAAACATTAAATTGGAATTATAAAGAAAAAACATATGTCTGGAAAGTTTATTTATAAGTTTTCTATAGATAAGAATGTTTAAATAGAATCTGAGACAATAGGTAAATTCTTGTCACAATTAGCTATAATTTAGCAGCCTATAAAGATGACTAAAATAAGTAAACAGCAAAGAGTGTGTGTGTATATACATATATATATTATGCTTAAATTAAATCATTATCAGTTAAGCCTTTGATTTTTAACCCCATGTGAAATTGTCTGGATAAATACAAAGCCGTGATTTGTAAATATGGCAGTGTACCAAAAATCTTCTGATTAAAAGTCTTCAGGGATGAGGCCCAAGAATGTCTGCTCTGCACCCTCCCCAAGTTATTACGATACACAATACTAGCTGATAATTGCTGCTGTAAATCATTATCTAGACTCAGAGACTAGTGTCCAGACTGCCTAAAACCAGAAAAATGAAACCTTATACAAAATACTGTCTTAGAATGGTTTTTCTGTTTGGATATAAAAGTAGCATGGCAATATTCACTAGTTCCAATTATCTGTTGATTGATTTAAATACTGGTCTACCCTATGATTCTTTGTCTCATCCTCTCTCCTCTCTTAAAAATTACCCTGGGTCATATGCTTCATTTCCATGGTTTCAAATACCATTTATATGCTGATATCTTCAAAATATATGTAATAAACTCATATCTATATCTTGACTCCAAAATCTGTAAATAACTGCCTTCTAAGATATCCCTAGAGTCACGCCAATTTCACAGCATCCAGAGTTAAAGTCATCTTATTCTATCTCTAACACCCAAACAAATTCATCAAATTTTACCTTCCCTATTTTAGTAATGTAATCAGCATCACCAAGATATGCAAAACACGAACGTTTAAATCTGATTCTTCCATTTACCAAACTCTCATAACTTAGTCCTTAAAGCTCATACTTTATACTTCATAGTCTTAAATCTACTTAATTCTTTCTCTCCACACTGTGACTACCTTAGCTAAACCTTCCTAATTTCTTTCTCTGATACTAAACTCAGTTCTGTTTCCCTCTAATCCACCTCTTCCCTTCACCCTATAGAATGATACCAAAGTGATCATTCTAAAATATACTATAATACTTTAAACTGTTATTAATATTCTTAAGTCCCTTTAAATGGCTTTTGAAATTAAATTCCTACATTTTAACAGCAGTATTCCTGAGAGGCTCTTCCATAATCCAGTTGAACTAGAATCACCAAGTGGTGTGCTTGTGGAAATGTGGATTCTAGGGTTTAATCCTAAACCATGGGGTGTGGGGAATACTTTAAGGGACCACCCACTGCAGAACAATTAGATGCTAAAAGACACATTTTTGAGGCATTGCTTGCATTACAAGAATTAGAAAAAAATTTTAAGAGTATTTCTTAAAACAAAAACAAGTTGGTGCCAGATCTAGAAACACCATCACAAATTGCCTAGAGTGTTACAGAGTAGTGCAATTGCTGGATTTTAGGGTAGTTCTATTTTTAACTTTTTGAGGAACCTCCATATTGTTTTTCACAGTGGCTGCACCATACCCACCAACAGTGCAAGAGGGTTCATTTTACTATACATCCTCATCAACACTTCTTTCTTTTCTTTTTTTTTTTTTTTTAGCCATTCTGTGTTGTGAGGTGATATCTCATTGTGGTTTTGAGTTGCATTTCCCTGATGATGAGTGATATTGAGCATCTTTTCATGCTCTGTTGGCCATTTGAATGTCTTCTTTGGGGAAAATTCTGTTCATGTCTTCAGCCCATTTTTAAATCGGATTATTTCTCTTTTGGGTATTGAGTTTTATTAGTTCTTTATATAGTATGGATACTAACCCTTTATCAGATATGTTATTTGCAAATACCTTCTCCCATTCAGTTGGTTGCCTTTTAGCTTTGTTGATTGTTTCCTTTGCTGTGCAGAAACTTTTTATTTTGATGTAGTCCCAAGAGTTTATTTTTGCTTTTGTTTTTCTTGCCTTAGGGGACATATCTAGAAAAATGTTGCTACAGCCAATGTTCCTGTGCTATCTTCAAAGATTTTTATGGTTTCAGGTTTCACATGTAGGTCTTTAATCCATTTTGTAATATAACTTGAAGTCTGGAATTGTGATGCCTCCAGCTTTGCTTTACTTTTTCAAGGTTGCATTGGCTGTTTGGGGTTATTTTTGGTTCCATTAAAATTTTAGGTTTGTTCTAGCTCTGTGAAAAATGCTTTTGGTATTTTGAAAGGGATTGCATTAAATCTGTAGATTGCTTTGGGTAGTATAGACATTTTAACAATATTTGTTCTTCCAATCCGTGAGCATGGAATGTTTTTTTTCATTTCTTTGTATCATCAATTTCTTTCATCAGTGTTTATAGTTTCATAGTACAGTTTTTTCACCTCTTTGGTTAAGTTTATTTCTAGGTATCTTATTGTTTTGGGTGCAATTGTAAAAGGGATCTGTGATTTGTCTAATGTTTACTATCCATAGTATATTAATATGGCTTATGGAAAAAGAGAAATTTGAAGCTGTTTAATTATAATTACAGCTCAAACAAATAAAAAAGCCTAGTATTTCTCTATTCATTTTCTCTCTCTTTCTCTCTCTTTTCTTTCTGTCACTCCTATGTTTGTTTTAGTACTTTGAAAATTGATTTACCAGTCTCTATCTCTTTCTGGAACTGGAAATCAAGCCTCTCTTACAATATGAGAGTAGACGACAACACTTACATAAATACCACCCACTTGCTGTGTCCCTAGATAGATGGAGCTTATTTATCACTTAGAGCAGAATAAAACAAAACTATATTATCAGTATTAAATAAATCCCCAAGGCAAAAGAATGGGTTATAGAGCAGACCTTGAATAGAGCTAAGGAAATTAGAAAAAGGAATTTAGATCCATAAGTTATACTGGAACAAGACAGTCCTTAAAATGTTGAGAGCAATTTTGAATCCATCCCAACATAAATAAAGCTTCAGGGGAATTGTCTGAAGAAGATGAGAATGATGTGTTCCTGTTTCCTTGTCCTACTCAGGGCAGAAATGCACAGCCAGAAAAAATATTGTCAATCCAAGCCTTAAAAGTCACTGCTAAATATAGCATGGCCTGATCTAAACTGCAAAAAATAGAAACAATTGTCATGTTTTTTTGCACAGTGAGCTTAACTTTATCCTACCAACCTATATTGTCCTTAATTTATAACTTCCTGCATGCATTTAATCAGTGTCCATCTTTTTTTTTAAGCATGTATTAGCAGTAAATTTTCAATACAGTATAATTATCTGGGGAAAAACAGGTTGGATTTAACTGTAATTTTGACTTATTTTGAATAATATCTTATTGTTAACTAATATATCCTCTCCAGGAAATAATTTAGCCAGGTAAGAAGAAGGCAAATTAATCACTGAAATTTTTTGAACTTATGTAAAGCTATTAGGTTTGCTTTGTTTCCTAATATAGATAGGTTTATTTCATGAGATGATACGTATGCATATTCATTTAAGTACACCCTTCAGTTTATTAAAAGACAAAGAATATTCAATATTTTTTTGTATTTGGCGTTAGTAAAAATTATAAACATAAATTAAGAGTTATGCGTAACTGAGGATAACAGGGAGGCATAGTAATCTTCAAATTACCAAATCTCACAACAAGAAGCTGACACAACTAATCCAAATTTGAAATTCCTGAGGGGGGGGAAACATTTACCTTTTCCTTTCCCCCTTGAATGTAAAATAATAGTAGTTTAACCTGATGTAGAATATGTTCCAGGATTAATAACTATTGAGGGTTAGCTGCCCTTAGATTATTTTTAGGCATCAGGGAATGTATGACTATTAACATTGTCTGATTCTTATTCTTGAAGGCATGTAAATATTTTTGGAATGAATGAGTTATTATATAGAGGAATGAATAAATGTCCCCAACATTGAGAATTTGCTGTTGTTTATTTGTCAGGACACACTTAAGTCAAAATAAATTTGATATAGTTGAAAGTAAAGGTGAGAGCTATTGGAGATGTTAGGGGAGAGGGAGTGTCTGCATTGTGTGAATGGAGGTCTGGCTCCTTGGATTCCCCAGGAGATTTAAGTGGGGATCCGCATTCAGAATAAAGACAACCATAAGCAAAGTAGCAAGCACAAAGCAGTTTATTAAAGCGAAAGTACACACTCAAGGTGGGAGAGCCAGCAGGGTCCCAGGGGTGGAACTGGTACCTCATTGTTTTGGAATTGAATATTACTAGATCTCTCTGAGCTGGGAGGAGCTGTGACATCAGTGGGGTGATCTCTAATGGAGGCTGCTACAAAACATTTGGGAAATTCCTCCCACAGTTTGGGAAGGGGGGTTTTTGACCCTATAATGTTTGCATAGGAACCACAATGGTAGCCTTTCCAGGAGGAGGAGGGAGCTGTTCCTGCAATGCAAACACATTATAGTGAGTCTAGGGGTTACCCCGGGACAGAGGTGGAAGATGAGAATGCTTGTTCTGAACCTGTGACTCTTGATCTGTCAGGCCCAAGGTCTTGGAAGCCACAGGGTCAGGATATTGAGCTCCGGGGCTTATAATGTGTAGTTTTGTTTTGTTTTGTTTTTTTAAATCATGGTCCTTGCACCCAGCTTCTGTCTCTACCATTCCCCCTTCAAGGACTTGGGACTCTGCCTCGGATCATTCCTTCCACTGCTCTTGTCTAGCTTCTACCTAACAGAAAGATACTGGAGTATATTTTAAGAAAGTTTGTGAGCAACAAGAATGTTCTGAAGCATTTCCATGGATCATCCCTCCATCTAATTCTTTTCATTTTTTGCCTATGAACTCCCGATTTCTCCACTCTTCTCTCCACAAGAAATAGGGTCATGGATAGCTTCCAAAACTCATATAACGTTACTTCCCCTAGAGAAGGACTCTCCTGCTCTTTGTCATAGGTTGGAAAATCTAGTAAAGTTTTCTAATTGGCTTAATTTGATTCAGGCACTCAGCTCGGACTGGCACAAGTGGAGTCAGGATTGTGTGACTAACATGACTGGCTCAACTGGGTCAGATTATGCTGCAGGTGAAGGAGCTAGGGTAATGTTAGCACAGAAAAAGCCAGTTGGGGCCCAGTAGCATGTATCAGCCCCGTCTTAGAAATGAAGCAATTCCTCTGAACTAGGTACTATTTCAACATTTTTATCCTTTCATTCGGCAGTTCCACATTTTCTCTATTTCCAAACATTTCTTGATGTTAGGAATCAAAAATAGCGTACTATCTATTGTTGTGAGGAAAGTGAACATATTTTTCTGAAACACATTAGAAAGTATAATTTAAAAATTATGTATTAACTAACCTTATTGTGGGAATCACTTCACAATATATATGTATATCACATTGTACACCTTAAACTTACATAATTTTATATGTTAATTATAGCTCAATAAAACTGAGAGAAAAAAAGAACCCTTATAATTCAATAGTAAGATAAACAACATAATGTAAAACTCTGGAAAGGATTTTTCCAGAACTTCTAGAACAGAAACTTCCCCAAAGAATACATATGAATGGCCAATAAACACATAAAAGATGCTCTACTAAAGGTTTCATTCATAGCTTATACTCAAGCAATTCATTTAAGTTAGAGTAAAATGTCTCTTTATATATGTCACAAATTGCAATCAAAAGGAGCCAAGAGAAAAATACTTTCTTACTTTTTTCAGGTTTTCTTTTTGTTAACATTCTAAGTCAAAAGACAAGCAGGAAAACAAATGAAGAATGTTAGAAGAAAAAAAAAGCCTGGAAAAAGTAAGAGAATAATTGTGAGGTTTTCTTCTTTTTTAACAATTCATTATTAGGAAGAAGAACATGGAATCCTTCAAAAAAAAATTCTGATTTTTTTTTTACCACTTACTTGATACACATCATAAAATCCTTAGTGAATAATGCATACCGAAGGTCTAAATGTTTTAACTGTGTAAAATTAAGTGTGAAGTAATGAATGTGTAAGAACTCCAATTTGAATGTTTCCCTATACTCTTGTTAAAGAATCTATCTTTGTTTGTAGTGATTATCACAATTATTATGAAACATGAAGCTTGTCATTTAAGAAAAAAATTATGTATTCTTTTAATAGATAAGTAACCTAAGGTCTGCAGATAATTATTGTAAGAAATATGTCTGCTGGTGATAGATTTGTTCCACAATATCATTCATTTTTTTTCCATGAGGTATACTCAAAGTCACACAATGTTATTTCTAAAGTTAGAAACAAAAAGATGTTTACCCAGATTTTCTCATCTAAACAGTTGCAATTTTGATAGAAAATGCCAATCTCTTACCTAATAACACAAATGTCCATGACACCAACGCAACATTTAAGTATTTTGAATGATTAGTTCCCAGTTATCTGAATAGTTATCTTGGTGCTTCAGAGAAGCAGGGCTGGCTAATATAAACTGATCTTTCCCCCAAAAATACTGGCTCAGTCTTTGTCACTAATGTAAGCACAGATATACAAGTATCTACTGATATGAAGTATGGAATGTAAAATTAGACCTCTTTTTATTTCCTTTATGAAATTTTCACAGTAATTTGGAATTTTTAGCACAGTATTTTCTAACCTTATTTTAGCTCAGGCCCTGACAGCTGAGCTGCATTTGTCAAGCTTTAATTTCTAGAATTGATGTTGCAGAGATATAGTCCTTAATTTCTTAAATATGAATTCATTTTATAATATTTGGTGCAACTTTTCACAGTTGAATGCCCTACCTGCCATCTCCAGAAAGTTTTTATTTGTTCTCTTAGAAGAGCAATCTCTCCAGGTCATGACTTATAGGAAACAGAACATGGACTTTGGAGTCTCAGTAAGAGTCTACCCTTAGCCATAAGGTCTACCAGTATAATGGTAGTCTCTCTGCCCTAACCCTGATAACTTCTTCCTTTTAAACGAGAATAGTACTTATCCTCCAGATTTCCTGTGAGAATAACTGATTACTGTACCTGAAAATACAAAGGACAATAACTGCCATATACGTGGCTCAGCAACCTCTGAGTATTTCTGAATTGTTGAAATGGCATCCTAGGCCCATTCGATAAATATGTCTATATACGTGTCAACAATTATTTTGACAACCAAAAATTAAATTATTTTTTCAGCGTAAACTCCCAAGACATTAAGAATGGTTTATTTTTCAGGCATCCATTATATTTGAATAAGCTATTATAGGAAATACTATACTCTCAACACTGGATCTGTTGACGTGCAATAGAAACCAACCAGAATGAAACACATACAGAAAAGAGTCAAAAAAATAAGTAAGAGCAGGGCACCAGGAAGTGATGAAACAATCTCAAACAGCCTAATAGATGTTATATGTATAACATATGTAAATGTAGTTTGTGAAATAAAGGATGACATAACAAATATGGGATGAAATACTGGTCAAAATTTCCAAAAATTTGATGAAAATATTAACTGGTAGATTCAAAAATCTCAGTGAACCCCTGACTAAGTAATATAGTGACAAGCCAGAAGGAAGAGTAACTGCAAGACAATTTGCTTGTTTTGATTTTTTCAATGAAGTTTATTTGAGGCAGTTTCTCACATTGGTTTAACAATTGTCAGCATGTTGAAAATATTATAAATAATCAGGTTTGCATTTTTTAATTTTGAAGAAAATGCAGATAAACAGTATTGACCAATTATTTACTTTTGAGATATGTAAGCTTTAGCACATAATACATATGAACAAGTTTAAATGTCTATAATACTTTATTTGGCATTGTGTTATCAGGAGATGAAATATAAATTTTGTTTCTCTGGAAATCAATAGTTAGAAAGCAACAAAGTACCTTCATCTTAATTTCAAGGCACAAAATAGAGATTTTTGTCACTTCGCCAAAGTAGAGATGCTATGATAGAAATGGGGGTAACCAGCAAAACCATGTCTGTCATTCTTCTCAAACAAGAAAACATATACTGGGACGCCTGGGTGGCTCAGTTGGTTAAGCAACTGCCTTCGGCTCAGATCATGATCCTGGAGTCCCAGGATCGAGTCCCGCATCGGGCTCCCTGCTGAGCAGGGAGTCTGCTTCTCCCTCTGACCCTCCCCTCTCATGTGCGTGCTCTCTCTCACTCATTCTCTCTCTCTCAAATAAATAAAATCTTAAAAAAAAAAAAAAGAAAACATATACTTAGCTAGAGAGAATTCTGTCTTTCTAGTTGTGGGCCCCTGTCATAGCCAGGGTAAGACTTCTCTGAGATTTCACCACAGAAGACCATTATGGCTATAAAATCTAAGAAATAATAAGCAAAGTTTGATTTAAGTGCACTCTAAAACTAGAAGAGAGGATATCCATGGCATTAACTAAATTAAGAGAAGAAAGGCTTGATTTTCCATTTGTTTATTATTTTAAAATAACATAATTATCTCAACCAAAATTCTCTAAGTTACATTTCTAAAAAGGAAGAAAAGGAAAGAGAGAGAGAATACTTATTAGGCTCAAATAAGCTTTTATAGACCTAAAGATGATATCATTAACTGACCTATTTAAATATATAGTTAAATCACTTTCTTTGGGAGTGTGAGTGAACTAAAACATTCCCTTCATAAAGCAAACTATATGCGAAGAATTATTTTCTAGTTCAATGCTTTCATTCTTAAGTTCAAGTTACATAGCAGATTCTCAATTATTATGACTTAAACTCTGTTGTGGCCAATAATATTTTTAATAGGTGCCAAAAATCCCAGAATATTGCACGTTATGAGGATTATATATACTATTTCATTCCATGCTGTATTGGGAGTGATCTGGGAAGGCTGAAGTGTCAGGATCCAAGCTTCCCAAGATTTTTGCTTTGTTCTTAGAGTAGGGAGATTTGTGAAAACAGGACGGTGGCGGGTAGGCCGCAAGTGTCCCCAGAAAGAGTCTGCCTTACAGTCACTCAATTCTTAGAGTCAAGCTCCTCGGTAAACTGCTGTTTATGTTACAGCTCTTCACGTTTCCATGAGGAGATCTTCACTAGAAAAACACTTCGAGCTCTTTCCCCGCCAGCTATCCATTTCTTTCTGTGGGAGAAGTGAGTTACAGATTAGAGATTTAAGCAAAAGGAGCCTGGACATGCTCAGCTTAGCTCTTTCCTCTTTTAGAGTCAGGGGTCTCTTCATGCCATAAATTTTATAAGGGTAAGCTCAATAGAGGAAGTTTGTGGTTTTCCAGCTATGTCTGTACCTGGGTGAATAAGTGTAATTCTTCGATGCACTGTTAGCAAGCCATGTCTTCCAACCTAGCTTTTGTCGTAAATAAAGATGATAGATTAATCTCCATCTGTCTGACTCCTTCATCTAAGCCACACTTTCTTCTGTTGCACTCTTTGTATATATTTATGAAGGCTCCTATTTCATTCTATTGCATTTTAAATTTATTCATCTCTTTCACTGGGCTGTCATTTCCATTATAGGCAGAGGATGTCAATTTCATTGCCCTATTTTAACTGCTTAAAATGTTTAAATATAGGAAATAGGCAATGAATGTTTGTGGAGTAGATGGATCAAAAGTGTAGCAAGAATCCCATATGATAAAGTTTATTTTGGGTGTGTTTTACATAACAAATCCTAAAATAAAGGTCCAGTAATCTTGTTCAGTAGGCTTGCTGCTGTTTACTGTAGTATAAAACGTAAAGGGGATAGATTAGTTCTAACAGGGGCTGTAACAGGGAGCCAACCTCCATCCTTAGCCTGCTGAATGAACTTTGTAGAATTAAGGTGACTTTTCCAGGTAATTAAACACCCTCCAAAACACATATAGCAGAGTTTTCTGTTTCTTCTGTTGGATGGTTCATCCTTAACCTGTGGTTCTTTGTGTGATTCTTTCCACATAGATCAAGTGAAAGAAATAGAAGTTTTATTGAGGGTAAAAGAGAGCCCATTGGCACAATGACAGGAGAAAGCCTTTGAAAGCACAGGTATTTCTCATTCTTTTAGCAGAGCAGACTTTGTTTCAAACCAGCTGTTTGATTCCCTAGGGTCCTATTTCTTAGACTATCCCAACATTAAAAGCATTGTGGCATGAATTAAATATATATATATATTTAGATATATTTAAATATATATAATTAATATATATTAATATATATAATATATATAATTAATATATATTAAATATATATATTTAAATATATATTTAGAATATATATATATATATATATATATATTCTAATACTAGTTTAGAACTATAAGATTCAAATAAAATGCACCATGCAGAAATTTAGGATGATCAATACAGGCAAAGAAAAATATATTACTGGAAGTAGGGAATGTTAAAAAAGTTACTGATATTTATTTATTGAAATATTGGCTTATGAAATGAAAAATAACCAGGATTTTATAAGTATTAAATAAAATGTAAAATGTTTCCAGGTCATGTTATATGCCTCAAAAATCGGGCAAGAATTTTTCCATTTCCTTTCTTTTCCAAGAGGAAAATAATAGTAATAACTATGATATTGAACCTCCTCTGGGATTTGGTAAAACATTATAAAAACTCCAACCTGTGCATTTTTGGTTTTCATGACCTGAACTGAACATGACCTTATCCCATATTTCCAACTTCCTTTCCAAAATTGAGAAATTAGTGATTTATAACATCATGTCATTTTTGGCTGAAGTAACATATCATAAATGATGTTGCACGTTGTTACAACATGTAGAGTGTTGAACAAATATTTCTCTTTTCTTTCCTTTTTCTGTGTTGTTTATTCACTTGTATTCCTAGGAGATGCCAACTCAACACAAAACTTTCTGGCAAAGAAATCTTTAAATGAGTGGAAATACCCAACTATATTTTTGGTTTAGGAATTGCACTAGCTATAGAATCCCTCAAGCCTACAGGAAGAAGCTATTAAAATGGATTCCCTACATGTTCATTTTAAATGGGTCAGAAGGTTACATAACAACATAAAAATAGCACACTAGAGTTTTAAAAATGATTTATACTTTGTTACATTTATTAATACTAATAACTCTGAACATTTTATATAGAAAAAAGCACTTTACTCTTGAAGAATATCATGTCCATCTGTGGACAGATGAGTTTTATCAAGTATCTTTATTCACAGCTTTATATCCTCATTTCCAGATTTCTTATAAAGTGTGGTTTTTGTCTCAAATTTAGACTTCTCTTCTCTCTTCTGGAGAAAAGTAGTTCTTCATATTACTATAGAAAAAAGGTATGTTCTGTGTGAAGGCATGATATGTTATCAAGAAAATGCAGTTAGCTTGAAAAACAATTTTATAAAGAATAGGCATGTTTTATAATTTCTAGTTATTTCTATAAAGGGCTTTACTCATTTATTTTAGTTAAGAAAACTTTCATATCATTTAATCCATGCCAAGTATTATTATGAATTCTTTTCATGTACAAACTTAGTTACTCCCCCATCATACACTAAGAGGTAGCATCTGTTAGCATCCCTGTTTTATGGGTAAGAAAATTAAACCACACTGTTCTTAAGGAATGGGTCAAGTGACTCAGCTAGTGTGATGAAACTAACTGGCTCCAGAGCCTGAACACCAGAGCCTGTGATCTTACTCCTAATGCAGTTACTGAAACTAGAAAATCAAGGAGAAAAGCAAAGCACTCCAAAATACTACATAATATTCTTATTTATTTCCTCTTGTCCATAATCCTATGCCTAGGGAATGAACTTATGCTTGAATGTATATTTACAGTTACACCCACAATAACTACACAAAATTTTACCTCAAATTTAACCTATAATTTTATCATAAATTTTAGTCTGTTTTTATATAGTGAGTTTAACTATCAATTTGAAAGATGCATAAAATATTACTATATCTTTGTATACTTATCCTTTTTTATGGAGGTTGAGATTGAATAACATTTTCTCTACAGATAATAATTATGATTAATATTTGGAGATGTGGCTAAACTTTTCCATAATACAACAGCATCATGAGCAGGTATAATGATTCCTATTTTAATGAGGAGGGAACCAAGCACAGGGTGATCAAATAGATAATTGGATATCACACAACTTATGGACTAATATGGGATATGAATAGGTTGTTTGACTAGAATCTTTGGTCTCTTTCCCATTGAATGAACCATTGTGCCTGGGGAGTTGTCCAGGGTCAAAGACTAAGTGAATTGCCAAGACTATAGATGCATTTAAACAATTTGACATAGGAAAGGGTTGTATTATTTACTTATTCAGGTAGACTGGAGATGTTACCCAGCCTCTGCCAGGATTAGAAGCTTTCTCTTCCTCTGGATCCATCTATCTTTATATCTCTATACCTATGTAGAAATATATTTGCTTAAAATATTTTAAAATAAAAAATAACTCTTTAAATATGCCTATACTTTAATAATCATTTGCAGTTAAAAGTTATACATATGTATATATATACATGTATATAGCTTTATTTTCCGTTTTTGCATATTTTTAAATAATTTTGGCATTTTTAGGTTACTTTGTAATGCATGGGATGTATTAATATAATAAAACATTATCATTTTTCTACCTCATTTATTTGTTTTGCCATTTTCAAAGAAGTCCTTTAGCTGTGTTGACACAGTGGCTGAATAATTTTCTATGTCCTATCTTCATAACACTAATCCAGCAAAAGAGAAATGATGCTTACCCATTAATTTCAACCAAGTGCCATTTTTAGAGACTAAAAGCTCTGACTGGCCCAACTTCAGGCAGGATCCATCTCCGGAAATCATCCCTGTGGCAGGTTACTGAGATGTGTGCCAGTTCTAAGTCACATACTCCACTCTTGAGTCAGGAATTGGAGCTGTTCATGAGAAAAGCATGGATTGAGAGTTGGTGAGATGTGGCTCCCCAGATGAATATCAGGAACAGTTAATATAAACATGGAGAATGCTGACTGACCTAAATCAATAACTATAGACAACATAAGTGAATAAAGCAGATAATTACTGATCTCTTGGAGTTTATATTCTTGTGTATGAAGACAAGTAAATGAATATGTATAAAGCAAAGAGTTGATTATAAGTGAATTTATAATGTAATACTTACAATATCTGACAGCTTTGATATCAGATTATGCTTATTTTTTAAACTTTCTAACTTTCCTATGAGCTAGAACATTTCTTTTCATCATTTAAAAATACTGATTTACGAATTACTCATACTGATCTTTAGGACATTTACAGTCTGATAGGAGAGATGAGATATGTAAATACATTTATTTTTCAATATTTTTTTTGCTTATACCTTTTTAAAGGTGGAATAATAAAATTACAATTAAGTCACAAAATATTTAGGGCCCCAGTAGTTTGAGCAGATTTTCTATGAGATAAGATATATGAATTGTATAGATTTTATTAACAATATGATATACCCACCTAGCATAGACTAAACAACCCAAGTGAAGAATTTTGGTCAATCTGGCATAAACATAACAGAATGATGACAACTTAATCTTTGCTTATATAAGCAATGTGTATCTGGAGAAGGTATTTGACAATATGCAGTAAAATATTTATGACATTTCAATAATTATTAATGTATATCTTACTTTAAACAATCTTGATAAGAATCTCCTAATCATTTGAGTTTGTATTTATATTTGAGCAAAAATTTTTGGCTTTAAAAAGTTGTTCCTTTGTAGTATGTCCTCATTTTATTTAACATATACAAAACACAACTGTGTAGAAGTGATGAGAAGTTTTTACTTTATTGTACTTTATGATGAAACTGTTCTTATATAGTGAAAGTAAAACAATTATGATTTCAAAGGTTACAAATGATGGCACATTTAAAAAAGAAAATTACTTTTATTGGTTATAAAAGTCCCTCTTATATATAAGTGACACAAACATTTTCTCACTTCAATGAGGTATTTTGATTACCTTTTTACTGATCTATAAATTAGGGCCATAGTGCAGAATTTTCCTTGTCCTTAAACTTTTGGACTTTTATATCTTTCTCCTTTCAGAGCCTTATATTTTCTTTTAGGCACTTAAAAGCTCAAAGATATTTGTTTTATAATATTGGCAGAAAAGTAGAGAGTACCTGGACTTTCTTTTCCATTAATAAGCCAAGACAGATGCTCTGAGAAAATTCTTGATACAAAACACCTATAAATGACTGGAAAATGTAGAAAACATATGTTAATGCAACACTGTGCCTATAGGAGAATTAAAAAATCCCCAGAGCCCAAAAAATGAAAATAAAAAAATAAATCTGAACCAAAAATTGCAAGCTAACTTTCAAGCTATAGTCACACTTGGGGCATTTACTAGCTATAATTAAGAGTACTGGAGTTTAGGGGCACCTGGGTGGCTCAGTCGTTGGGCGTCTGCCTTCGGCTTGGGTCGTGATCCCGGGGTCCTGGGATCAAGCCCCGCGTCGGGCTCCTTGCTCCGCGGGAAGCCTGTTTCTCCCTCTCCCACTCCCCATGATTATCTTCCCTCTCTCACTGTGTCTCTCTCTGTCGAATAAATTAAAAAAATCTTAAAAAAAAAAAAAAAGAGTAATGGAGTTTAATGTTGGACCCTAGAACATAGAGAGCCTCAATAAAAATGTTGACAAAAAGTCCCCTAGACTAACAAAGGTAGCTGAAAAGGAAAATTGTTTATTTTGGCATTTACAACATGCAAAGAAGTTCACACAGAGGAAATGATATTAAATAGTTCTAAGTTTGGTAGCAGCCTGTAGCAACTAACAAAAAGTAAATGCAAAGGACTCCCATAGATAAAGTTAGAGAAAGGCTCACTAGATTACAAACCCTACTAAAAATGATTAAAAATCCAAAATTACAAAATAACCAAGGAAACAGAAAATCATGAACATCATGGAACTTCATGTGATGCAGAGACTGGATGAAATATACAGTCTAGCTGAACAAGAAAATAATACAACCCTTTCGCATATCAAATGGGCAAGGTATATCTATAGCTTTGAAAATTCTCTTACCCTGTGATGCTGGACTCTCTACCCAGTGGTTTATTCAATGGAAGGGAATGTAATGTAATATAAGAGCAGAGATTCAGGTCACACTGCTGATTCACATTTTGCATTTGTCCATGTGACATCCAATTATTAATCTGATCTTAACTGCATAGTTTCTTCCTCATTAAATAGGAATAATAGGAATAATTGTACCTGCTCATAAGGCCATTGTGAATATGTGGGGATTATATTAAATCTGTAGATTACTTTGATATATTAGTGATTGACATTTAATATTTTAACAATCCATGAATATAAACATGAGGTGTGTTCCCATTTATTTATATCTTCTTTAATTTCTTTTAACAATGTTTTGTAGTTTTCATTTTTTCTTTTGTCTCCTTAGTTAAGCTAATTCCTAAGTATTTTAATCTTTTTGATGGTATTATAAATGGAATTGTTTTTGTTATTTCCTTCAGATTGTTGTTTATACATAGAAATGCAACTCATTTTTGTTGTATCCTGTTAACTTGGTGAATTTATTTAGTAGTTCTAACAGGTTTGTTGTTTGTTTGTTTGTTTGTTTTATGGACTCTTTAGGGTTTCCTATATATAATATCATTTTATCTGTAAACAGTGGTAATTTTATATCTTACTTTGCAATTTTAATGTCTTTTATTTCTTTCTCTTGCTTAATTGTTCTGGCTAGAACTTCCAGTAGTATGCTGAATACAAGTGGTGAAAGTGAACATTTTGCCTTATTCCTGATCTTAGAGGAAATACTTTTAGTTCTTCACCACTGAGTGTGATATTCACTGTTCATTTTTAATATATGACTTTTATTATGTTGAAGTGATTTCCTTCTATTCCTGGTTTGTTGAGTGTTTTTATCATGAAAGTGTGTTGAATTTTGTTAAATGCTTATCCTGCATTGATTGAGTGAGCCAATGTGGGTTTTTTAGTTTCCTTCATTCTGTTGATGTGGCGTGTTGCATTAATCAATTTTCACATGTTTAACTATCCTTGAATTCCACAAATAAATACCCTTTAGTCATGGCATAAAATTCTTTGAATATGCTGCTGAATTTTGTTTGCTAGTATTTTGTTGAGGATCTTTGCATCAGTGTTCATAAGGGATATTGATCTATAGTTTTCATTTATTGTAATATCTTTGACCTTGGAATAAGTTAGGAATTATCCCTTTCTCTTCAATTTTTTTTTTTTTTCGGATATATTTTAGAAGGATTGGTATTAGTTCTTAAGTGTTTGATAGAATTCACCAGTGAAGCCATGTGGTCTTGGACTTTTGTTTATTGGTAGGTTTTTTATTACTGACTCAATCTCTTTACTAGTTATATGTCTGTTCAAATTTTCTGTTTTTTTATGATTCAATTTTGGTAGATTTTGTGTTTCTAGGAATTTTTCCATTTCATCTAGGTTAACTAATTTGCTGATATACAGTTATTCATAGTACCTTTTTATTTTTTAATTTTTTTAAGATTTTATTTATTTATTTGATAGAGAGAGCACAAGCAGAAGGAGAAGTAGGCAGAGGCAGAGGGAGAAGCAGGCTCCCTGTGGAGCAGGGATCCCAATGAGGGGCTTAATCCTGGAACCCCGGGATCATGACCTGAGTGGAAGGCAGACGCTTAACCGACTGAACCACCCAAGCGCCCATAGTACTCTTTTATATTCATTTTTATTTCTGTAAATTGGTAGTAATGTCCTCACTTTCATTTCAGATTCTAGTAATTTGAGTCTTTATTTTTTTTTTTGGTCAATCTATAGAATCTGTAGAAAGTATTAAGATCAAACATATGGAATAAGGAAGAACATAAGAATGTCCCCTAGATTTCTAGCTTGTCTTACTGATGGTGCTATTACTTAAGATGGGGAAGCATGGGAGAAGGCGCAATGATAGGATCAAACAAGGAAAAGCAAACTGAAGCCATGTTTCTGTATCTCCAAAGTCCATGCTTTGCACAGTTCCTACTACCTTTTTTTTCTATTTCCTATAGAAAAAGCCCATTCTTCTTTGTGGTCTCCTTCCTTAGTATGGTATAACTGCCAAGGAAACAGGGGTTTGCTTTATATAATGCACCCCTACCTCTAGAACACATCAAATAAACATGAAATGAATGAAATGATGAGTGTTAATTATACAAATATCACATCAGAATGAGTTTCCTACCTCCTTTTCAAAACACATAGTTGTTCTTTAGCATTACTTGGAAAGAAAATTTGCATCCATCACTCGCAAGAATGACAGATTCACAGAGAAAATTCACTGGAGTAAGGACAACAAACTATACAGAGTAAGCAATGTCTTTAGGGTCCATCAAGAATTCTATCTGGTGAGTCATATGAAATTGCCAGCATCTGATCCTTTTTTACCTACAGGAAAATGCAGCCTCATATAGTTTAACCAAATAGTAGGTCCAGCAGAAGGTCAGATAATATTTTTTTGAGAACTCTAATGGTTGTCATCTTATAAATAAGTCTTGTCTACTCACTAGTGTCAATATTACTTGGAAAATCTCTTTGACTTTAGTTTTTTGCATGTATTTCATCTCCTGCCCCCTTTACAAACTAATGAAAATTCAATATATATATTTGTATAATTTCTTAAAAAGAGAATCTAACAATCAATTTACCATTGCTTTCCTTGGGACAGAGTTTGCTCACCAGATATAAAATTTTTACTAACTATCAAAATGTATTAAAATCCATTTAGAGTTGATAATTGATATTAGGTGTTTCAACTCAGTATTTGATAGATATCAAAAACAGACAATTTTTCCATCTTAGTCTAATTACATAGACAGTAAGATTTACATTTTTCTATAACATTTTTTCCTATAGATAATTCCACATTTTCAATTTTTTTCACCACCAATATAATGTAATTACTATGCTGTTAATTATTCAACTATTAGTGCAATAGAAACAATCAAAATTTGCTAAAATATTAGATGATTTATTAATAAAATGAAGTTTTATTAAGCATAACAATACATATTTTGTATTGAAATTTAAAGAGATTAAATAAGTCCTTGGGCCATTGAATTGCATTTTCATCACTATGTTATAATGTGATGCATACCTTTTATTTTCTATTGACTATATTAATTTCAAGTAATACTTTGTCCCTATGTATGTTAATTTTTTTTTGAGACTTTGAATAGAGATTAGGTGACTGCGAGAGATTTACTGACTTTGCCTTTTATGTTGCTCTCCTGTGTGATGTTGGGCCCTGCTTATTATACAATAATATAATCAAAGTTAAAAGATGAAATTGCAAAATGAATAAGCTCCATCCAATTGAGCATGGTTTGGGGGAAATACAACTGCTTCAAGAATCTTGGGAGCTAAGCTGACATCCCTGAGAACCCCAGAAACTCTGGGCACTTGTCTTCTGTAAAATGAAGATATGGATTCTTGCCACATCTAATTCATTCAGCTGTCATGGTGATGAAAAATGAGATAATGATGGTGAAAGAACACCATGAATAAATTGTTATGAAAATATACATGGATATCTATTTCATATAGATGAGGAAACTTAGATTCAGAAAGACTAAATGACTAATTAATTATAGACCTTCTTTAAAAAAATCCATGTGATCTGTCTTTAAAATTCTATAGAGAATGATACAAACTTGAAGACAATGGTTAGAGTAATAGCTCCTGCATTTTCTAATTTTTAGCCTAAATCATTCCTGTTGCAATTTAGTTTAATTCTCTGGTCTTGCTGTGGTGCAAGGGGAGAAAAGGTGTTCATCTATCCCTAGAGCAGATCACTGACATTATTGCATACTATGCTATTATTACATTCTTTCCTTAGCTGTGTTTTATCCAAGTCACACAAACATAAGTTTTTAGGTCTTACATGTTATCCTAATTTTCTTTTTAATCGTCTCTCTCTTTTTTTCCCACTGTGCTGTCTCTGTTGTTTTTCTTTTCTTTTTTTTTTTTTTAATTTGAGGCATTGAATTTGGAAACACTAGTTAAATAATGACTAGGCCAATGTCAATTGTGATTTTTCCATATTCTCTGGGTAATAGATTCATTTTGAATATTTGAGATTCATGCTTGATAGTAACTTTAATTGCTATTCATTTATTGTTTCAAATAAATTGTGATAATCTGCTACACTCCATTCTTCCAAAGTGGGAAAATGTATGTTAAGCTTCATATTGATGTAATTACATATCATTTTTCTTATATTGCCTCACTATGTAAATGCCTTCTTATTTTGCACTCAAATTTAACTTTCTTTTGAGGTTGGAATGATTGATCAATAGTATTTTAAAAGGTCTCACATTTATATTTCACTTATGGTACATAAGAAATATATATAATCTAGGCTGAAATAGAATCACATTTTAATGATAACAAAACTTTTGATGAATCAATATCACACTTATTGGTTTTAGCAAAATCCAAGCATCTTGGATCAGTTCGAGAAAAGTAAGTAGAGTCAGTGGAGTCATTATGTTTTCCTTGCAAGGTTATCATTATTATCTTCGAGTCCTTCTTGGACCCTTCTTTGGCTACAAAGCCATTCACACACTCCCAATTTGTAGATAATGAGTTAAGTATGCAAGTGGTGAATTCCCATAGATAACCTATTCTATAAAGAAGCCAAATATTACTTATAAGTAATGAAAAACAATGGTAAGCACACCATATTTAATAAATTTGTAATATATTATGCAATGATAATCAAATAAACAGCCTCAGCCAATTTACACAGTCCTATCCTTCACTCCATAGCTTATTATTGCATTGTGTTTTAGACAATAAATTAAATACCAACCTTTTTTGATAATATTTTAAAGAACGTTCACTCCAATAATAAAATTTCCATATAATTATCTGGAAATGTTTTTATTAGTTCTGATTCTAAAGGTTTAGCAGAATAGAAAAGATGTCTGTATAAAGGAATTTTTATCTGAGCCTAAAATGAAATTATCATAACCGATATGACTATAAAATTTCTACATGAATCATGATAAGGACAAATTTCTAGGAAATAAAAAATAAAGTGCCAAAGGAAGAAACAATATATAAAAGAATAGAAATAAGTAACATATGTGCTATGGAAATACTTTTGTTATTCTAAGTATCTCTTCTGTGGTTTTGGACCTAATATTTATTTTTAGACTTTCTAGTTTTAAGTAGCACAATTAAGAAAAAAATGTCCACCTTCTCTTCCCAGAAAGTTTTAAGATTATTAAGAGATATCTGCAGCCCTAAACCATAATACATAAAAAAAAAAAAAAAAAAAAAGAACCAACTAGCCAAATGCAATGAAGGTTAAGTAGAAATGTGGAAGGTCTCTAAGAAGTGACAGTGTTGAACTTCATCGAAGCTCTGAAAGCAGCGATGGTAAATAAATCCTCACACACACTTTTGTGTCCTAGAAAATGGCTTACCCAAAGAACCATCCTTCTCTGTATAGTTTACTTAGACTTGCTGTCCACTCATTCATGACTCCCGTAAGACTCACAGAAGACATACTTGTTTGCCTATGACAAGGTAAACACAGATCTTTAACCTTTTGCTTTAACTTAACAAGGCCAGACACAGACCCTCCAACTTACCATTCTTTGTCTCATCTATGATTAATAGATGAGCTCTAAAATAGATAGACACAGAAATAAATAGTCCCTGTTTTGCTGATTTGACTGAGACATGCTCTGATTGCAAACTCAATTCCAGTAGTAAGTCATTCCAACTATGACTCATCTACTGCTCCTTGTAAGTATAAGAAGGTATCCTCCTGCCAAGACACTCTCATTTTCAGATCTGAGGTGCTCTTCCTATTGCAATAACTTGAATAAAATTACTTTCTTTGTTTTATTTTGGTTGTTGAAAGAGGGAACAATCAAAAGTGTGCACCCTATAAAAATAAGACAGGATATTTCTCTGCATGGCATTCAAGAACATAAACTCTGCAACCATTACATCTGGATTACAAATCCCATCTCTAACATTTAAAAGCTTTTTGAACTTCAGAAAATTTACCTAAAATAGGCATCAGTGCGTTACCTATTTCATAGTGTCATTGAGAAAATTAGAGTTACTGTATATCTGCATATATACATATATCACTTAAAATTTTGCCGGTCACATGTGAGGATTATTGGAATGTTAGATGTTATTGTTATTACTATTGCTGCTTTTGAATATTAGCTCTTCTTTTTATTATTATTGATTTTATTTTTTCTCTCAATTAAGTTGCACAATTTAAAGAAATAAAACAATACTGAGTTTGGAAAACTGGGATAAAATTGAGTGGGCTAGAAGGGGGAACATCCCCAGATGCTGTTTGAAATAAATGTGTGGGTCTAGATTAGGAACCATTCAGAAAATCATTTATGCAAGGTGGAGTAAGTAATCAGGATAGAACAGAGAAAGAGTTCTCTAAATTATGAGTGTGGATTTCAGTTACAAGGACTAGGAATTAGCTTGCATATATACACAATATATACACATTATTATAAAAACAATTTATGCTTCCTTCAAAGAAGTACTTGGCTCACCTCTATATGAACTTCATGGAAATAGCTGGTTCAAGAAGAATTAATCTCATAGAAATATGAGTAATAACCAGATAAAGACAAATTATACTACTCATTTATTTGTTTGTTTATTTATTCAATCACATTTCATGAGAACTCACTAGTGCCAGGAATTTTTTTGATACATCAGTAAACAATAACAATAACAAAATAATGGTGACTGTTCTCAAGGAATTTTCATTTTATTGGGAGAAATGAATAATAAAAGCTAAATTTTATTTTTTTTAAAGATTTTATTTATTTGACAGAGAGAGACACAGTGAGAGAGGGAACACAAGCAGAGGGAGTGGGAGAGGGAGAAGCAGGCTTCCCGCAGAGCAGGGAGCCCAATGCGGGGCTCGATCCCAGGACCCTGGGATCATGACCTGAGCCGAAGGCAGACGCTTAATGACTGAGCCACCCAGGCACCCCAAAAGCTAAATTTTAGAAAATAAACAATAAACTTTATAAGTGAGTAAAATTTATGTTGTGGTCTTAGATAGTGATTAAGATTAGAAAGGAAAAAGAAAGCAAGATGAAGAGAATCAGGAATGCTGAGTAGTACAAATGGGAGATAACTACAGTATAATATTAAATAAGATGGTCAGGGAAGGGGGTGCCTGGGTAGCTCACTTGGTAGAGCATACAACTCTTGATCTCAGGCTCATTAGTTTGAGCCCCTCATTGGGTATAGAGATTACTTTAAATAAATAAATAAATAAATAAATAAATAAATATTTCTTAAAAAAAAAGAAGTGGTCAAGGTAATCTTTGAAAAGATGAGGTTTAGACAAAGACTTGCAGAGTGTGAGACAACAGAAGTGGATATGTGGAAGAAGAACATACAAGGCAGAGGGAACATTTGGAGCAAAACAAAAATATGCCTAGTGTATTTGAGGAAGAATAAGGAGACTGAAGTGACTGGAGCAGAATGAAAAATAGAGTAGTAGAAAAATCTGAGAAAGAATGGGGCCAGGTCATATGGGGTCTGGTAGACTGGTGAAGTTTTCTTTGTTTTTGTTTGTTTGCTCTGAAAGAAATTAGAGAGCATTACAGGGCTTAGAGCAGAAGAGTGACATAATCTAACTTGGTTTTAACAGGATTAATATTTCTGCTCTTTGAAAATAAATGAAATGGTTTTGTTGGTTGTTTCCTTTGCTGTGCAGAAGCTTTTTATTTTGATGAAGTCCCAATAGTTTATTTTTCCTTTTGTTTCCCTTGCCTCAGGAGACATATCTAGAAATAAGTTGCTATGGCTGATGTCAAAGAGATTACTGTTGGTGTTCTCTAGGATTTTTATGGTTTCAGGTCTCACATTTAGATCTTTCATTCATTTTGAATTTCTTTTTATATATGGTATAAGAAAGTGGTCTAGTTTCATTCTTTAGCATGTGGCTGTCCAGTTTTCCCAACACTATTTGTTGAAGAGACAGTGTTTTTCCCACTGGATATTCTTTCCTGCTTTGTCAAAGATTAACTGACCATATAGTTGTGGGTTCATTTCTGGGTTTTCTGTTCTGTTCTTTTGATCTATGTGTCTATTTTTGGGCTATATACCATACTGTTTTGATCACTACCTCTTTGTAAGCTTTGCTTTTCTTTTTCAAGGCTGCTTTGACTATTTGAATTCTTTCGCTGTTCCGTATAAATTTTAAGATTGTTTGTCCTATTTCTGTGAAAAATGCTGTTGTTTTTTTTTTGATAAGGATTGCATTAAATGTGTAGATTGTTTTGGAATGTGCCGGGAATGGCCAGCACTCCGTGTACCGACAGATAAAAGATGACTCCAAACTTTGCAGTGAAGGAGAGGAGAAGGCAAGGAATCAATGCTCAGAGACAAAGACCCTTTCCTCTTCTTTGCTCCTGCCTTTATTGTCCTTCAGGATAATCATAAATCTTTATCACTGTTTCTCAAGCATGTTATGTGTGACAAGGGGTCTTACTGGAACTAGGAGGATCTGTTTCCGGTAAAGATAAGATATGCTAAAAGCGTGTTTTACGAGTTCTGCTAAACATGTCCTAGGGGACAATGCATACATCTCTTAGATCACAGGGCACCTGTTTGGGCTAAGAAAGCTTCAGAGACGACAACTCCCTGAGGCATTCCTATGGCAGAGTGGTTGCGCAGGCCTCGGCATTCCAAAGGCCTACACCTTTCTCTGAAACTTTCCCTGCCCCCAGCGGCCTCCGTGTTACATTTTAGCAAGCCAGGTATTATGGATGATTTCATGCTCTACATTAATCCCAACAGGAATGGATTAAATAGGTGATGGGTGTTAGGGAGTGCACTTGTTGTGATGAGCACTGGGTGTTGTATGGAAGTGTTGAATCATAAATCGTACACCTGGAGCTAATATTACACTGTATGTTAACTAACTGGAATTTAAGTAAAAACTTTAAAAAAAAGAAACAAATAAACTACAGGAATGATAGCAAAAGGAAGATCTGTTAACAGGCTATTAAAGTGTAAAATGATGGTGGCTCAGTCTGGGGTAATGACAATGCATTGGTGAGATATGTTCAGATTAGATTTTGGAAGAATGAACAAGAGTTCAATTGTGACATGTTGAGATTTAGATGAGATCCAAGAGATGTTTGTGTAGGCATTTTTATAATTTAATCTAGACTTTGGGGAGAGGTCTTTATAAATTTATGCAGATAAAAACTTTAAAGTCTCATATAAATTGTTTAGGAAAAGGAATCAAATGCAATAACCAAGGGATATAGAAAGAACAGAAAGCAAAAATGTACCAAATGTGCATAGTGATAAGTAAAAGCAAACCAACAAATATAATATAAGAAAATGTTTTAACTTAAATTGCTAACACTGCTATACAGGAAAGATGTTAAGAGAGCAAATCCTAGGAATACTCATCACAAGGAGAACATTTTTTTTTCTTTTTTTCTTTTTTTTTCTTTTTATTGTACCTCTATGAGAAGATGCATGTTATCTCTTGTGGTAATTGTTTCACAATATATGTAAATTAAACCATCATGTTGTATGCCTTAAACTAATATAGTTATGTATGTCAATTATTTCTCAATAAAACTGAAAAAAAAATTTAAAAATAGATATATACCATGTTCATGGATTAGAATACTAATATTATTATGACATTACCTCTCCCTAAATTGATACATAGATTAAATGTAATACCAATTGAAATCACAGCAGACATTTTTAAAGAAATTGATAAGCTGATTCTAAAATAGATATATCAATATAAAGAACCTAGAACAGTCAAACAATTTTGGAAAAAGAGCAAATTTAAGATACTTTCACTACCAATATCACAGTTTATTCTAAAAGCAGAGTAATTGTGAATGCCATACGATATTGACATAGACAAATAAATCAGTGTAGCAGAACAAGTTCAGACATCGTCCCAAATAGAAATCTTCTGAAGAAATATTGCAGAAACAAATGAAGAACTACATGGTTGGTCACACTTTAAGAGAAAAAAATATTGAATAATACATCATCAAATATTAAAACATGTGCTCATCACATATGGAAGCAAAAAAAGGAAGTAGATAGCCTAGCCACACAGTGGGAGAAAATCTTTCAATACATCTATCTGACTAAAGACTTTACCCAAATTACAAAGAGTTCCTACAACTCAAAATAAAAAAGAAAAATAAATAAAATGGATAAAGAACTTGAACAGATACTTGAGAAATGACCAACAATCACATGCAAAGGACTCAAAATCAACAATAAGCAGGGAAATGCCAGTTAAAACTTCTGTTAGTTATTTTGTACAATTTCATACAATGACTATAATTAAAAAGACTAATAACATCAACTGTTGATGAGGATGTGGAAAAACTGATGCTTTTACATACTGCTGTGCCAGTATAAAATGGTACAACCACATGGCAAACTGTATACAAGTTTCTGATAAAATGCTATCACCTAGCAATTCTATTCCTATGTATTAAATATCCATAGAAAGACTTGCATGAAAATATTCAGAGCAGTTTTATTCATTATAGCTACAAATTGGAAGCAACCCAACTGTCTAGCATGAGACGAATAGTTAAAAGAGAAAATTCTTTGAAATTAAATATATATGATTTCTAAGAATTTAGTGAATTTAGATGAAATGGTCAGGAAATTACTGAAGAACTTAAAAGCAAAACTCAAATTAAAGGAATACATGACGAAAAATATAAAAGACGAAGAGGATTGATCCAAAAGATCCAAGACCCAAGTAAAATGAATATAAAAAGTTGGAAAGAGGATATTATCAGTGGAAAAATATAAGAAATTTAGAACTGAACTGAGACAAGTGTCTTCTATTTAATAGCTCTACAGAGTATAAGCAGCATAAATAAAAAATCAAATAACTCACATATGTTATATACTATAACTTTGGGAATTTGTATTTTTTCCTTAAAGAAAAAAATTAGCTGGAGGCATTTATTGCTATTATTAAATTATTAAGTACTATTTAAAATATAATATTATTTGGGAATATTTTCTTTTAAATATAGGTGGCCACTAGGAAATGTTATTCCTGATCAACTAATAATTTTATCAGAAAATAAATAATTATATACATATATTGATTTACCTTTCTTTCTGGCTAAAATAATACCCAGTAATAAAGAACAAAAAGGCTTTCAAAGGGAAGACCGATTCTTTTTCACAGCACAAATAGCCCGAGGTATAGAAACTTGATCTATGCTTTCTGATGGAAAACAAGCAGCAAGAAAAAAGTAGAAAGCCAGTTCTAACAGGCAATATGTACATACACACACACTGATATTTGGTTCTTGGGGATAATTTTAATGTTGTGAAGAAATTTTTCAACATTTTATTCTAAATTAAAAGGGAATTGCTTATTACTAATGTTATACTGTTAATATTATTAAATACATAAAATGTGTATATGTAAATGAAATACTTCTCGAATCTTCAAAGCAATAATGTGAGACCTTCTTTTACATGTTCAAGACTAAATGTAGTAGTAAAAGCATGTGATTTGTAATTTCAGATTATAGCCAGATTGATATGATTTAGAACCCTAGGTTTACTACTTAAAAGCCATGCCCTTGGAATCTGAGGACTTCAATGTCATCCATCAAATAAAAATCAGAATATGTACCTTGTAAATTTAATGCAAATTTGAATACATGTAAAATATCTCATGTAAAGCCTTAAACATTATAGATGCTCAATTCAGAATCATTTTGTAAAATCCTTTCCTGGCTTCCCAGTTCCCCTACAGTAAAATACCTTGTCCTAAATATGGATCACGTCTCTTCATCATCAGAGACTTTTTTATCTCTCCACCTAACATCATGCCTGTCCAGCAATATTCAAGCACTTACAGTTACTTGAATGTGCTATCTGCTTCTACACTTTGCATATGCCTCTTTCTGCATGTGTCATTCTACTCTTCTATATCAATATGTCTCAGCTTTCACCTTCTCAGCTACATCTTACTCATTTTTATTTCTTCATTGACATATTCATCACACAGTGACTGTACCTATCTGTAAGGCACTGCATCTGACTCTCAGAATATGGTGATAAGCAGAATAAAGATTTGGCCTCACAGACCTTACAGTGGAGGGGATGGAGACACATCTACATGGGCATGCATACATACACAAATCTATAACACAGGCAGGCAAGGAATGTAAAATCTGTTGGTGATGAGCGCTATGATCAAAACAGAGCCACAGGCTATAATGCAGTGTGGATTTAACAGTGTAAGTAAGATAAGGCCATGAATGAGAGGAAATGAAATCACTGTCAAGGAACATTTGATATACCACCTGGTAGTACACACTGAAAAATTCAGATTCTATTTTAAGAAGACTTTGGATGATTTGGAGCAGGAGAATAGTATAATCCAATTGGCATTTTAAAAATATCCTGATGTTTGCTGAACAGAGAAAATTTTGTGGGATAGCAGGAAAGGAAAAAAGAGACCACGTGGTCAAGGTGAGAGAAGATAATGACTTTTATTGTCATAGAGGTGGAGCCTGGGTTAAGGGCTTGTTAATGAAATATGAAAAATTCACTTTGACTTCCTGATTAAATTTAGATGTGAGAGATGGAGGTGCAAGGTTGACTTGTAAGAATGTTGGTGATGGCACTGCCAGATACTAAGATGAGATGTTAGTGAAGAAGACCTGGGAGAAAATCAAGATTCCTTTATAACACATGTTTCATTTGAGATTCCTCGTAGGCAATTTTTCTTTTTTTTTTTTTTAAGTTTTTTTATTATTATGTTAATCACCATACATTACATTATTAGTTTTTGATGTAGTGTTCCATGATTCATTGTTTGCGTATAACACCCAGTGCTCCATTCAATACGTGTCCTCTTTAATACCCATCACTGGGCTAACCCATTCCCCCACCCCCTCCCCTCTAGAACCCTCAGTTTGTTTTTCAGAGTCCATAGTCCCTCATGGTTCGTCTCCCCCTCCGATTTCCCCCCCTTCATTTTCCCCTTCCTGCTATCTTCTTCTTTTTTTTTTTTTTTTTAACATATAATGTATTATTTGTTTCAGAGGTACAGGTCTGTGATTCAACAGTCTTACACAATTCACAGCACTCACCATAGCACATACCCTCCCCACTGTCTATCACCCAGCCACCCCATCCCTCCCACCCCCCACCACTCCAGCAACCCTCAGTTTGTTTCCTGAGATTAAGAATTCCTCCTATCAGTGAGGTCATATGATACATGTCTTTCTCTGATTGACTTATTTCGCTTAGCATAATACCCTCCAGTTCCATCCACGTTGTTGCAAATGGCAAGATTTCATTCCTTTTGATGGCTGCATAATATTCCATTGCATATATATATACCACATCTTCTTTATCCATTCATCTGTCGATGGACATCTTGGCTCTTTCCATAGTTTGGCTATTGTGGACATTGTTGCTATAAACATCAGGGTGCATGTACCCCTTCGGATCCCTACATTTGTATTTTTGGGGTAAATACCCAGTAGTGCAATTGCTGGGTCATATGGTAGCTCTATTTTCAACTTTTTGGGGAACCTCCGTACTGTTTTCCAGAGTGGCTGCACCAGCTTGCATTTCCACCAACAGTGTAGGAGGATTCCCCTTTGTCCGCATCCCCACCAACATCTGTCATTTCCTGACTTGTTAATTTTAGCCATTCTGACTGGTGGGAGGTGATATCTCATTGAGGTTTTGATTTGGATTTCCCTGATGCAGAGCGATGCTGAGCACTTTTTCATGTGTCTGTTGGCCATTTGGATGTCTTCTTTGGAAAAATGTCTGTTCATGTCTTCTGCCCATTTCTTGATTGGATCATTTGTTCTTTGGGTGTTGAGTTTGATAAGTTCTTTATAGATTTTGGATACTAGCCCTTTATCTGATATGTCATTTGCAAATATCTTCTCCCATTCTGTCGGTTGTCTTTTGGTTTTCTTGACTGTTTCTTTTGCTGTGCAAAAGCTTCTTATCTTGATGAGGTCCCAATGGTTCATTTTTGCCCTAGCTTCCCTTGCCTTTGGGGATGTTTCTAGGAAGAAGTTGCTGCAGCTGAGGTTGAAGAGGTTGCTGCCTGTGTTCTCCTTTAGGATTTTGATGGACTCCTGTCTCACATTGAGGTCTTTCAACCATTTTGAGTCTATTTTTGTGTGTGGTGTAAGGAAATGGTCCAGTTTCATTCCTCTGCATGTGGCTGTCCAATTTTCCCAACACCATTTGTTGAAGAGACTGTCTTTTTTCCATTGCACATTCTTTCCTGCTTTGTCGAAGATTAGTTGACCATAGAGTTGAGAGTCCATTTCTGGGCTCTCTATTCTGTTCCATTGATCTATGTGTCTGTTTTTGTGCCAGTACCATACTGTCTTGATGATGACAGCTTTGTAATAGAGCTTGAAGTCCAGAATTGTGATGCCACCAGCTTTGCTTTTCTTTTTCAACATTCCTCTGGCTATTTGGGGTCTTTTCTGGTCCCATACAAATTTTAGGATTATTTGCTCCATTTCTTTGAAAAAAGTTGATGGTATTTTGATAGGGATTGCTTTGAATGTGTAGATTGCTCTAGGTAGCATTGACATCTTCACAATATTTGTTCTTCCAATCCATGAGCATGGAATGTTTTTCCATTTCTTTGTGTCTTCCTCAATTTCTTTCCTGAGTATTTTATAGTTTTCTGAGTATGGATTCTTTACCTCTTTGGTTAGATTTATTCCTAGGTATCTTATGGGTTTGGGTGCAATTGTAAATGGGATCGACTCCTTAATTTCTCTTTCTTCTGTCTTGTTGTTGGTGTATAGGAATGCTGGTAGGCAATTTTTCAAGTGAACATAACACTTAGTGGCATTTTGAAGGAAATATTCTGCAGAAGATAGTAACATATAAGTGGCATTTAAAGCTTGAAGCCAAGGATTATATAGAGAAAGAGGTGGGAGACTGAACTTTGGGTAGCTAAATTTTTTAGCAAATATAAAGAGGAATATCATATAAAGGAAACATGGACAGAAAGATCAATAAGTAATGGTAAAACTAGGATAATAAGTTGTCCTGTACATGTAGTAAAGAATTTTGTATTATTAGGGTAGAAGAAGCTAAACATACACTGGGTTAAATAGAAAAATAATTTTAATGTATGATCAAAGGTTCACAATTCAGGCTGTCAAGGCATTTGGTTTTGTCATTCTCAGTGTGGCTCCTTTTGCTGGGCCCATGTGTCTACTCTTGTTCCAATCAGTCATCTCCCAGCTGGAGGAAAAGAGAAAAGAGACAAAGGGAGTTTACTCCTATTTCTTTTAAGGCCATGACATGGAACACTCACACATCACTTCTGCATACATCCTAATTACAAGTACCTCATTTCACATCCCTGCCTAGCTGCTGCAGAAGTTGGAAGTGTAGTTTTGAAGGTGACGGCGATGTGACCAGTTAAAACTTTATTACTACAGATAAAGTACAGATAATGTAATGATTCGGTGTTTCTTCTACATAGCTATATTAAAGAGGGCAGTGATTGTCTATGCAGAATGTTGCTATGAGGTCAAGTAATTTTAGACAAAGTGATTAATTGTTGAATTTGTCAAAATAGAGCTCCCTAGTGATATTGATTTAGTTGGTTGCAGTGGAGTAGTGGGATTATGGACAGAAAAAAAAAGAACTTAAAAGAATCAGCGTGGCTAATGCAAAGATGAAGAAAAACCAGCAAAACTAAAAAACAAAACAAAAAAACAAAGGAGAGGCAAATCTCAAAATTTTACAAACTCTATATCCTATACTCTAAACTTTATAGAATCAGAATTAATTAGAGGAATGCCTCATAAGTTTGTTCCCTCAATTGCAAATTTTAACAAAATGCCACATAAAGATAGAAAAAAATAGCATCCATTTATTTACAAAACTATATCATGGGTGAACAAATAACTTGAACATATCCCAGCAAAGTTGAAAAGATTGTAAGCCAAACTGAAACAAGAGAAAAGACACTCAGAGAATCCTTAAATAACCTTGATGTATTCATATCTCCAGTATTCAGTTATACACAAAGACTCTCAAAGAATTGTCTGCTTTTATTATATCCCTTTAGCTAATATTTTAATGGAAATTCAATGAACAGGAGAATCCTGCAAGGTAAAATGACAAAAAGAACTTTCCTAAATAATTAATGGCTCTGATCATTACAGAACACCTAGCTAACCTTGCTTCCTTACATGTATAGTCAGGTGAGAAATCAGACACCAAATAGAGCATGGAGGAATTCAGGAATTATTTATTTTCAAATTTTTTAAAAAATGTTTTCTTTAAAGATTGTATTTATTTATTTGCAAGAGAGAGAGAGAGAATTTCAAGCAGACTCCTTGCCCAGCAGAGAGCCCCATGCAGGGCTTGATCCCATGACCCTGAGATCGTGATCTGAGCCGAAATTAAGAGTTGGCCTCTTAACTGATTGAGCCACCCAGGGTCCGTCAGGAATTATTTAAAGACAAATATTAAAAATGTTTTTGATTTTGCACCTCTGAGTGTTTTTTCTATACTTTTGAAAAGGCATTGTTTTAATACATACTACTAGATACCTTTTATAGTATTATTTTTTGAATGTAAGAAAATCCTGTTTATTTTTGTCCAGTTTTATTGAGAAATAATTGACATACATCATTGTATAAGTTTAAGGCATATAGCATGATGGTTTGATTTACGTATAATGTGAAATGATTACCACAGTAGGGTCAGCTAACAGCCACCTTCTCGTATAGATACAATAAAAAGACAGAAAAAAGAGAAAGAAAATTTCTCCTTGTGATGACAACTCTTGGGATTTATTCTCTTAACAACTTCCCTACATATCATGCGGCAGTGTTAACTATAGTCATCATATGGTACTTAATCTTCACTAGTACTTATAATTGGAAGTGTATATCTTTTTTATCTTAAATTTTCATATATTAGGACCATTTCATAGATTAAGTCACCAGGTACTGAAAGTTTGAGAACTGATATTTTCATAAAATAAAAATTTTTAAAAAGGGATATGTTTTACTTCAAAATCACTTGTTGTTTCATTACATCCTACTGCCTTCAAAAGACAAGTATGATTCCCATTCTGTTAAAATATAATTAGCAGTTACTGTAAAGCATGATGTAGAACATCAACATAATTGTTCATTGGTAACAGACCAATCAAATAGAAATTAGAAAGAACAATTTCCTTTGTAATATGTCTTTCAGTAATAAATGTTTTTCAATGAACATAGTGAAATGAGTCAATCTGAACTTCTTAAAAACTACTGCTTTTGAGAATACACTAATTGGTGTCAAAATAGAAAATATCCAGCTGGCTATTTGACATTTTTGACCAAAAATAAATAATTTCATTGAAAGCTTTTGGCTAATAAATTTTTATTGTAGAATAAAATAAATGATGTCAAATTAAGAATGAGATGCTTAATAAATACCAAAATAGAAACTAAACATGTAGGAAGCATTTCATTTGCTCTAAAAACACTGTGTGTCCTCGTTTTTGCAATATATCTATATTCACAAAATTTATCTTCTTCCTAATGGCAGCAGTTAATTCCTTCTAATAACAGTAATAGCCTGCTCAATTCTGCCTTCATCCAAAAAGAGTATTTTTATGTATATATGATGGAAAATATTAAGTAAGCTAACCTCTGCTCTCACCTGACCACTTCAAGTTACTTGTGAAAGCTATGCATAAATATAGGTGTTCCTGACAACTCTCAGCTTTCATGTGTCTGGATGAAAAGTCACAGGGCACTTGGAGTTTTAAGGTTGAGGCAAGTTCATTCAAAACATACTGGAGCAATCCTGAGTGTAAATGTGAAAAACATCAGAGCGTACATATTATAACATAGGCAATTTTAACAAAGGGATTCCTTTCTCCGTCCCATTTTGAATGAACACCTGTAAGCTATAAGTACTAATTTAGACTATGAGAAATAACTAATTGATACACACACACACACACACACACACACACACACACACTTTTGGAAGAGAAATAGCAAAGGTAGGACCTTTATTTTCAAGCCTGCCAGGAAATCCCCCTAACTAACCATATCTCCTTACAATGTGTATTTTCTAAATGCATTCTTTTTAACTCTATTGCATTATTCTCCAAAGTTATTTTTTAAGTTCCAAAACTGTTCAGCTAACACTTGTGAAGCATTAATAGTTTACAAAATCATCTTTTCACATGATTTCTCAATCAGTGCTCAACTAATAGGCAAATACTATCTATATCCTTTTTATGGTTAAGAGAAAATGTTCAAGTGGATTAAGGTGACCAGTTGTTAAGGGGCTGTTACCAAAATCTGGAATTAACAACATAAATTTTTTTTTCTAATTGCATAGTAATGTTGAAAAATAAGTCTTCCTGGAGATTTTAAAAAAATAATTCTAAAAATCATAGTTTATCATCTGTCTTATAATGCCATAATTTTCTGTAAATAGGGACTAGTTCTTTGAAAGGAAGACCGTGATAAACCACATATTTTCTAAATATCAACATTATTGTGAAAATTGATTTTGAAAATCAATGATGAAGGGGAAAAAATAAAAACAGCTAAGGTATATTGTGGCGATGATTGGTAGAGGTCAGTGTGCCTCAAAATACTGGATTATCGCATGGAGGCAAATATTGTGTTTTTCTTGAAGCAGAATTTCCCAAATTTCTCAAATTAAAATAATTATCTATGAGACATAAAAATGATGTATTACAATTCAGATCTAGTGAATGAGGATATTCTAAAAAAAAAAGGCTAAGAATCCATATTTTTAATACATAAGCTAAATGATTCCTACAATTATAGAAGTTTGGGAGAAACCATCCTTAATATATTTCTAAAGCTAAAAAGGAATAAAATTAAATTAAATTAAAATTAATCATATGAACTCTTTTTGTTCTAAATAAAGATATAATATTCAGTGTGGTTTGCTAAGTTCTGAGAAATACACATACCTGTCTAACCCATGATGTTACCAAGATTTAGAATATTACCATTATATATTACCAGAAGTTTTACCCGGAGTTCTCCTAATACCCTTTACAATCAACTCCTACCCCACCTGTGTGGAAGCAATGGCTATTCTGAATTTTTTCCACCATAGATAAGGTTTGCTTGTTCTATGATGTCATAAAAATGGGAATCAAACAATATTGCTCTTTAAGGTTTCTTTCACTCATAAGATTTTGGAATTTAACTCATGTGTTGCATGTACTAGTAGTTTGTCATTTCTATGTAGTGTTACATTTTATTATTTACCCATCTTCCAATTGATACACATATAGAATGTTTTCCAGCTAGGGGCCATTATGAATAAAGCTACTATGAACATTCTTGTATAATATTTTGTAGACACATGTTTTCCTTTTCCTTGGTCATAAACTTAGGGTTAGAATGGCTGGGTCATAGTTTTAATTTTATAAGAAACCTCCAGACGTTTTCCCAAATGGTTATACCATTTTTACACTGCCGCCAATATGTGACTTCCAGTTACTCTGCGATCTTCCATCATTAAGTGTTTTCAGACTTTTTATTATGGTTTTGATTTGTATTTCCTTGAAGAATAATGATGGTGAAAACATTTTCATGTGCTCAATGATCATTCAGAACTCTTTTCTAATGAACTGGGAGTGTGCCTACTTCTTTTTGGTTGTTTCCTTTTTGATAAACTCTGGCCTACTGCATGTTGAAGCACACATACTGATGAAAAAATGTAAATTATGAATAATAGGTATTTATGGAGGAAAAATACAGATATCTGTATTGTTTACTTCTTCAAGCATTCAATAAGGTTCCAAACACAGAGAGACAATCCATATAATGGCAACTTCTAATTCTCTAAAAGAATGGCAAATTCTAATCTCTAAAAGAAGAAAGGTAAGGTCATAACTAGCCAAACAAGGCTTTCTGCCTGTGGCCTGGGATCCAAGTTGACTAAGAATATAACATTCCCTTTGTCCGCCTTGGAAAGCTGAAGACTCAAACTAAAGTTAGGAGGAAAGAAAGAAAGGAAAGCAAGTCATTGTTAGCCACATGTAGATCCTGGAGCTACAAAGAATAATATTTAAAAGGGATCCCTCCAGCAATTAGTTTTTCAGATATTTTTCTGTAACCCTACTTCTGGGTCTCCAAATACATTTCTGAGAGTGTTTGACATAGTTCCACAGGTCAGCGAATTTCAAATATTACTTTTTCCATGTTTAATTTCTCTGGGCTTCAGTTTTGATCATATATATTGCTGTATCTTAAAGGTCACGACAACCTTTCCTTATGTCATTTCTAAATTATGTTAATTTTATCCTAAGTTATAGACTATATTTTCAATGTTCTTCATCTTTAGTAAAATTTTTGTTTATGTTGGACTGTGATTTTTCTACGACTGATACATAAGTTAGTTGTGAGTCAGCTTGATTTTATTGAGGCGTGTGTCTATTGTAGCCAGTTTATCTCTTCTATAAAGGACTGACATTTGGGGGTATTTATTGAATTACAGGTGGCCAATGAGATTTCTCCACAGGGGATGGTAGCACTTGGTATTTTAAAATAAATTTTGACATTTTATATTTTTCTATGACTTATTATAATTTAAATAATAAATTTTACTGAATGTTAATTTAAAAAATATGAACGGGTTCCATAGTTTGGGAGAAGACCCTTCTCAACTCAGTGCTTACCCTGAAGTATGTCTTTCTTTGTTCAATTTCTTCCAAATAATCTACTCACACCTCTGATCTGAGCTTTCTAACCAAGACCAAAATCCAGTGCATTGTAGCCTGTGACTACCATCTCAACCTACTCACCTTCCACTTTCTACTTATCTCTACTCCTTTCCTCAGTTCCTCTGCAAAATCTCCCTTTTCCTTCTTTCAGTGCCTCACTTTCTTTCTTTCTTCCTTCCTCTCTTTTTAGTTATATAATTGGTGCTTATTTTTGCATTTTAGGGGAGAATTATTTAGGGGAGAATATATGAGATAAGAAATGTGTTAGTGTAAATTTTCTTATTAAACATTCCTAATTTGGTGGATTTTTTTATTGATTAATTGTAGAAACTGAGATTGGAAGTTAATAGGCTCTGAAACTGAGGTTTTACCTCAGATATTTTCTAACTAGAAAAGAAAAATTGATTTAACTGTACCATACTATGAAATTGATCGTTTCTGGTATATACTAGGCTTTGTAGTTTCTAATTATAATTTAATAAACATTATTTAATTTAAAATTAACAAGTGTTTTTCAATCAAATGTCATTAACATCCTTTTCTTTATCAATTTTTTTCAGTTTGTTATTTATTTTATTGAAGTATAATTAATATAGTGTTCTATTAGTTTCAGGTGTACAATATAATGATTCACCCTACTCTGTACTTTTTTCAGTGCTCATCATGATAAGTGTACTCTTACTCCCCTTTATCTATTTCAGCCTCCCCCATCTACCTCTCCTTTGGCAACCACCAGTTTGTTCTCTATATTTATGTCTATTTTTTGTTTGTCTCTTTTTGTTTGCTCATTTGCTTTGTTTCTTAAATTCCACATATGAGTGAAATCATATGGTATTTGTCTTTCTCTGTCTGACTTATTTCGCTTAACAATATACCTTCTAAGTCCATCCATGTTTTTGCAAATGACAAGATCTCATTCTTTTTATGGCTGAGTAATATTCCATTGTATATACCACATCTTCTTTATCCATTCATCTATTGATGGACCCTTGGGTTTATTCAGGGCCTTCTAAAATGAAAGAAATGGGCAACACCCCTGGATTTTTGTTAAAATTATTATAAAATTAAATCTAAGTTTAGTTTAGCAGTAGTTTATAATTGTCACTCCACTTCAGAGGGAAATCTTTTATCATACCCTGAGTTCTTAAATACATTTTTGCTGTGCAGAAACTCTGCCAACTGTTACTGTCACAATACTCATAAAAACATAATTATAAACAACTGTGAGCAAGAGTACATTTTCAATGTACCAAACACTTGTGTTTTTAATTCAAATCAACATCTGGTTTTATTCTTGTTTTACCACTGAAGAAGCAAAGATTGATTGAGTAAAGATCAATTACTATATATAATATTTAATAATATATCCTTCTCATTCAAAGTGCCCAATTATAATACTACTTTCAATTTATATCTGTTAATATCACTACTCTTAAATTTATGGTTGTAATTTTATTTAAAATGTTCACTCTTTCAAAAATTTTATTAATAGTGTTTCTCTACTTTCTATTATGCTAAATGTTTAGTAAATTAAACTGTAAATAGCGGGTGGTGAGATATTTTCTTATAATGTTTGTTTGCTATTTTAACTATCATTTGCATTAAAACTAGCTGTTAAATCTCCTGCAGAGGTTTGCTTTACCAAACCATTTAAAAATTGTTTCATCTGACATCAATATAAAATCATTTTTAGCTAAATATAGACATGGATGGATAGATACAGAAAACATTGTAGATATGTGGTTGTACATGGGTTAGTACATGTACATATATTGCTATCTATGAGAGGACTTAGAAGGACCACAGTAACAACAAGCATGTCAAGTACTCAGGCTTTAGTTTCTAAATATCATTAGCCAATAAACGGAACCAAAGTTTCTTGGAGAAAAGTTGATTCTAGGACTGGGTAAGAAAAATACAAAACAATTCTGGGTATTTTTTATTCTCAAAGAGTAAGAAAAGCTGAAAAAGGAACAGAAGGATGAGAGCATATCAGAGGGACACGGGAGCAAGCTGAAAGAGCTCCCAAAGATCAAAGCTAGAAAAATTTGAGCAAAACAATAAATACTTAAAATATCGTGTTATAAATCAAAGAATAAAATAAGTATTTAAGTTCATATTGATATAAGTAAATGAATAAATAAGTCAGAGGAGAAAAGACATATTTTCTGTACAGAACAATTGCAAATAATAAAAACAGAAAAAATAAAAATACAAATAGAAGATCATCATTAGACAACCACAGTTAAAATTGTCATATGCAAAAAAATCTATTGATGAATGCTAAAATTAGTGGATGAAACTTAAAGAAGAATCAATATTTTATAGCCTCAATGTGTCATTATGTAAAGATTTATTTATTTGAGAGAGAGAGAGTGCACGTGCACATATGCAAGCAAGGCGGGAAGGGGGGGCAGAGGGAGAGAGAGAATCCTCAAGCAGATTCCCTGCGGAGCATGCACCCCACTCAGGGCTCATTCCAGGACCCTGAGATCATGACCTAAGCTGAAATCAAGAGTCAGACATTTAACAGACTTAGCCACCCAGGCGCCCCCCATGTGTCATTGTTAATCATCGCGGTGGTTTTAACCATTGTGGTGGAGTTTAATTCCTTTCCCTTTAAGTGTGGACTACACTTAGTGATTTTTTAAAAGAACAGAGTATGGAAAATGAAAGATAAGAATTTGCAATAGAGGGGCGCCTGGGTGGCTCAGTCGTTAAGCGGCTGCCTTCAGCTCAGGTCATGATCCCAGAGTCCTGGGATCGAGTCCCACATCGGGCTCCCTGCTCAGCGGGAAGCCTGCTTCTCCCTCTCCCATTCCCCCTGCTTGTGTTCCTGCTCTCGCTGTCTCTGTCAAATAAATAAATAAAATCTTTAAAAAAAAAAAAAAAAAGAATTTGCAATAGAAAAACCTGGCAAACAACAAATTAATGGATTGATTTAGGCTAATATTACCAGATGCAATCCATGTTGATATTATGTATCTAAAAAGATTTAATTAAAAGGACATTTCACCTCTATTCTATTCTTCCCCCAAATCCAAAAACTAATCACAAGAAAATATTAGACAAACCTTAATTGAAGAAATTCCATAAAATATCTTATCAGAATTCTTCATAAGTGAAAAAGTCATTAAAAAAAAAAAAAAGGAAAGACAGAAACTGTCACAGATTGAGTAAACTTGATGACTGAATGCAATGCAGTATTCTGGATTTTGATCCTGGGGTGGAAAAATGGCATAGTAGAAATATTGTTAAAATTCATATAAAGTCTAGAATTTTTTAGTATTGTTATACCAATATGAATTTGTTATTTTCTATTTTTTTATATAGCTATTTAAAATACTAACATTATGGGAAAACAGGGTAAAGATTATATGAGAACTCTGTACTCTATAATTCTAAAATTATTTCAAAAGAAAAAAGGTGAAGTCTAAATGATCAATTAACAGGAAATGACAATCAGATTCCTTAGTAATCAGGAAATTTTAATGAAATTCTCCAGAACACACACCACAGATTGAGATCAAACTGAAGGGGTTAGAAGTAATAAATATTGGCTAAAGTATAGAATGAGAAGTTTTGTGCAACACTTCTGGTAGAAGTATAAATAAGTATGACTTCTTTGGAAAACCACTTGTCTTTATGTAGTAAATCTCAGGATATACATATCCATGACCTAACAATTCCATTCTGAGGTGGATGAATACTCTAGGGAAACTCATGCACATGTACACCAAAATAAATGTCAAGAATATATATAGCATTGTTCTAGTATTAACCCAAATCCCAAAACAATTAAAATGCTCACTGGTAGTAGAATGGATAAACTGTTATAAAATCATATGCCAAATTAACATACATACAGCAATTAAATTTACTGAATTCCAAGCACATGTAAATATATATGTATATCATAAAAACAATATTGAGTGTAAGATGCAAACACAAGTTACAATATGCAATCTAATTACATTCATAAAAAGGTCAAAAATACAACATTATATTAAATCTTTTAAGGTCACATGCATAAGTAGTGTCCTATGTAGTGTCCATTGGGCTGTTATAACAAAAATACTTTAGACTGCGTGACTTAAACAACAAACATTTATTTCTCATGGTCCCAGAGGCTGGGAAGTCCACAATTAAGGTGCTGGTCAGACTGTCTGGTGAGTGCCTGCTTTCTGCTTCATAGCCTGTCTTCTCACTGTGTCCTTCTCACTGAGGAAGGGGGCAAGGGAGCTCTTTGGGGTCTTTTAGGAAAGGGCACTAATCCCATTCAAGAGGGTTCTGTCTCCATGACTTAATCATCTAGCTAAAGCCCCACCCCATAGTACTGTCACATTTTGGGGTAGGATTTCAGCATATGAATGCAGTGGGGTGGGAAGAGACACACAAATATTCGGTCTATAGCAGTTGGTAAAATCATGAATAAAAACAAAGAAGAATTATCATCAAAGTCAGCATATGTGTTACTTAAAGATCCTGTTGGGATACGTAGTAGGTGGTAAACGTATGAAGTATGAAGCTACTTACCATAAATGCTAGCATAGTAGTTACTCTTGAAGATGGAGGGTGAGATCAAACAAAAACATGTGAGGGACTTTTTGGCAGGTGGCAAGTTTCTTTCCAACCTACATGGTAGTAACATGGACATACAGTTATTTGATATGCTGCATGATACAAGTTCATGCACTGTTGTTATACATGTTATTTTTCATATTTTTAAAAGGAAAATGCATAGATACATTTAAGAAACCCAGAATTCAAGCTAAGTCTTCAAAATCAATAGTACTCCAAAAATAGCATTTATAAAATTTAAGAATAGAAGAAAATTTGGTTAAGCAGAAGTTAACAAAGTGCTTACCAAAGGTGTCATTTGACTCTAAATTTGAAAATTAGGTATGGAATAAAGTCTCCATGAATGTGAAACACATTTCCCCTTATATTTTGTAATGTAAAATCTTAAATTTATGTGAAACTAGGAATAGCAGCTTGGCTCACTGTCCAGTCTAAATATTCAAAATTACTGCCAACCGGAGAGATTTGATATAATATATTCAGACTAAGCTGATACATGAAAAAAAGTGAACACCAATTACAGGGACACAATAAAATCATAGGGGAGGTAGAAGAAGAAGTAACACAATATTACAAGTTTCACTTTCGCATCACTTCCAATAGTTTATTATTCAAGCAAATCATAATCCCAGAAAGATTATACCCTCTCTGTGGCTAACTTCAACAGTCCAAGTAAAATATTTTAGTCCTTCATGGAGTAGGTTATATAGCTAAAATGAGGGTTAGTCACTAAATAGGTCTATTTAAATCCCTAGGCAGACTTAACTCCTTCACTTACCCATTGTGGAGCTTTTATTATTTTCTTTTTTTTTTTTTTTTTAATAATTTCTGCTGCCATTTCCACTTGCCTGATTGTTCACTGACTGTAGGATTTAAATAAACCCAGACCACGAGAACTTATCCTGAATCTTTCATCTGGGGTTGTAGTAAGATTTTCTCACCATCTTTTTTGATACTATAGCTTCCATTTAATAGATTTTTTTTCTTTTGACTGAACTTTTCTGTCATTACCAATCTTTCTTCATAGTTTATACTTCTCCAGTTATGGCAGAAAGGGGTGTAGGGATTCCCAGTACACATGCTTATATCTTGACAGCTCTTTATGCCCCATTTATGGTATCCAAAACCAAGAATGCCTGGATCACAGACATTCCTTTCTCCACTGCTGGATTTTGATCTTACTTTGGTGCATCCATTCCAACTAATCTCTTCACTGGACTTTTGTTTAATTTGGAGCCTGATCTATTAGCCACTCCAATTGTACTTGGAAAAAAACTCTCTTCCAATACCTTCCATTCAATTCTAGGACATTGCCTATTTCTCCTGTATTCTGTAGAACAACTTTCAAGTACATGAGGAATTTATCTTTTCATAGATTCAGTCCATAGTTCCAGAATCCCAAGTGTGTATGCAGATTCCCTGAGGCCATTTTGTCAGTCTCTTTTTCTGTCTTGGGTGATAGTATTTCTAGACCAAGCGTTATATCAGCTTGATTTCACCCAATGGCCAAAAGACAAATTTGCATGAAGTAGATGTCCTAACAGTTTGACCCTATTCTAGACATAAGTCTGGTTGAGGAACAGCCAGCCAGTTGAGTGGAAATGACATGTGGCTGATATTGAAAAGTATCAGAGATAGTGGCTTTTCTGGAAAATGTGGGAGAGATTTTTTTCTTATAGTCATGTAAGTAAACATTTGCTACTTAAAAAAAAACATTTAAAGTTTTAAAAATATTTCTAAAGATCTTTCCTGTATAAATTTTAAATTGTCTTATATTAAATATAAAATTTGAGTAATATTATTCTTTCTAGGCTATTAATTGGTATTTTTTTATCAAAAACCAAATGAAATTTGTAACATAAATAGAAGGGTAACATGTAGGGCACAAGATATGAGGATCTACATGAGAAAACATATTTTGATTGTTAGTTTTCAGTTACCATAAAATTGGATTTTGAATTTGAAAGCAGAATTTTGCACTGAAGAATAAGTACTCAGTTTTCATGGCAATCACTTGTTTCTAGATTTTCTATTTTGCCTTTTCCTCCCTTAAAATAAAATGTAAAATATTATGAGAGAAATAAATCAACAATCTTGCAATATGTTGTCTGTGGCTTCTGAGGGAAATTAATAACATCTGTAATTGGAAATTTTGTTGAAACCAAACCTCCCATGAACGGCACCACAAGTGCTATTATTGACTCAGAAAATTACTGTCTAAATAAAAATGAAAATCCATGTTGCAGGCCATTATTATTTCCTTGCCTCAAGTTAATTTCCTCTACACCACCTCCCCCACTGAGGACAGCCACTAGAGTTTTGACTTACCACAGCATATTACTCTTCAAATGCCACAATAGCACAAAACATACCCATACTGGAACAACCCTGAAGACAGCTTTGTTCTCATGCCAGGCTGAAAATATTTTTTCAGAATGATAAACAGATAGGACAGTTAACCTCAGTGGCATTCTGGCACTCATAAATGTAATATTTTAGTGTAAATATCTGTTATAATATTTGTCCTATTTAGCACTTAGATCTTATTTTCATGTCCAATAAATATTATGAAAAGAATAACCTATCTGTAAAATAGTAATTATGTGAAAAAGTAGCAATACTATTACAGAAGGAGTCATGTTGAAATCATGCTTGTGTGCTGACAAATCAGATTTCTTAGCTATTAGGCCAAGAGTCAGTCTCTGGGGTCTTACAAATTCACGAAGGAACATGGCATTTTGTCAGGTTTCTTGGCCCCTTCCTTGGATAATTGTTGGTACTCTAACTGCAGAAATCCACAGTTTTCAGATAAAGAACTTACAGCTTTCAGAAAGTAAGCAACATTATTAGTGGTAAACAGTTGATGGAAAAGCAAGATTCCAGGTCTGGCCTATCTGATTCAAGGGCTATAATTTTTCCAATCATTTGTCTTTGCTCTTCTCCCCTATTCTCCTCAAAATCCTACAGAGACATACTCTTCATTCCTTAAAGTTATGAATATTATACATGTGGCATCTTGGAAAATGCAATGCAGCAGTGAGAAGGTGCATTATGAAAAACAGGTGGAAGGTATTCAAATAGTTGGGCTAGAGACGGGGCATCTGGAAAAGAGAAATGTCATAAATATGACAAGAGAGGAAGAGATGTAAGTGATATACATATAAAATACATAGGATATAGCTCTTTTAATATAAAATATAAAGAAGAGGAAGACTGCTTCACATATTACGACTTTTGAAGCCCTGATAAAAGTATGGGTTTAAGCAATTAGATTTGTCTTTTGGAAACTCAGAATTTGAAAACCGAGACTGAGCCAGTTTCTATTGAGAACTTGAAATGAAAATTAGAGTCCAGACACCCAGAAAGGAGAAGATATTTAAGGACTGACAGGAGTTCTGGCCCATAGGAAATAGAAACTTGAATTCCTGGTGGCTTTTAAATTCCCAGTTGCACTCCATAAGAGGCCTGGATGTATTTTGGCCTCTGTGTGTTTCTGTGAGACTGAAGTGTGTACCCATATAAAAACCACTTGCTTGAGATAGTTCAAGTGAGTCTTTGGTGCTTTATAGGAAAAGAAGCAAGGAAGGAAGGAAGGGTGGAAGGAATACATTTGTTTTACCTGGGATAGTTTTGCTTATAGTACAAGGATCTCTGTTTAACAGTCTTTAATTGTATATTTATTTTTTTAATTTTATTAACTAAATTAAGGTTAAAAAATAAGGCTACTGTTAAAAAAAGAAATGAAAATTTTATTAATTAATAATTATATAACCTATGCTAAATACTATGACAAATATAGTAGGAATAAATTGCATTTTTATTAAAATACAAACTTGGCTTTATATTTAGAAGAAAAAATAAATCATGGTCAGGAGAAAAATGAGAAATTTAAATGAAAATGGCTTTAGGCCTGATCGATTTTGTTAGGAAGTGCTTTTAAACTTTCAAGGAATAAATTATCTCACTGTTATGTGCTAGTCTACAGAAAATAATCTATCAATCCACCTGTCTATCATATCTATCTAGTAATATATATATGTGGGTGTGCTAAATATATTATCTACATATTTATGACTTTACCTTCATCAAATAAAAAATTATTTGAAATGTAATAAGTATATTGACATAATTAGGTCAGTCTTTTGGGTTAAAGCCTTCATCATGTTAAATCTAGCTGTAGACAAAAGCCTACAGTATATCATATTATTGCTCATTTTGACATAGGAGATAAGTAATCTGCAGATAAAGAATATAATTTTTTGGTTTCGTACCATTAACACTTTTAATGCTATCTTAACCTGAGTCATATTATTCCAGTAATCTATGACTCCTATGTCAGGTATTCCCTAGCCAGAACATTCTCTAGTCCTTCATTTTGAAATTCTGACTTCACTAATATGTACCTCTTTCTCACAACACTTAGGAACATCTACAGAAAGATTAGGCAGGAGGTCTGAATAGTTACGAGGAAGGCAGACAGGGAGAAGAGAAGGAAAATAAATTATCATGTCCTCTTTTATGCCAAGCACTGTGATGGTTAGTTTATCTTTTGTCCTCATGGCCCAACACAGTAATTATTCTCATTTGATAGATGAGAGGGTAGAATCAGAGATGGTTACTCTGACTTCACCCCACAAGCGATTCTCCCAGACATGACAGCCTGCTGGCACGCTATTAAGACAATGGATTCAAACTCTGTGTGAACATCTCAGTTCTATTAATGAAGGACATTAGGGATTAGTGGTTAAGAACACGGACTCTAGGGGTGCCTACAGGGAGTCTGCTAGAGTTTCTCTCCCTCTGCCCGCCCCCCCCCACCTCTCAAATAAATAAATAAATCATAAAAGAAAAAAAAAAGAACACAGAATCTAAAACTAGATGGCCTGCGTTCAAAATAAAATCTGAGATTTATTAAGTTTGTGACCTACGGCAAATTGTGTGAACTGTTCGTGCTTTAGTTGCTTCAGCTTTAAAAAGGGGTTGGTAAGGGCGCCTGGGTGGCTCAATTGGTTAAGCGACTGCCTTCGGCTCAGGTCATGATCCTGGAGTCCCGGAATCGAGTCCTGCATCAGGCTCCCTGCTCAGCAGGGAGTCTGCTTCTCCCTCTGACCCTCCCCCCTCTCATGTGCTCTCTCTCTCTCTCATTCTCTCTCTCAAATAAATAAATAAAATCTTTAAAAAATAAATAAATAAATATAAATAAAAAGGGGTTGGTAATAAATCCTGCCTCCTAATGTATTACAATGATTCAACCAGTTAATATATAATGAAACAGGGCGCCTGGGTGGCTCAGTTGGTTAAGCGACTGCCTTCGGCTCAGGTCATGATCCTGGAGTCCCTGGATCGAGTCCCGCATCGGGCTCCCTGCTCAGCAGGGAGTCTGCTTCTCCCTCTCCCGCTCCCCCCTCTTGTGCTCTCTCTCTCAAATAAATAAATAAAATCTTTAAAAAATATATATATATATAATGAAACACCTAAGAGAATGCTTGGTACATAGTAAGGGGTTTTACCAGTTTGCTGATAGTACTATTGCATAAAATTAAACTTGGTGGGAAAGTGAGAAGAATTTTCTGTCCCACAGATCAAAGCATATTTTTTATTCACTGTTTTCTGTCTTCTACAAACATGACCCTGGAATTCGTAGAGAATCCCTTTTTTTCTCAGTCGTTCACACAAGCTTTTAACTATCCCAAGTAAAGGGAAATTTTCTGCAGTTTTGTCTAGTATTAATATCCTCCTCTAACTTAAAGCAATTGCCTTGTGTAATGGTTAATTTTATGTGTCACTCGTCTGGGGCCACAGTGCCCAAATTTTTGTTTCCTTGAGATTATTTCTGGATAGGATTTGCATTTAAGTTGGTGGACTTTGAATAAAGCAGACTGTTCTCCATAATGAGGGTGAGGTTTATCTGATCAGTTGAAAACATGAATAGAACAAAAAGCTTCTCCTCCCCTGAGCAAGAGGAAATTCTCCAGCAGACTGTCCAGATTTCACCGCAACATGGACTTTTTCTGAATTCTAGTAGGCAGAGGTTCTTTGGACTTGAACTGCAACATTGGCTTTTTCCTGTGTTTTCTGCCTGCCAGCCAACCCTACAGATTTTGGACTTCTCAGCCTCCATATTTGCATAAACCAATTCCTTAAAACAAATCTTTACACACACACACACACACACATCCTATTGGCTATATTTCTGTGGAGAAACCTAATTCACTCTGATCAAGAGTCAGACGCTAAACTGACTGAGCCACCCAGGCACTTCAAGGATTTTTCCTTTTAAGTTTGTGAAATTTTCAGGTGCCTGGGTGGTTCAGTGGGTTGGGCATCTGCTTTCTGCTCAGGTCATGATCCCGGGGTCCTGGGATCCAGTCCGCATTGGGCTTCCTGCTCAGCAGGGAATCTGCTTCTCTGCCCCTCCCCTGGCTGGTGTTTCTCTCTCTCTCTCTCACTCACTCTCTCTCAAATAAATAAATAAAATCTTTAAAAAAAAAGTTTGAGAAATTTTCTAGTAATTAGAGTTAACAGTTCAAGTACTGTCCTAAAGTATTTTCCTTGCTTGGAAATAGCATTGGCATGAAATGAGTCTGAAGAAGGGTGACGTAACATAGTTTCCCATGGGGGCAAATCATTGCCCCCCCCCCCATTTAATCTCCATGAACTCTTCGAGATGACAACCCTTTTCCACAAAATTTCCAGAATATGTACACATTAAATCATAAAATTTTATAGTTGTGTGCTACTTATTGGAGTTAACTATAAGGAATATCTAAATTAAAAATGCTAGAAAATATCCTCATACTATTAGAAAATGAAAGCAAAACAAAATAAAGCACTTTTTTGGTTAAGAACAAACTGAGGCCATACAGAGACAGGACAAAATGTTGCGGTTACTATAGTGTAGTGTTAAGAGTGTGGGACCTGGAGACAGGTAGTACAACTCTATCACTCACTTAAAACTCTTTTTTTTTTAAGATTTTATTTATTTATTTGAGAGAGAGGGAGCGAGAGAGCACAAGCAGGGGGCAGTGGGAGGGAGAAGCTGGCTCCGCAATGAGCAGGGAGCCCGATGTGGGGCTTGATCCCAGGACCCAGGGATCATGACATGAGCCGAAGGCAGACATTTAACCGACTGAGCCACCCAGGTGCCCCTACTCACTTAACTTTTACTTTTTATTATTTTTAAACTTTTTACTTTGAATTCATTGTGGAATCACATGCAGATGTAAGAAATAATACAGGTTCCATGTACTGTATATCCATTTTCCCCCAATGGTAATGTCTTGTAAAACAATATCACATCCAGGATATTGACATTGATACTGTCAAGATACAAAACATTTTCATCACCACAGAAAAGCCTCATGATGCCCTTTTGTGGCCACATTCATTCCATTCTACACACCCAGTTCATGAACTGGGAGTTTTCAAATTCAAAACTGATATGAAGCTCAGGTGCATGAATACAGGATGGCTTATAAAGTGAGAATGAGGAAGCTGTTTAGATTTCATAATGTTTGGTTGTTACAATGAGGATTTCTTGACAGCTGGATTGGTTAAGTGATTATTTTATACCATTTTTAAGAAGATAACTTAAGTTTCTTTTACATTTATCAAAGGCATTTACAAGAAAACCTAAATTAACTTTTGCATATGTGCATAAAATAAATTTTGCTTATGTGGTTTAAATGTTTTTTGCTCTGGGAATTTTCATCTCCAGTATCAATTCGTATTTAATTTTAACACATTCACGGCATCCAGCTGAGATAGCGGAAAGACCACCATGTATTAGGAGTAGGGACCATGTCTTAGAGCAGTGATTCCTAATGGGAGAGTTGGGAAATCAGGTGGGTTTGTCAATGAGTGAACAATATCTGGACTGAACAATGTTTGGTGATGTCTGTAGGCATTTTTGATTGTCACCAATAATGAAGTGCTACTAGCATCTTAAGGGTAGAGGCCAAGGATGGTGCTAACCATCCTTCCTTGCATACAACACCTCCCATAACAAAAAATTATCTGGCCTAAAATGTCATCAATGCTGAGGTTGAGAAACACTATCCTAGAATTGGATCTACTCTCAACCTATCCCCCCCCCACCAAAAAAAAAAAAAAGCCTAAAACTAAGCCTCAACAAGATCCACGGGAGAAAAAGACATCTTATGTACAGGGTAACAGAGATAATAAATCGTGTTGACTTTTCACCAGAAATAGTGGAGGCCAAAAATCAATTTGAGAGACCTTTTCAAGTATGCAAAGTTAAAAAAGATAAAAGAGAAAGAAGGAAAGAGAAAGAAAGAAAGAGAGAGAGAGAAAGAAAGAAAGAAAGAAAGAAAGAAAGAAAGAAAGAAAGAAAGAAAGAAAGAAAGAAAGAAAGAAAAAGAAAGAAAGAAAGAAAGAAGGGAAAAAAAGAAAAAGAGAGACAGGATGGAGGGAAGGAGGGAGGAAGGAAGGAAAGAAGGAAGGAAGGAAGGAAGAAGAAAGAAAACTGTTGACAGGAATTTTAAGTTCAGTGAAAGGCAAGGTTTCAGGGACATTATTAGAAAAAAGAAAACAATGACAGTTTGTCACTAAACACAGTGGTAAAATGTTTTTCAGTCTGAAAGGAAATGTTACAAGATTGAAACTCAAATGTACAGAAAAAGGAAAGACAGTTGGAAATGGAAGTCTGTGGAGAGGTTGGTCTCCAGAGTTGATTCAGTTGCTCAGCATGGTCAGGAAGATCTTAGGTTGTTTGTTTGTTTGTTTTACCTTTCGATTTAGACAGCAGGAAATATCATAGGATGGCAACAGTATGTCTGCCACTGGGTTTTGCATCATTTTCTGACACAATAACTACAAGTAAGTAAAGGGGATGATCTCTTTGAGGTTTTAAGAAGTAAAGGAATTTTTTCCCAGAGACTTTACAGCATGTTTCTTTGGCCCAGTTGAATCACACATCTGTTAAAAGCTGATCACAGTCATAGTTTGGCGGTGATTGGTGAAGAACGGTCACTTTACATTGGGTAAATTCCAAGGAGTCACCTTCAAAGTCCTCGAGCACATGAAAGTGGAATCTCCAATAGTCACACTCAATCTAAATAATTTTGCGGCCATCCACCTTCCACAAAATCACATCATTTATCTCTTCCTGACAACCGAACACCTAGATGTTTGAAATGGAAATTAGTTCAGTTCCCTGTGTAGGTTTGTGGTTAACTGCAGGGTTTCTAGGAATATGTAATAATATATTCCATATTCTATCAAGAATCACAACTCTTTTATGAAATCTATAAACTCTAAGTCTTTTAGTTCTCAGGATGAAGGGTAGACTGGGAGAGGAGAGAAGAAAGAAATAAACATTTTTCTTTTTAAAGAAACAGACATCTTAAATTCATTGTTTATACAAAACAAACAAACAAACAAACAACTCTGTGGAACAAGATCAGGAATTTACTCCCCAGAGAATGTGGGTGCACTCCCTTCTAAATGTGGAGAAGTAGGGACTGCATCCTTGGGCTCTCCAATGTAAAATAGTCCCCAGTACTAACAGATACCATTGGTTGACTGGGTAACAGGGCATTGGAGCTACTCATTCTATCTCCAAAGTTAGCTCTGTCCACAGTAAATATTTCAGGGAAAACCTGGGTTTGTCCTTGAAATTGTCTTGATTTTTTTTTTTATCCCTTTCCAACTTTTGTAGGAATATCTGTTGGATCTTGAGGTTTCTAAGATCTGATTTTAGCTCTACTTGCCACTTAGATACAAGTAGGGCTATCTTTACCAAGAGCCATCTCTTTGAGCAAGAGCAGGTTCTTTTACTATGTACCTGCCTCTGTCTACATCTCTCCATTGTTTAGTTCTCTACAACACCCCTCACTGCATGTTATTCTCATTCCCAAATGTTCTCCTGTCATCTCCAGCCACCCAAATCCTATCATTCTTGCAGATCTAATCAGTATCATTTCCTTCCATAAGGGAGTCTTTATTTTTTTTTAAGAATTATTTATTTATTTTAGAGAGAGAGAGAGAGAGCAGGGAGAGTGAGAGAGAGAGAAGGAGAAAGAGAATCCTCAAGCAGACTCCCTGCTGAGCACGGAGCCTGATGCAGGGCTCGTTCCCAGGATCCCAAGATCTTGACCTGAGCCAAAATCAAGAGTTGGATGCTTAACCAGCTGAGACACCCAGGTACCCCACTCTGAGGCATTCTTAATCCAATAGGCAGCATCAGTTATTCCTAGAAGACCTTGAAATTTTGTCATGTCTCATAATGGTCATCTATAAAAAAGAAAAAACATAAAATACAAATTGAAAGAAACTTCTTTATTTTTTCTTATTTTATTTTATTATGTTATGTTAATCACCATACATTACATCATTAGTTTTTGATGTAGTGTTCCATGATTCATTGTTTGCGTATAACACCCAGTGCTCCATTCAGTACGTGCCCTCTTTAATACCCAACTTCTTTAATCTCATAATGGTCATCTATAAAAAAAGAAAAAATGTATTTAGAAAATATGTTACAAAACCAAAAGAACTAACCATGACTATGCTAACAGTTGACTATATGAATGGAAATATGTACAAAAGTATATTCTTTTTCTACATTATTCTTGATGAAGAAAATTTTGGAGTTTTTTTTTTAATAAGTAATAAGACAGTTATGTCCACTATCCCACATCAATTAAACATTGTACTGCAGGTTCTATATAAAACATTATGCAGGGCAACTGGCATAGATTTTCAAAAATGTTAATGTCATTATAGAAATGGTTCTCGTTTACAAGAGAAAAACTGACACAATGGGAAAAACTTTAATATGAACTATTGGGTAGCATAATTGTATCAATATTAATTTCCATGAATATGGTAATTATATTTCATTTATGTTGGGAGATACATGCTGAAATATATAAGTAAGGTCCCATTGTATCTGCAAGTTACTTTTAAATGATGCCATCAACAATATACATAAATATGTGTGTCTCTGCATGTGTGAATGCACACAGAGAAAGTAAATGTTATGAAACTAACAATTGTTGAGTCTAGATGAAAAATATATATGAGTGTTCATTGTATTATTCTTTCAAATTTTCAGTAGAGATTTTATATTTTTCAAAATAAAATGCTTTAAAATTCAGTGAAGAACAAAATGGACTATTCAGTAAATTGTATCAGGAAATAAAATATCCATTCTGAAAAAAAAGAAAAAAACGAAACACAGAATTGGATCCTTACTCAAAAACCATTGCCATGTGAATTAAAATCTTATTTGAAAAAGAAAACTGTTAAAGACTTACAATGTAGGAGAATGTCTTCATATGTATTATATTTTCTATATATATGCACACACACACATAAAGGAAATGAATGGTAAATTTGAATGCATTAAAATTAGCAAAAACAGAATGAAAATGAAAGCCACTCAACATGGTTCTCCCAAGTGCATGTAACTGTCAGAATATATTAGAATGCTTACAATAATTAAAACAAAAAAAATCACAATAAGAAATTAGACAAAAGATATGTATAGACAATTCACAATAAGGAATCACAAATAACCAACAAACACATGAATATTTTTTAGGCTCACAAGCAGTTATAGAAATTTTAATTAAAACTAGAGAGAAACATCAGCTGTTTAGATTGTCAAGAAACAAACAAAACATACAAAGAAAACCCAGATACTGATGCTATCAAGTATCTGCCAATTATTTTGAGCTGTAGAAAGTTTCATACATAGCTGGTGGGACTATAAATTAGAACAGTCATCATGGAAAACAAACTAGCACTAACAAAGACAAACAATAATATTCCCTTCTGCACATCAAATCCACTTTAGGTACTTACCCCAGAGAAGCTGTCATACATGCACAAGGTAGAATATTCAGAAATGTTTATGGCAGCATTATATGCAATAGTTAAATCTTGGAAGCAGACTAAACGCCCATTCACAGTACAGTGATGCTTTATTTTGTTGTATTTCTGCAATGAAATATAATACAACAATTAAAATGTGTACATTAGAGCCTACTATTAGGGGGAAAATATCATTTTAGAAAGATTTTTGTAGTATGGTATCATTAATGAAACATGAACATATAGGTTAAATGTTGTTGTTTAGAGATGTATGTATGTGTAGAGATATTTTCACAAAGGAAGAAAGTAATGAAACCATGGAACACAAATATTTTTTTTTTTTAAAGATTTTATTTGTTTATTTGACAGAGAGAGAGCACAAGTAGGCAGAGAGGCAGGCAGAGGGAGAGGGAGAAGCAGGCTCCCCGCTGAGCAGGGAGCCCGATGCAGGGCTCGATCCCAGGACCCCGGGACCATGACCCGAGCCGAAGGCAGACGCTTAACCAACTGAGCCACCCAGGCGCCCCCTGGAACACAAATATTTAAGCAGAGAATAGAAGAATGAGCTTGGAAACAAGCCTGAAATGTTGTAAGTTCATTTTTAGTCCACTTCGAGATAGCAAGGTGAGTTTTGGGATGAAAGTCAGAAAGAGAGCCCTCATCAGGAACAAGGTTTACCAGCCTTGATCATGGACTTACACCTTCTAGAACTGTGAGAAAGTAAATGTTTTTTGTTTAAGGCACCCAGTCTGTGGTATTTCGTTATGGCAGCCTGAGCAGACTTATACTCCTTATGAAATACACACTTAGAAAATATGTTATAAAACCAAAAGAACTAGCCATGACTATGCTAATAATTGACTATATGAATGGAAATATGTACAAAACTATATTATTTTATATTCTATTTTTTTGTAAAATACCAGAATAATATGAAATCTACCCTCTTAACCAAATTTTTAAGTGTATAGTACAGTAATGTTAACTATATGCATATTATTGTACAGAAGGTATCTAGAACTTTTCCATCTTGCTTGATGGAAACCCTAACCCATTGAACAACAACTCCTAATTTCCCCCTTTCTCCCCAAGCTTCTGACAACAACCATTCTACTTTCTCCTTTTGAACTTGACTACTTTAGAGAACTTATATAAGTGGGTTCATGTGTTATTAATTCTGGCTTATATGACTAGCTTATTTCACTTAGCATAATGTCCTCAAGTTTTATCCATATTGTAACATATGGCAGGATTTCCTTGGCTGAATGATATTCCATTGTATGTGCAATCACATTTTCTGTATCCATTCATCCCCTGATGGATATTTAGGCTGACATAAAAATGACCAAGAGGTATATAAAAAGATGCTTAACATCACTAATTGTCAGGGAAGTGCAAATCAAAACTACAATGAGATCTCACATCATACCTGTTAGAATAGCCATTATTAAAAAAAAAAAAAAGGCAGAAAATAATGAACGGTGGTGAGGACGTGGAGAAAATAGAACTCTTTGCACTGTTGGTGGGAATATAAAAGGGTGCAGCCACTGTGAAAAACACTGTGGTGATTCCTCAAACAATTAAAAATAGAACCCCCTTTGGATCCAGCAATCCCACTTCTGGGTATTTATCCAAAAGAATTGAAAATAGGATCTCAAGATGTGTGTTCCATGTTCACTGAAGCACTATTCATAATAGCCAAAAGATGAAAAAATTCTATATCCTTAACTGTAAATTCTTGAAATCCTGGTGTGTAAATCTTCTGTAGACATTATTTTAAATGTAGTTTTGGCCTCCTTCAATAGTAAATAAGTGCATCACAAATGACTTCATTTTGTGTCAGATTTTTCTTCATATGAACATTTAAAGTTTAAAATATGAAATACATAATCAAAAGATGACCTTTAAATCCATGAAAAGAGAGGTTAAAATAAAAGCAAAATTTTGGCTACCTTTATGTACCACATGCCATAAATTCTAAGTTTATTTCTATTTTTCCTTAAATTATACATAGTTCCATACATCTCGTAACCACCACCTGGCATAGTTCAGTAACTTAGTTATTTATGCAAAGAATTCAGCTTTAGCTTTAATGAGTGAGATATATATATATATATATAAACTGATATTAAAAACAAACCAACAACTGATATCTAACTCTGTACATTCATATGTGTATACATATATAGCGTAGAAGTGATTGATTGTATTTGTGGACCACACTAATATTTTCCATTATTTTACCTTAGTTTTGCTGTATGTTAAGTTCTGTCAGTCTTACTGTCATGGAAACATTGATTCCCCACTGTAATCACTGCTGGTGTAAAACACAGCTGCCTAACAAATGTACACTGGAATGGGCTCCTTTTAGCATCTGTGAAATCTCAATACAGTGTATAACTGCTCTTTTTAGAGTGCATCAATCATGGAAGAGTGAGACAGAATTAAAGAGTTTAGCCCTGCTTGGCTCCCTTTGTATCTAATTTAGGCATGTATGACCCATTGCATTCATTGTTGTGCTTACCACAGCTGTTTCTTATTATTAAGAAAAGCAGCTTTGCGTGCAGAACATAAAACAATAAACGCTAGCCATGTGGATAGAGTACATTTGCTTCTAAAGGTTATAAATATACACTTAATAAAAAAGCAAGGTGACACGAACCATATTTCACAGAGAACAAATGGTATCAAGTTAGGCAATAAAGTCTAACACCTCCTGCTCCAAACAAACAACAGCAAAAAACACAACAACAAATATTGAATCCGACAATTCCAGTCACTGCAAAAAAAAAAAAATTGTAATTGATAAAGTTACAATGAGCACAAAAAATGGATTTGGTGCTTAAGAATTATGGTACAGAAAGAGCATCTTTAAGGTTTTTTCATAAAATGCCACCTAATTTAACTTCTAGAGACTACTGAGAAGTACAGAAATTATAAAAATGTTGCTAAGTGAATGCAAGGATTTATGCTGCAGACCATGAACTTAATTTTACTTGTATGTGAGTATATCCGCAGAAGAAATTTGGAAACACTTTTTTTTGAACATTTGCCTGATCTAATTTGTAACGTGAAACTCCAGTACTTAAATAATTGTAACAAATAAGTATTAATACATTGACAGTTAATCCTACACTTTATAATTCCCTGCAGGTGGAAAGTTCCTAAAGGTAAAATCATTGAGGCGATTTAAGGACTTTATTCATTAGGAAACATCAATCAGTAGAGGTTAAAATAATAAAATTGTAACTTAAATTTTTAAAAATTAAGTTTATATGTCCCCCCTTTACCTGCAATTGTAACAAAAAAAGGTTTTAAAATAGTGTTTTCCACATTATACTCTTTTCTTTCATCTCTTTTCAAACTAAAGGTCAGTATATTTGTAAGTGGTCTTTGCTGATTGTAATTGGTAGTGCTATCTAAGAATGATTTTTTTTATTTTTTATTTTTTATTTTTTTACTTTCTGGTAAAAATGCTAGCAGCTACTAGGAGTTCAGTAGGCACATAATTCTTTTCTTTTTCTTTTTTGATATGAATGATAATCTTCTACATTAGTCTTTTATTTAAGTTCTTTTTAAAATTTTGCTTCTCCAAAGTCCCTCTCCTCTCTCTTTTATGATAATGGTTTATCCTTTAAATTTTCCCATAGTGCCTTCTTTATCACGCTTTTCTTTTTTCGTTTACTTTATCTAAACATTCTTTAAAAAGGTTATAAGGCTAATACTTATTATAAGAATATTTGAGGGCTCTCCAGAAACCTGTACATCTCTGGCTTCAAAAACTCTATTACAGACTGGTAGATAAATTAGTCTGTGAACTCTGTAAAACCAGGGGCTGTGTGTAACCCTGGGTCATACTGGCCTAGTAGTAAAAACAAAGTTTCCTGATAAGAAAAATTTCGCTTTTTCCATCCATTATTACAAATACTAGTCTCTCTCAAAGTCTTCTTTCTTACCATTTGGAGCCCAAATGGGTTGTCTAATGACTACCATGAGACTTGAAGTTCTCATCTCCCTCTCATGGTCAGGATGCCTGTTATCCAGACACAGTATGGTTTTTGACCATCTATCTGCCATAGCCCTTTGTACCTGAGCCTGCCTTGCGCTGACACAAAGAGGCTGCCTCTACCTTTCCCAACCTGGATACTATCCTCTATCCTCTCTTATGTGTTGCCCAAATAACGCTACTTTCTGATTCCAATGTCTCAGAGAAGTTTGTCTGGAAAGAGTGGCATCATTTTTAAACTTGCTGCACATGTCTTTCTCTTCTCAGTATTCAGGTATGAGTTCATGGTATTGGACTCACAACAAATTTAAATGAGAAACACCAAGCATTATCCTTTCTGAAGAAGGGAAGTTGACCCCTGAGGGACCTTTAGTAAGCAAGCTTTCCGTCTGACCCTTGAGGCTCTGTTTTTCACTAAGCATGTGTATTTGATGGTTTCTTACTTAATGCCACTCCCATTACCCCATCCCCTCCCACATGAAGTATGTCTGCATTCTTTATACAAAGCAAATCCCGGTGGATCATCATGACCTTCTAGACACGCATTATAGATTCAAGTTAAAAGTGTCTGCTGCACATTAAATTAACCTTTGTTATTCCTGAAGCACCATCCAAAAATCTATGCTTAATATATGAGTAGTTAAATAAAAGTTTGTATGTTAAATAAAATTGCTTTAAAGAAAAAAGCAATTATTTATACTGAACCAGGAGTTTTTAATAATAATAAATTGATTGATTTCTGTGTTTTAAAAATCTATATTGTCGGGGTGCCTGGGTGGCTCAGTCGTTAAGCGTCTGCCTTAGGCTCAGGTCAGGATCCCAGGGTCCTGGGATCAACTCCGTGTCGGGCTCCCTGCTCAGTGGGAAGCCTGCCCTCTCCAACTCCCCCTGCTTGTGTTCCCTCTCTCGCTGTGTCTCTCTCTGTCAAATAAATAAATAAAATCTTTAAAAAAAAATCTGTATTGTCACCCTCAATATGTGCTACACACCATACTCAGCCCTACAGAACTTATGGTGAATACAACATTCTGTAAGGAGAATTGAATTCACAATCTAGTGGAAGAAACAAACACTAAACAAGTGAACAAATACAAAAATAAATATTGACAACTTTTTAAAAGTTCTCTGAAGAAATAATAGTCTAATGAGGGAGAATAAAGAAATTGAAAGTAGAAGGTCATCAGGAAAGCATAATTTGTCAAATAAAAATTATTTTTTAAAAAAAGGCATGAAAAGAACTGGAAGGAGACCCTTGAGGATAGAGCCGAAAAGCACATATTCTGTAATGCAGGCAAGAGCTTGATGTGTTCTATCATGTGACAGAGGATGGTGTGGCACACAGCAAAGAAAGAGGGAGGATGGGAGAGAGCTAGCCCAGGCAGAGCCTTGTAGGAGCTGCTAAGAAGTTTGTATTATTTTGAATTTTCAATAGGAAAATATGATGCTTTTAGTAAACTGTTTTTTGCATTTGCTATATAACAAAATATATCTGATAGTCCCTCATATATGATGATATGCATATTTAAAAAGCAATACTCATTTTTGTCTATAAAACTGGAAATATGTATCCAGAATTTGCAAAAGAGATTGTGACATACAATTTTAACCATTTCCAAGTGAGTTTGTGTCTCTATGCCTTAATATTTTAAACAACTCATTATAAATGCTCATAAATAAATAAGAAATTTCAAATATAAAATTCCAGAGTATTCATTTTAACATTTATTTCTGTAAAATGATTTATGTCCATGGATGTCTACTATAGAATATGCACTGAATTTTTAGTGAAATGAAGTTCCCACTTTACTCAGGAGTAGTATTTTATGAAAAAAACCTTTTTCTTTGCTACTCTTTCACTTTTTAATTATTATTTTGTTGTTGTATAAGTATGGATCTGTATATTCTTTTTTTAAAAATAAATAGAATTCACTTACATCATTATTCATTTTGAAGCTCACATTTAGTCAGTGAGAGCTATTTAATCTGATTTCTGTGTGGGTTAGCCGGATTTCCATTAGTCTGGGAGCATTTTCTGACTTTCTTGGACAATTAGGTAGTCAGCTTACTTTCCAATTGCCCTGTCCCAGACCTGAAGCCAGTCATTTCTACAAGAAGCACTTGTGGGTTTGCTTGTTGGTTGGTTGGTTTTGTTTTGTTTTGTTTTTGTTAGGGAATAGTTTCTGAAGTGGGCATGAAATGTGGTCATTGCTAATCAGCTTTTCTGTATTTTAAGAATGAGTTGACCCCAATGCCTCCAACTTCAGTTCAACATCATTCCTCCCTCCCCTTCTTTCCCAGAGGAAAATTTATTTCCACTCTTTATCTAGAGTATCTAGAACAATTGCTCCTAAGAATATAAGTATGTTTACTCATTCACTTATTACTCCTATAAACAAATTTAACTTTTGAGGTGCATGATAATAACATGGTTCAAAATTCAAAACTGTGGCAAATGGTATATTCACAAAAGTTGAATTCACTTTATTACTTTCAACTCATCTCCTGTAAGTAACTATTTTTATTAGTTTTAAAGGTTATTATTCTTACATAAAATTTTTCCAAAATGTAGCTTTATTTTTATTTCTTATGTAAAAAAGTAACATATATTCTGTTACACATTTTTTAACTTAGTAATATATCCTAAAAAGTATTCCTTCTAAGTTCATAGATTTTTCTTATATTTTTTACAGCTGTATAGTATTCTAATGACTAGATATATCTCTTTTTCCCAGTCACTAATCTACATATGCTATTAGATTATTTCCAGCATATTGCTATTAAAATTGCATTTGTGCATCCATTTTTGTTGTTGATATTATGTCATTGTTTATTTTTAAATTAGTGAATGTGTATCTTCAGGAAAAATTCCTATAGAAATGAGATTTCTGGGGGAAGGGCCAAAAAAATGTGCTTCATAACATTTTTTACAGATTCTCTCAATAGGGATTGCATCATCGTTCACTTGAAATACATGAATTTTTACAATCTTGTCAGTCTTGCCTTGTTTAATCAAGCTTTTGGCATTTTGCCACTGTAAAAGGTGAAAAATATCCATCTCAAAGTAGTTTTAATTTACATTTATCTTAGTATAAGTGAAGTCAAACAACTTTATAAATAACTTTATGTATATTTGAGGGTTAAGTATGGCAGTTTATTTCTTTTGTCTGTTTTTCTAATACATTTTTCACTTTCAGTCCCTCCATTATTTTGATATTGTTTATTTTTACATTGAGATATAATTTATAATTATATTGAGATATACAATGAAATAGCCAAGTCTTACTCATAGAGTTTGGAAAACTTAACTAATACTAATACTAATACTGATACATTGAAGTAACCATCACTTCAGTCAAGATAAGGAAAATTTTCCTGCTTCCTCATGCTCCAGATTATATCTACTACATCTGTTCTGCCAAATCAACTTTTTTGTTTGTTTGTTTTAATATGAAAGTGGGTTGAATTTTATAAAATTATTTTGGAAATTTATTTAATTGTTGCATTACAATATCTGCTTTGCTCTACTATTCAGAATGGTCTTGGCTTCAGAGTGACAGTATAACTCACTAGAAAGAATAAATTTCACACACATTTCCTTTTCTTTTTTAACAGCTTTGTTGGGGTATAATTCATACACAAAAACTGCACAGGGGCTTCAGTTTCCGGTTATATGTGTTAAGTCCTCATTCTGCTTGAACAAGTAAAAAGCTAAACAAGCTGAAAAATCAACAACTCTTCTACGATCCTAAAACAAATGAGAACATAAGACAAACTACTGATTCCAAGATTGGTGAGACAGACAGAAAAATACAGGAGTGACAGGTTTACCTGAGTAGAGATTCATGAGAGAAAATTACCCTGGGAACCAATACCAGAGTAGGAAAACCTGTGCTGTAATGACTGATGAATTGCTGGAACAATGGACATCCACATGCAAATAACTGAGACACAGACTTTACCCCCTTCAAGAAATTGTCTCAAAGTAAATCATAGACCTAAATATAAAATGCAAAATTATAAAGCTCTTAGAAAATTACGTAGGATAAAATCTAGATGACTTTGGGTATGGCAATGACTTTTTATTTATTTATTTATTTTTTTAAAGATTTTATTTATTTATTTGAGAGAGGATGAGAGGAGAGAGAGAGCACATGAGAGGGGGGAGGGTCAGAGGGAGAAGCAGACTCCCTGCCGAGCAGGGAGCCCGATGTGGGACTCGATCCCGGGACTCCAGGATCATGACCTGAGCCAAAGGCAGTCGCTTAACCAACTGAGCCACCCAGGTGCCCTGGCAATGACTTTTTAGATATGATGCCAAAGGCTCTATCCATGAAAGAAATAATTGATAATCTGGATTTTATTAAAATTAAAAAGTCTGCTCTGTGAAAGATAGTGCCAAGAAAATGAGACTAGGATAATTTATTTGCAAAAGACACATCTGATAAAGAACTGTTATCCAAAATATACAAAGAACCCTTAAAACTCAACAAGAAAGCAAACAGCCTAATTAAAAAATGAGCCAAAGATCTTAACAGACACCTCACCAAAGATATACAGATGGCAAATAAACATATGAAAATATGCTCCACATCATATGTCATCAGGGAAATGCAAATTAAAAAATAATGAGACACCAGTACACACCTATTAGAATAGCCATTATCCAGAATACTGACAATACCAAATGCTGGTAAGAATGTGAAGCAACAGGAACTCACATTCATTAATGGTGAGATTGCAAAACGGTACAACCATTTGGGAGGACAGCTTGCCACTTTTTTTTGTTTGTTTTTATAAGACTAAACATACTGGGACGCCTGGGTGGCTCAGTCAGTTAAGCGTCTGCCTTCGGCTCGGGTCATGATCCCAGAGTCCTGGGATCGAGTCCCGCATGGGGTTCCTTGCAGCAGGCAGCCTGCTTCTCCCTTCTACTCCTCACCCACCCCCACTCATTCTCTCTCTTTCTCTTTCTCTGACAAATAAATACATAAAATCTTAAAAAAAAAAAAAAAAAAAAAAAAACTAAACATACTTTTATCATAAGATCCATCATTCATGATCCTTGGTATTTATTTACACAAGGGAGTTGAAAACATTTCCACACAAAAACCTGTCCATGATGTTTACTTCATTCGTAATTAACAAAACTTGGAAGCAAACAATATTCCCTTTTGAAGGTGAATGGATAAACAACTGTGGTAAAATTCCAGACAATGGAATATTATTCAATACTAAAAAGAAATGAGTTATCAAACCATGAAAAGGCATGGGGGACGCTTAAATGAATATAACTAAGTGAAAGAAGCCAGTCTGAAAAAGCTACATACTATATGATTTCAACTATCCATTATAAATAGGAGCATGCATTTAATTCTGATCTGACTCCCAGGGCATAAAAAAGTCCTCCCAAACTTTTTCACATCACAGCACACATGGAAAAAGATAATAAAAGTATGGTACACAGAAGTGATGAGAAGGCTAAGTAAGATTGGTTCTGGCTAAACCCTACTGTGTTTCAAGTGTTTGATCATCAACCTGAATACTGCTAGTAGAGTTAAACTGGTGGTAATTACATTTTGTATATTTATTATTTTTACTTTAACCTAATAATATTGAAATAAATTTTACATGATGATTATACATTTTTTCATATTAGTATCTTTTAATAATGAATAATTATTTTTGCAATTTTATATTTTGAACATCTATATTCAGAAGATTGGCCAATAGTTTTATTTATTTGTTGGTTGGTTGGTTAGTCAGTTTGTTATTGGTATTCTTTTTGTTTTAGAGAAATTTATGTCAGGAGTATGTAGTTCCTGTAAACTGTTTTGGGTAGGTGTCCACGTTTTTGTTTTAGTTTTTTCCTACAGAATATTTTATAAAAAATGAAAATGATCTTTTTCTTGAATGCTTGCTAAAATCTTCTTAAAAACTGCCTTGGCACTGTCTCTCTTTATAGGTAGAAAATTTACAACCTTTTTATATCGACTGCGGTTATTGATCTCTTGAGGTACTATGCTTGTTTCTGAGCCAGTTATAAAAATGTATTTTTTCCCCAGAAAATTGACCATTTTGTCTGTGTTGTCAAATTTATTGCCATAAAGTTGAACACAGTGTTCACTTATTATTTTATCTCTCTTGCTTAAATCTTTAGTTATGTGCTTTTTTGTTCCCAAAATTGCTTGTATATGCTTTCCCCTTTTTCTCTTTTCTTTTCCTTTCTTTTCTAATCATACTTAACATAGATTTGCTGATTCAATAGTGTTTGTAAAGAGTAGGAATTTTTAATTAATAGACTATATAATGGTTTTTCTGGTTCATTAATTCTGGCTTTGTCTATAGCAATCACTCTCTTCTAACTATTTTGTCCTTTTAATTTAAAAAGATAAACTTTTAACACTATGTATTTTCCTGTGAGTATTCTCTTGGCTCTTTCCAAGTGTTTTCATATGTATTTGTTTCTTCTTTCTTATAATATTGCTTGCCTTTAGACAATTGGTTCTTCCAGGACCCATGTTTGCCTTTATATTGTTAATTTCTTATGTTAACTGAATTTTATCTCTATTCACTAAAGCCTTTTTATATAAAGGGATATGGTGCTGCCAGGTTTCACATGAATGATTCAATAGGGGGTCAAGTTCAACTGCTGCTGTTTAAAATGAGCCAGTGTCACATCTGGGACAGGAACCGAATTCTCCCTCCTGAGTGTCAGGGGTCATCTTGGACATTGCTCTTTCTTTCTAGTGCATTATTTCACACTGCTTATTGCTCCCAACTTTCATTTTATCTCTTTATGATCCTTCAAATGAAGGATCCATTTCTTTTTTGTTTTTAACATTTTATTTATTTGAGAGAGAGAGAGTAAGAGAGAGCACAAGCAGGGTAAGGGCAGAGGGAGAGGCAGACTCCCCGCTGAGTGGGCCTTGATCCCAAGACTCTGGGATCATGACCTGAGCTGAGGGCAGATGCTTAACCAACTGAGCTACCCAGGCGCCCCATGAAGGATCCATTTCTTATTTTACATTGTAATTGTACATTGTAAATAGACTGATAGATTTGTTGGTCAATAGCTGTATGTGTATGTGTATATGTACATGGTGCATGTATATGTGTATGTGTGAATGCTTATGCATACATGTGTATTTTATTTTAATCAGCCATTCAAATGCCTATATTATAGAGTGGTAAATTTTGAGAATTGAGGGGCTTAAGATATATATAATACATTTAATTTATTTCCTGTATTCTGAACCAGTTGAGAGATAGATAAAGGGTATGGAAGTCAAAATATCAAATTTCAGGAGTTGGGAATTATGTACTTAAGGTGCACAAGCACTATGATTCTATCACTGAATTTAACAGCATTATTCCTCCACCCAAACACATAGTACTAGAAAAACACTGTCCATTCTCCATAGAAAAGAGAATATCTAGAGAAGCAAAACAGCTAGTGTGCTTTCTGTAGGTAGGCAGATCTGAAGACAGGGGAAAGAGAAAGACCTGAAATGCATATTCCTAGTTTTTATGCACCATTTACCATTCAGATAGTTTATTCCTCCTACTAAGGGGAAGGGTGGGTGAGCAGCAAAAGGGCATCCAGTACATCCAGTACTGTCCCGTAACATCCAGTACCAAGACAGTACCTGGACATTTGAGAAACTGAGAAGAAATATTTTTCTCTCTCCTTTCAATGAATCTTAGGTTCAAAGCAGCTGAGAGCTAATAGAGGCGATAAAACATCTAAGTCATTGGTTAGCAGTAAGTGGTGGACTTACAGGAAAACATCGGAGGAGTTTTATCAACATGCATCTCCAGTGGCCTTGATTCAGACTTCTGATCCAAGAAGACCTATTGATGAGTTTAATAAGAGTAGCTAACATTTGTTAAGTGTTTAGGAAACTAATGCTCATCAGTTAGGAATGACTTATCTAAGGCTGTTTAGCAATATGTGATTAAATGAGGATTAGAATATAAAAGCCTCAGGATTTAACTAAAAAACTGTCTTATCATTGCCTCTCATTGCCCAGACAAATATGGTTTTTTTTTTGAAGCTAATTTGTAACTTTTTATAGTCATGGATGGTAACTACACTTATCATGGTAAGAATTTTGTACTTCATATAAGTGTTCAATCACTGTGAAATTAATATAATATTGTATGTCAATTATATTTTAATTAAAAATAAAAGAATAATAATAGGATCTATCTGACAGCTATTTGAGGATTAAATGAGATAATGTTGTACATGAAGTACAGTATCTGATACCCTTGGTAACTCTCAATTATTTCACCTGAAAAATGTAGGACAATTTATTTCAGTAATAATCTAGGCCTAAGAATGTCCTTGTTTGGATTACTGAAACAGTTATGAAAAATAGTGGGAAGGAGGAAGGGAAATGGAGAACTCATATGGTGCTGTATGGAAAAATGATAAAGATAACAAAAAGGAGATGAAACAAAAGGAAGTTAGCTCCAAGGTCCTAGCCCAAGATTTGGAGAATACAGTGGCTATCCAAAAATAATTTGGTAGTCAAAATATGACATTCAGTTTGATACCGAACTAAATAAGCATTGTCAAATCTTGCATTTGTTGAATTATTGTGTAAAAAAGATAAAATGAGAAGAATGAGACACAGAAAAAAAAATTAACCAAGAAAGCATAGAGTTTCAAGGAGTAGGTTTTTAATAGATGAGAGCCAAAGTGATGAAGGAAGATGAGAACTAAAATTTCTATGGCATTTTTTTAAGGAGTTTATTGGTAAGATTTGCTTGAACAGGTATTATATCAGAAGACTGCAAGAGACTGAGAAGAGCCTGTATGTAAAAGAAGTGGATAGCACCTTCTTCCTGCGTCTTTTACACATAAGTGATGTACTCATGAATAGCCGATGACATACTTTGAGTTATTTTCCTTTTAGTGGCAGTACATTTTGTTGAGTCATGTATATTTTCTTCATAATGAAACTTTATCTTTACTGAGAGCATGTGTTTTGTAAGGTAATTTCCTATGAATAGCATCAATCAATAATCTAGCTTGTTCTGGAGTTTTTTGATAATCACTTGGCTTGGATGTAGCCAGAAGAGCTAGTACTTTCTTTTCTCTTTCTTTCTTTCTTTCTTTCTTTCTTTCTTTCTTTCTTTCTTTCTTTCTTTCTTTCTTTCTTTCTTTCTTCTTTCTTTCTTTTTCTTTCTTTCTTTCTCTCTCTCTTTCTTTTCTTTCTTTCTCTTTTTCTTTCTTTTTTCATAGATAGCATTTTTACAAAAAGACACTTCTCATAAGTAATCTGATTAATACTGTTTGGTTGTCCCTTCCAGGAGTGATTTGTGACAGTTGGTGTGATAATGAATTTTCATCAAGAAAATTTTAGGTGAAATAAGATAAAGAATAGTAAATTTCACAAATACATTAAAATACAGGATTTAACTAAACTGTCTTGTGCTATCACAAGATATATGTATTATAAGTTTGGCACTCCACCCAGATCGCCTTAGATATCTTTTATAGTTTGTGTATTTTTCAGAGAAGGGACCCCCAGGCTACTAGAGTGTATTTTCTTGACATTTTCTGAAAGCCAGACAGTGCCTGAGAATTTTTTTCTGTCTGGAGCTGCCCATAACCAATGACTAACAGGCATATGACAGTTTTAAGAAAGACCTGCCTCCTTTGCCTGAGGTCAGTTAAACTGAGAAGTGAAACTTACACTTCACTGTTCCCCTATGGAATCAGACCTATGCTACCTTCTGCATGACTTAGCTTGAGGTCTCATCCTTGTTTGGCAACTTCCTGTTTTTTACTCTGTTGCCTACATTTCCCTATTGGTTTTCCCTCAGAACATGTCCTCAATATATCATTAGCAAACTTATCCTCAACTCAGGAGTCTCTTTCTGGGGAGACTAGCCTAAGAAAATGCTTCATGAGATTTTGGGGATTTACTGTGTAGTATATAAAGCATCTTATAATGAATAAGTTATCCCAAGGAACTAGGTATCCAAATGAAGTACCTTCAGGCTATTAAAGAGTTAATCATCATAATAATACCTATTTAAAATATTTATTGAGCACCTATTTGTATAAGGTACTGTTTATGGAATCACCAAAGCAAATGTCATATTCCAAAGTAAGAAGCAAGACTACGGAGGAGGATTTTCAAAGGATGAGTTATAAAAGATTTTAATTGTTTTAATGCTTTTCCATATTCACTCACATTTGTGAAGTCTAACGGTATCTGGAGTTAGAGGCTAGAATAGGATTTACCAACAAAGCTATGGTGTCCTCTGAGTTCCACTTCCCCATCAGAGGAGGAGGGAGTGAAGTTTTAAGAAAACTTGGTGAGCTTGACTAATGCCCTGTGAAGAGTGCACTGGCATTCAACTCCTATAGAGATATCTAAAGGGAGAGTGATGAAATGACTAGCAGCTTTGACGCACAAGTGATAGAAAAGTAGCTGCTTTGGGTGGCCCACCCTCCCAGAGCTTGTTGGGATAAAGCATCTGTTTTTACCAAAGACCAGATGTGTGCCATGCTACAAGAGAGTTAGCATGGTTTTGTCTTGGACACCATCCAAGAAAACTGCCTTGAGGTATAAAAAGATCTCAGCAGAGACATTCGAGATACCACAATAAACTTTAAAGTAGAACAAAGACAAAATGGCTAAAATGTGTAGAGATTCCTTTTCAAGACATCTTTAGATAACTAACAGCCAGCCTCTCAATGATGGGCAACATCCATAAAATTTTCCAAATTGAAAATTCAATTAAAATACTTTCAAGTCCCCAAGGCTGATGCTGTATTAGTACAAGACTAAGTTGAGTTATAACATTCCTCTTGCTGCTACATTTTCTCTTTCTTTATAGCAAAACCTTGTAAAGATCAGAAACTTTGATTATCATGATAGGAAAGGGCAGATCATCCACTTTTTATGACCCCAGAGGCATCATTCCCATTAAAAAATGTGGGTGCTGTTTCAGAATGTATGCAGCATAGCAGTTCATGGATAAGAGAAATAGAAGTGTTGGATGGGAAAAGAGAAAAGTGAACTAATCATCTTTCCCAATAGACTTGAATGCTAAAAGGGCCAGGGAATAATTTATAGCCTAAATTAAGAATGAAAATTTGACAAACACACATGGCTACACAATCAAATGACAATAAACTGAGACTGTGTGTTATGATTTGGAATGATCAGACTGTTTTTGTTACCTAAGTGCCACCATAAAATTCCTGTGTTTTAGTAGGTAACTTCCAAGATGGTCCTCAATGATCTTGTCTACATGTATTCATGCCCTTGTGTAATCCTCTCCCTCTGACTTTGAACTAGGTCTGGTGACCCTTTTCTAATGAGTAGAAGTATGGCAAAAGTAATGCACGTCACTATTGAGATTAGGTTCACAAAGACTGTAAGCTCTGTTAGGCTGGCATTGTTTATCTGACCTTGTGCAGGTTCATTCTAATCAAGCCAGCTACCATGTTAAAAGCTGTTGCATGAAGAGGCCCATGTAGCAAGAAAGTGAGAGAAGCCTATCGTCAACAGCTTGTGAGACATTTAGGCCTTCTTTTCAACAGCTTGTAAGGAAATAAATCCTGTCATTAATAAGTAGAATAAGCTTGGAGATTGATCCACACCCATCAGGTCCACAGATGAGAATATATCACTGACCAGCACCATGATTGCAGCTTTGTGTCAGACCCAGAGCCTGAAGGCCCAGCTAAGCCATGTCTGGATTCTTGACTCACAGAAACGGCAAGATAATAAACATTGTTATTTTAAGCCACTAAGTTCTGGGGCAATGTGTTACAAAGCAATAGATAACTAAACATGAACCTTGCCTTCGATTTCATCCACAGTGATCAGAGGATGTAAGTCTAGCAAATAAAGGTAAGGAACAGTAAGAGGCAAAGATAAAAAATTGTGTTTTCTCCTAAGGACCTGCTCTCATAAATGTAACCATTACAAAATCTACATAAGACATATTATCTGATTTTCAGCAGTTTACAATCTCACAATGGAGATGTGCACCAAAGCAGGATGTCCTAAGGGATAATTAAAAATGTATGTACTGGAGAATTCCAAGGCCCTATTTGTAGAATTCATAAAATCCCAGAAGGCTATAAGTTCTTTTCCTTATCTTTAGCTCAGAACTCCCACTAACAATGAGTTGTCTCCAGTTAATGATCATCTCAGTATCCTACAATTGTTATCTCTGTTTCCAACATACTTTCACATATAGAAATTCACATGCACACACATGCATAATGTCCAGAAGGAATTTAAGTGTAGAAGACTATATCGAAGATTAGAATAGTGGTGGGAAGAACAGAAGATATATTGATGTTCAAACAACATATGTTGATTTAAATAGAATTTTAAGAGCAACAATTACAATTATTATTTCCCTCCAATTAGAAATTTTTATAAGCTGCTTCATTTTATATGGTACCCAATTCCATATAATCTCAGTATTTAGTTAGCCAGGCAATGCCCTTCCATTTATAATTCTCTGTCCCTTCTTTCTTAAGAACAAAAATATATTTCTCTAATTAATTATCTACATTGTACACTTGGTTTCTCTCTTCAGTTTCTGAGGCCCTTAGCTAATACTCATACTCTAAAGGTCAACCCCTCTACCCTAGACACCTATTAAAATACTGTATTACAAAAGCATGACGATTTTTAATTAAAATCAATTCTGTTTCAAGCTGCTACTTTTTACATGGTAATGGAGGTTGACAGTGATCTAATTTAGATCGATGCTATGGACACTGAGGTGTGCTCCCCATATATCCTCCTCTTTTTAAGACCGAAACATTCATTTCCCCCAGCTGCTTAGGCTGTGACAACTGAACCTGATAGCCGAATGCTCTATGCTAAAGAAAGCCACCTTGTTCAAATTTGGGACATTCCTTTTGAGGGGCAGTCTGCTTCAATGACTGGCCAATGTTGGGGTATAAAAGTCACACCTCCTTGCCACAGTACTTTTTTCCCTTGCCTAGGTCTGTTCCTATGCTATCCCTGTATGTTAATCACTCCTAACTTTCTGCACACACACTCTATGTGTAGAACTTGTGTGTTTATCACTGTCAGTAAATCTTTACCTTTGAGTTTTATTCCCAGGGAACCTAACCTGCAAATATTGGCTGGATAGAATAGCAGATTGGAGGAGGATGTTAATGAGATGGATTTTAGATATATTGGATTCTGTGTACTATTAGACAGCTAGTGTAAATTGCTTGCTGGTAGCAAAGAGAATAAATAAAAGAGAAAAGAAAGTTGAATATATAGATGTTGGAGTAATCAATACACTGATATATTTTAAATCACAGGAGTTAACTAGTTTCTTTTTGTTGAAAAAAAAAATCCACAAAGCTACAAACAAAACTTGTCCTTTGGTTTCCAGGACAGTGAAATTGGTTTTTCTCAGGACTTTTTCCCCAAGTTCACTTCTTACTTCTTACCTGCTAACAAAACAGTCTAATTACTCATAAGTTAAATAACTAATTCATTCAAATAATATCAACTTAACTCCTATAATATACCATAGAAGGTCTAAGATATGTTGTAATGAACAGAGAAAATTTTTCACCTAATAATTAGGAGATGGACATCAATAATGTGACAGAATAATAATCCAGGCAAAGATTCTGATGGGTGAACTTGTTTGGTGCGCTTAGCATCATAAATAAGACCATTGTAGCTGGAAAGTAGTAAATGAAGCAGGAGAATATACAGAGATGAGTTAAAGAATTTAACATGTGTTATATATTATAGGCCTTTAGACCATGCTTTGAATTTGTTCTTCATTTTAATAACAGCAGGAAGAAATTGGAGATTTTATGCAACACATAAATTTATGCATTAGTTATTAAAACTTACTGAGCACCTACTCTGTATTAGTTTATGTCTCTTAGTACTAGGATTCCAATGGTGAACAAAACAGATTACCTACTTGTATCTACATTCTCATGATATAAGAAATTGACAATAGAGAAATAGTAGAGAAGAATAATAGAGTAGCAAAGTTTCAATAAATGAATAAACAACTAAATATTTGTGTAATAAAATATTAGGTAGTGATAAAACTCATACTAAAAATAAAGCAGCATAAGAATATAAAGAATGACAAAGGATATTAATTTAAAATGTGTAATCAGGGAAGACTTTTTCAGCACAAACCTGAATAAAGCACAAGAAAGAATATGAAAATAATTGCATTTGTTGTTACAATCATATTTAAACTTTAGAATGTTATATTAGCTGTAAAAAATTTTGAGATTCACAAGCAAATAGATGACTTTTAGAACATTGATATTGGATAAGTTCACCTTAGAAGAGAATGTAGAAAGGAAAGAGATAAAAACAGAAGCAAGCGAAGCTCAACAAGAGTCTTTGTGTTGAGAAGAAAGAAGAGAGTCCCACTGAAATAGAGTGAAGTGAGAAGAGTGTGAAGTGGTGAAAAGGGTAAGTCTGAGAAAATGAGTAAGTTCTGAGAAATTCTTCTGGGAATGGAAAAAATGGGATAGCTTGGAGTGGGTTCAAAGGAGTTTTTTGATGATCCTATTATACATTTTGTGTGCTGGTGAAATACGTTGATCATGTCGAATTTGGTGATGTGGCAGAGCAGAAATAATTTTAGGAGCACAGTTCTTAATAATGGAGGAGAGAGCATGAGCCAAGGCAGAAATGGAGGAATTGGCAATGGACAAGAAGAGAACTCTTTCCACTGTAACAAGGGAGAGACTCCCAATTGAAAGTAAGATTATCACCTCAAAATTAACAAGTACAAAATGAACTCACTGAATTTCCCCAATCTTTTCTTTATGTGTTTCCTAACTCAGTCACTAGAATGAACTAAATGTCCAAGACAGGAAAAAAAAAAAAAAAGACAATCTTCAAATCCCTTTCCCCATCACTAAAATCCAGCACAACCTTCTAAATTATCTCTAAACTCTTAAACTTCAGTGAGAGTGAGGCATACTGGTGAGATAAAGGTGAAGCTCTTCAGTGCAGTCTCAGTCCCGAGGGGATACCTTTTCTAGGGATGATGGTTGCTTTTTATATCTGCTATGTTCTGTTCTTTAATGTTCTCTTTATTTCTTACTAGTCCATCTCTCATTAATCCAATACCCTATTTTAGTTAATAATTCTTTAGTATCAGTTCTTCTTGTTCAAATTATTGTGCGGGTTCTCTCTCCCAGTTTTTGACCAGTATCTCTCCATCAATTCACATAAGAAGTGAAACTGAAATTCAAAACCAAATCTATTAACAACAGATAGTAATATTTATGAAACTGCACTATCAACATTCTATACCTACTTGAACAATGAACTCAAGTTTTTATTAAATATCTTAGTGAGCAGAACTTTTTAAAAGATAACATTGATTACCCGTGTGGATCTGTGTTGCCAGGCAGTTTGGTTATGACTAGAAACATCATTCATTCAGTAAATATTGAGTGAGCCCTGGCCATACTCAATGTATTGTTGTAGGCCCTTGAACTAGAGAAATCAATCAGACTGATGAAATCTCTAATTTCACTGACTACTTCTGAAAAAGAAAGTGCCATAAGTTTTACTATTGATGTTTTGGGTGCTTCAGCATTGTTTTATAGAAGAAACGGATGCATATATGCTTTGTGTTCTTACGATTATGAACACTCATATGCAAACTTTGTACATTTCTATAGACTATAATTATTGACTATTATTACTTTATTCATCATAGTCTATGTTACACCTACTAAGTTTATATATGTATAATAACAGGAGAAATAAAAAGCAAATGAAGATTGAATTTTAAGTTACTGTTTTATTGGGACTTTAACAATCTTACATTACAGAATATAAAAAGAGATTTGACACTTTTTCTTAAAGAGAGTGAAAATAGAGTACATATAATGATGTTTTTTCTTCACTCAAAGTACCATTCAAAATGTATGATTTTGGGACGCCTGGGTGGCTCAGTCAGTTAAGCATCTGCCTTCAGCTCAGGTCATGATCTCAGGTTCCTGGGATCCAGCCCCTCATAGGGCTCCCTGCTCAGAGGGGAGTCTGCTTCTCTCTTTCCCTCTGTCCATCCCCCAACTTGTGCTCCCTCTCTCTCTCTCAAATAAATAAATGAAATCTTAAAAAAAAAGTCTGATTTCACACTAAGTCACTATTTCATAAGTTCCACCCCTTGTAGATGAAAATTCCTGATGGTTTAAAACCCCTATGGGCGCTTCTATCCCTTCCTACTTCCTTTTTGAAGATTATTGTAACAGAGGAATTCTTTCTGCTCAGAACTAATGGCAATTTGAAATATATTTTCATATAGGTTTCTTATTTTTATGGAAATTCTAAAGAACTTTTCTCTTTATACTACTCACATCAAGCATTATACTTTTTTTTGAGGTGGAAATAGGTTATTTCTTAATCCAATACATCAAAATCTTGGCTTTGTGTGTTCATTTGACATGTTACACATTAAATATCAAATACATTAATTAAAACTTACTATTCTTTAATGAGATAGGCGTCTTACAAATTAGACAACTACAGAAGACACACATATTAAAAACTCAAGTATTACTTTAAAAATAGTCATTGATGTATTTACTTAATAATCAAATCTCCATCATTTCCTATTTAAAAATGTAAATATGTCAAAAAAGATGTAAATATATCACCAGAAATGTGTTTCTAATCATAGTCCCCCGAGGCTTTTTAAAGAGTCACAGGAAAATACGCACAGCATGGTGATAAGAAAGAATTTGTTGAATAGACAAATATTGGAATCTAGGAAAGCCTTCTTTCTTGAATATCATTACCCTTATACACTTTCAATTTCTAAATCCCTTTTTTATAATTTCAAAAAAAAAAGAAATTTTAAAAAAAATTTCAAAAAGAAATTAATATACTCTCAAACTTAGGAAGGATTCTTATATTTGCACCACAAAATTAATTCTGAAAAATATATATATTTTTTTTAATTTCTTTTTTTAAAGTTTTTATTTAAATTCCAGTTGAAAAATATATAATTTTTAAATAAAGTATTTCTCTTATCAATTAGCTGTTTTAACTACAGAAAATAGTTACAAAAAAATGCCCAGTGGTGACTGGGTGGTGCAGTTGGTTAAGCATCTGACTTTGGTCAGGTCATGAACTAAAGGTCCTGGAATCAAGCCCTGCACTGGGCTCCCTCTGGCCCACCCCCTGCTCATGCTCTTTCTCTCTCTCTCAAACAAATAAAATCTTTAAAAAAAAAACCTGCCCAAACCGTAACTGTTTGTTTGAAAAGCATATAAATTGCAATAAGTTAACACAATTCAGATTTATGTTAATAATATGTTAGACATATTAATCCTGAGAAAATATATGCATAGTTGAACTTTCTTAATATGTAAATCAAGATTTCCAAATTCCTTGGTAGTGAAATATTAGATGTAGATTGTAATACAGTAAGTCTGGTTTAATATAACATGTTTATAGCTGAAATACCTACATTCTAAACAAACAAAACTGTGCTTAGTATGTTAGATGTTTCAAACATACAGCATATTTAAGGACATAATATGCAGTAGAGAAAAATGTATGGGTATTTCATTTTTCAACCAGAGAGAATTTAATCTTTACACTTAGTAAGGGTTCCCTATGTGCCAAGAAAAAAAAGTGTTCTCTATCTTCATTTATTTTTTATGAATGTGTGACAGGGACTCTCCCAAGTCTCCAAGTCACTAGAAATAGAAGAGTAATCAGCTCTACCCTGTTGTTTTATTTTGTCCTCAAACTATACTGTGAGTTATTAATATCCCCTCTACAACAGATCACGAAACTGGAAATAGTAGGAGTTAAGCTGCAAAGTCACCATTACAGCCCATGCCTGTGTGTAGAAATGGACAATTTGAAGACAATAGCAGTTTACTATACTTATTAATAGAAAAAAAGATAATAAAGTCAGCTTTGCAACTTTGTCCTATACTCCCGTTTGTTTAGGATAGAGTTAGTTAATAAAAATGGTGTTATACAAGTTTTATATTTATTCATTCATTGCTGTGTCTGTGTTGAACATTGATTAACTTAGATCTCATATAAACAAGATTCCTTTCTTCATTAAGAAAAGAATCACAGTTTTAAACATTTATTTTCTCTGAGAAAGAAAGGGATTAAGGTGTTCAAATTAAAATCAATAAGAGCATGATTTGAAGGAGATACTATTCTACAGAGTTACATCAGGCAGGAACTATTATAAAGATATTTGCTTGTGATTGATAAACCTGAATATATATAATTAAAATCATAATCATAATCAAAGGACATGCAAAGTTTTGTACTTTCATCTAATAATATTTCATTACATTATTATTTTACATTATACATTTTTATTTGAATGATGATTTGCATTCAGCTTTGCACTTGCATGTGTGAAAATTAAAAGAGATCTGTGATCAAAAAATGGGCAGAAGACATGAACAGACACTTCTCTGAGGAAGACATACAAATGGCTAACAGACACATGAAAAAATGTTCATCATCATTAGCCATCAGCGAAATTCAAATTAAAACCACATTGAGATACCACCTTGCACCAGTTAGAATGGCAAAAATTGACAGGGCAAGAAACAACAAATGTTGGAGAGGTTGTGGAGAAAGGGGAACCCTCTTACACTGTTGGTGGAAATGCAAGTTGGTACAGCCACTTTGGAAAACAGTGTGGAGGTTCCTCAAAAAATTAAAAATAGAGCTACCCTATGACCCAGCAATTGCACTCCTCGGTATTTACCCCAAAGACACAGATGTAGTGAAAAGAGGGGCCATATGCACCCCAATGTTCATAGCAGCAATGTCCGCAATAGCCAAACTATGGAAAGGGCCAAGATACCCTTCAACAGATGAATGGATAAAGAAGATGTGGTCCATATATACAATGGAATATTACTCAGCCATCAGCAAGGATGAATACCCAACTTTTACATCAACATGGATGGGACTGGAGGAGATTATGCTAAGTGAAATAAGTCAAGCAGAGAAAGTCAGTTATCATATGGTTTCACTTATTTGTGGAACATAAGGAATAGCATGGAGGACATTAGGAGAAGGAAGGGAAAAATGAAGGGGGGGAAATCGGGAGGGAGAGATGAACCATGAGAGACTATGGACTCTGAGAAACAAACTGAGGGTTCTAGAGGGGAGGGGGGTGGGGGGATGGTTTAGCCCGGTGATGAGTATTAAGGAGGGCATGTACTGCATGGAGCACTGGGTGTTACACAAAAACAATGAATTGTGGATCACCACATCAAAAACTAATGATGTATTGTATGGTGATTAACATAACATAATAAAATTAAATTTTAAAAAATCTGTGATTAGTTAGGCTCAAAGATCAGCTCCCATTCTTCTATACCAAGTTCTTCATTCTTAAACTTTTCTTGTTGAAGTCAATCTTTTTCTTACTATAAAATTTTACTCCTTTCTCCAAGAAGTTACCTTCGTATAGCATATAGAAGAAGCTAAACCATTATCTAACATATTTTTCTTGTTTCTGTAATAAAATATTGTCAGAGTTCATTAAGTAAAACTATCAACAAACCATTATTTAATGTTCCCTTTAATTCATATAATAGTAGAATTTTATCTAATATTTAACCATAGAAATCGTGTCTACTGTTAAGTATGTATGTTATAAAAGTGTTTTTCCCCTCACATATCTTCTCACTGATAGCCATTTTTGGTAGCATTATTCTCCTGGTTATCCAGGATTGAATCACTTGAATTACACTTTTTTTCTCATTTTCCACATCTGCTGAAACTTATATTCTACATTCATCTTTTACTTTCCATCCCCACAATCATCGCTTATCCTTACATAACTCATTACTAAGTGCAACCTGGTGACTCAGCACAGTACTAGGTGCTGGATGTCACCATGCGAACATGTTCCCAGCCTCTGTAGATCTTGTAAAAAAGTATCTCTTGTGTCTTTTAGAATTTTGCTACCCATACTTTACCATGTTCTATCACAAATAGACTTTCCTTCCTTTCTGTTGACTTTCCTTTACCTATTTTTTTAACACAAGAGAAACATGATCAGATTACATGCCTGTCGAATGGCAGGGTTGATGGATCTTGTTTGTTTTGTTTTGGGTTTCACTCAACTGTGCACTTAAGTAAGACTGAAGTCCTTCTCAGAAGTACTCATGGGGGGTGCCTGGGTGGCTCATGGGGCACCTGGGTGGCTCAGTTGGTTAAGCGACTGCCTTCGGCTCAGGTCATGATCTCAGGGTCCTGGGATCGAGCCCCATATCAGGCTCCCTGCTCGGCGGGAAGCCTGCTTCTCTCTTTCCCACTCCCCCTCCTTGTGTTCCCTCTCTCGCTGTCTCTCTGTCAAATAAATAAATAAAATCTTTTAAAAAAAAAAAGTACTCATGGAAGCAGAGTAATACACAGTGCAATTTCTAAGGTATCTGGTTGTATCCAATATGATTATCTCCTTTCCTCACTGTCTGAGTCTCAGGCACTTGAAAGGAAGACCAGGCAAATTTGTTCAGTCCTGACCATACTTTGCAATCCAGACTTTCCCTGACTCTTACCTTTGTACAGGACTTTATCATTAAATTGTACATCTTCCAGGATGCAATGTGGCATCATCAAATGCTTGATATTTCCTGCCATATTAGTTTGTACGAATTGCACTCTCTGAAAAGATATAAAAGTAGTATTGGGGAGTCAAGAGTAGAAAACAGTAACCCTGAACAGATGTTTACTTTAAAAAGGTAGTAGCAAGAAAGAGGAATGAGATGGTTTCCAAGTTTTCTGTTTGATACAAACTCTGTTTCTTGGAATCGGGGCAAATGGTAGGAAAGAGTTCATGGCCCCATGTTCTTCCAGTCATTCAGAGCTTGCAATTGTTTCACGAGGTGATGAAAAGTTCTACCATTGATGGTTTTTATAACATTTAGTTGATATTTATCCCAATTTCTGGCATTTTTTTTTCTAATAGTCTCAGATTTAGTACTTTTAATGATTTTTCATGTGTTTCCTGTTTTGGGACTAGTTTAAAGGAAAGTAGGAAGAAGTTGACTCCATTGTAATCCAGAAGTTACCCCCAATTTTTTTATTGCAGTATAAATATTGAATAGGTTTATTTTACTTTTCTTTTGAAGATTCCATTAAGTAGTTGATTTATTCATCATGCCATCTGTTTTTTCCCCTTTTACTTTTAGGACACCAAAGGAGGAACATGTTTTGAAACTTTAGTTTAATAAAGAGAGAGAGAAACAAAAAGAGAAAAAGCAGATGAACTTACGCATGAACATGTACAGCAGCCAGCTGTGTTTGCTTTCTTTTGTATCTTTAAACATCAGTTTAATATTACTTTTCTTTTTTTTTACATGCATGCTGCCATAGATTGCCAACAAAGCATTTTTGGACCACTTTCAAAGCATTATAAGAAAATATACCCACATGGCAAACATTTTTCTTTTCCCTTCATCCTAGTTATTCCATTTGTGACTGATGCATTACAACAAAATGTATACTTCAAATAAAATGTAATTTATTTTTTAAATTTGATCAAAATAGGTTTCCCTCTATAACATAAAAAGAAAAAAACTAATTTTTATAATGGTAACTAGAAAATCTAGGAATAAATATTTTTGTAATATACAATATTATTTTAACTACTTTTAAGAAATGCATTATTTAGTGTAATGCATCATATTTGTATTTTAAGAATACTTTATTATAAAAATAAAAACAGGTATGTCTGTTAAGGTCTAGTACAGAAATAAAATACATTAAAAAAAAAAAAACAAGGAAATATCTCATGATTGCTTGCCAGAATAATTCTGATGAAATGAAAAGTGTGATAAGCAGCATGTCCTCAAGGGAAAGAGTAAAGAAATCACAGCTCTAAGAGAACTGTATTCTGGGAATCATCAAATAAACAAGAAATCCAAGTAGGCTATTATTACGCCAAGTAAGAAGTCTTATTTTTTTTAAGTGCAGAATGGTGTCACTGTACATAATTTCTAAAACTATTTTAGTTGTAAGTTTAACATATAACCAATTAGATAATTCCTAGTCTAAAAGTATTGTGGCAAAAGCAACCTGAAAGAAATTTAAGAACCATTTTAACACACGGATTTTAATGTAGTTGAATAAATATTCATTTTAAAATGTAATCATAATTCTTAAACATTTTATAACATTTATGAAAAATATATTCATTGCAGAAAATTTAGAATATACTAATAAGAAAAAAATTCATTTTCTTTGCAAAACTTAAGGAAAATAAGTAGTACATGGTAATTATTTTTCTAATTTAATTTTCTGTTAATAAATGTATTACATATTATGCTCTGAATAAGTGTTCCTTGAATGACTAAATAAATGAATAACTAGAAATATCCAAACTAGTTCAGAGAAGCTATCAAAATTTATTTCATTTATCTATTCTTCACATATTTTTTTAAAGATTTTATTTTTTAGAGAGTGCACATGCACACACACCTGCATGTGCAAGTGAAGGAGAGGCAAAGGGAGGCCAGAAAGAGGAAGAGAATCTCAAGCAGACTCCCTGCTGAGCATGGAGCCTGATTTGGGGCTCCATCCCACTCCTGCGAGCTCATGACCTGCGCTGAAACCAAGAGTCAGCGGCTCACCCAACTGAACCACCCAGGCGCCCAGTAGTCTTCATATTTTAATTTCCATCTTCTTTTATACCAATATATTTGGACAATAATCACGAAGAAGGAAAAAGATAGAAAAGGAGGCGAACAAGGAGAAGAAGAAAAATAGGAAGACAAAAAAGAGGAAGAAGGAGATAAGGCAGAGGAGAGGAAGAGGAAGAAGTCAGTTAATACGTACAAAGCAACATTTTATGTGTGGATACCAACACAATGAGATAGGTATTTTTATTTTCATCTCCATTTTTCCAATGAGGAAAACGAGACACAAATAAGTAAAATATCTTGTCTAAGTTAACATAACTATTAAATGTTAGAAGTAGAACTTCATTTTAAGAGTCTGGTTCAGGGGCGCCTGGGTGGCTCAGTGGGCTAAGCATCTGCCTTCAACTCAAGTCATGATCTCAGGGTCCGGGATTGAGCCCCACATCGGGCTCCCTGCCATCCCTCTGTTTGTGCTCTCTCTCTCAAATAAATAAATAAATAAAATCTTAAAAAAAAAAAGCCTGTTTCAAAGTCCATGGTTTTAATTGATATTTATTCTGATAGAAATAATTAAGACAGGTATACACAATGAAGATGAAGAAGATATGAGAATAAAATATATTTGCTTTTAATTCTTTACCGTTTGTTAGGAGAAAAAATGAGTTCAGAGCTGGTATTGAGGTTGTGTTCCACAAAGTCCACAAGGATATAATTTTCTATCTCTTTGCTCCATTCTGCAAACCTCACTCATATTCTCCAAATTTCCCCAAGGTCAAGCTGGGTGTTTTAACCTTCACATCTACATTTTAACCAATCAGAAAGAAAGGACACACGCTATACCTTAAAGGAATTATGCTGAATTCATACACATCCTTTCCCCTACATCTTCAATAGCCAGATTATACTCAATTAGTCATAGGTAGGTGCAAAGGAAATTGGAGTTTTTTTATGTTATTAAATGTTATCTTATTCTGAATCAAAGGGAAAACAAGTATTAGGTTAGAGTTAGCAGTCACTGCCATGGGAAGATACATAGATTTTATCACAACTAATATATACAATTTTTTTAAGTTTACAGTTTATATAAGTATTAAATTTCAGAGCTAGGGTTTGAGTTTAGCAACCTGAGTTAAGGCAATATGGCATTAAGAAGAGATACTAATTTTAAAAAAATGTTGATTGAACTGATTTGGATGTGGACAACCTTGGAACAAGACTATAATGAGTGTTCATCTAAAATACTAAAAAGAAACTAAGATAATTAAGACAAGTATAGAACCAATATTGACTCTTAGCTTTGGTAAAATATTGCCTAAGATGAAGATATCTTATTTTCACTGGATAGAATATTACACATATCAAGCCCAGTGCAGAATTTGTTGAGATTTCATAAAATATATTGCTTTACTAAATATGGGGAAGATCCCACTAATAAATAGTTAGAAATCATCCTAGCTATAAGTAAATTATACTTCAGGCATGATTTAAAATTGGGTAAAAAGAAAAATATTTAATATTAAAAAGTTACATGCTTAAATTTTTTTTAGATTAAAAGCTTATAGGAGATTAATCCTAATTCTTTTGGCATATGACATAATCTTATTGGAATTAAAACTTAATGAAAAGTAAATATCATGTATTATTATTGAATCCAGTGATCTCTAAATATCAATACAACTAAAGAATTTACATTTAAGAAAGATTATCTGAGGAAACTAATTTTTAAATCCAATTAAAGAAATTATATATAATTCATGTATATAACACACTTTTTAAGATGTTCATCCTAGTTTTGATGTAAAAATCTTCTGTTAGACTTAAACACAGAGAAGCAGTAGGTATCTGCTCTTAAGCATTATAGTAACTTTCTTTTTTTTTAATATTTTATTTATTTATTTGAAAGAGAGACAGCAAGAGCGAGAGAGGGAACACAAGAAGGGGGAGTGGGAAAGGGAGAAGCAGGCTTCCCGTGGAGCAAGGAGCCCGATGCAGGGCTCAATCCCAGGACCCTGGGATCATGACCTGAGCCAAAGGCAGACGCCTAACGACTGAGCCACCCAGGCGCCCCTGCATTATAGTAACTTTCTATGCCCAATCAATCTACTCATATTCATTAAGATAAAATAAATAATTCTGGGGCTAAGCAAATAGGAAGGAGGATGGAAATATAAGGATCAGTATAGGAAGAAGGAAGAAAAGTTTCACCCCAAAGTTCAAATAAATAATAGAGATAAATCTTAGGTACTCAGAGATGATTTGAATTCTTCCCTGGAATTCCCTGGAGTTTGGTAATTTAAAACTAAAAAAAAAAGTCAACCCATGAAATAAAGCAACAAATACACTTCAAATTCTTCATCAAAGGAAGTTAAGTTAAAATATAATTTCAGAGAAGTCAAAGCTTCTCCTCTTTGGGAGAGAAAATACTCCTCTGTAAACATGCTGAGGAGCAGCCACGAAAACGAGCCATTCATTCCTCCTGCCTTGGGGACCCCATGGCTGACTCAACTCCTCTACATCCACCATCACATCTGTGCCAAGGTCACCATTCCATGGGTTTCTCCCATCAAATCACTGAGTGGGGCAGGATATTGGCGCTGAACCATTTCTATGGGAAGTAGGACTCCTCTGACAGGTGCCTTTCACTCATGGATTCACCATTAGCCTGGCCAAAATTTTCTCAGAACTATGCTGTCATCTGAGACTTCCTACTCAATCCTTTTTTCTTCCTACTTTCCTTCACAGACCAGATCTACATTGTGGTCTGACGTTTCCCTTGCTTCTTTTCCTTTATTCTTCATAGTCATTTTCCTTAATAAATCTCTTGTGTGTCTGATCCCATCTGAGCATCTGCTTCTTGGGGAAGCAGAACTAAAGCAGTTTGTATAGGAGGTTACATCAGAGAGTGAATCCTGGAGCCAAGATGTAGGACATTGTAGAATAGTATGTAAATTCTTGGGATAATTTTTATTGTTAATGTTTATAAATCACATCATTAGAAAACAGCTGATTCTCCCAAGGTCTTTAAAAGTAAGAATAACATGAATACAGCATAATTTTGAATTTTTTATTTAATGCTATTTTTATTAACTTAAGAATTTTATTTAATATGGCATAGAACTACTTATATGGGAACATATGCCCTCAGATAATATAAAGCTTTGGAGGTGGTTTTTTTTTTTCTGTGTAGAATTTCTCTGGCAACTGCAAATCTGAGTTCTTGAAAGCAGTCGGTGAAAATACAGTAAACAAAATTGTTAAACAAATTAACATGTAAGACATCTATGAGACTCTTTAGATATTTACATAATGAATGATTATACTCTGTAAGTAGATTTTTTTTCTCATATAATCCAAAAAATTTAATCTCTATAAAAATCTTACCTCATTTTCTATCATTGCATCTTTATTCTTTTGCACTTCAAGTGACAGTTTTATTAGACTAACACACAAACATGAAAATGTTTATAGGTCCCCTAGCACAGACCATAAAAGAAAGTTAAATTGCATTAAAATACCCACATGTGAGCTGAGTTGAGATCAAGTAGTTTAAGAAATTTGGGATTAATTATAAGAAAAACAAATCTTGTGTCTAAAATAGTCTTTTACGTGATTTTCAGTGATCATAATCTAGTTAATATGAAATTCTTTTTCATTGCTGAACACAAGTAGCTTTCTGTACTAGGAATAAAGGCAAATTAAGATTGAGTTAAAAGTTACACCTTCACCGCTGTATACAGATTACTGTCCATCTGATTTGAATTACTTATTTAAACAAGCATTAGAAATCATAATGTTACCAGTTAAAAAGATGTATCATCTAGACCAGTGAGAAGACAGTACTGAATAAGCAAATTCCATCACCAGAAGAGTATACTGCAGCACTGCATCCCCCGTGTCAATAATTTATATCCAAGGGCGCCTGGGTGGCTCAGTCGTTGAGCGTCTGCCTTCGGCTCAGGTCATGGTCCCAGGGTTCCGGGATCTAGCTACACATCAGGCTCCCTGCTCCACAGGAAGCCTGCTTCTCCCTCTTCCACTCCCCCTGCTTGTGTTCCCTCTCTCGCTGTGTCTCTCTCTGTCAAATAAATAAAATCTTAAAAAAAAAATTATATCCACCTGAAACCTCAGAATGTCAACCTATTTGAAAATAGAGCTTTACAGATATAATTAGTCAAGATGAGATCATAAGGGATTAGAGTGGGACCTAAGTCCAATGTCTGGTGTCTTTGTAAGAAAGTGGAGAGATTCAGACACGGACACATAGGGAAGAAGGCTCTTTGTCAACAAAGGCAGATTGAATTGATGCATCTACAAGCCAAGGGTTAAGGGCAACAACCATAAGCTAGGAAGAGGCAAGGAAGGATTCTTCCCTAGAGCCTCCAGAGGAATAATGACAGTGCTAACACCTTAATTTTAGACCTCTAGCTTCTATAACTGTAAGGGAATATACTTCTGTAGTTTCAAGCCACCCAATTTGTGGTAATTTGTTATGGCAGCATTAAGAAATTAATACAGTTACCTTCTTACACTAAAAAATTATTTTAGTTACCAGCAAATATTTCTCTCCTACGTTGTACACACATTATTTTACCTATTTACAAGAGGATGGGTGATTTAAAAATATAGGACATTTTTCATAATCTGCCACCAATATACAAAGGAAATATTTTTAATGACAGCACAACAGCATTATCTTTGGATGAAACGCACACATCTGAAACATTTTAACCTGTCATCAGCAGTCAAAGCGAAATGTTTACTGCTGTTGGAACAGCCTTATCTATCTGTTAAACACACACACACACACACACATACACACAAAACACTTACTTACATTAGTAGTTTCCATATTAAACGTAATTGAAGCAAAAAAGAAACGTTTATTAACTAAATCAACACACAGGACAGTATAAGTAGCCTCATATTCTAGTGGCAGAAAATATGATTACATTTTGTTAAAAGAAAATTAATAGGCTTTTTTCAGAGAGGTTTTAAGTTTACATTATTATTAACTAAAGCCCACGGTATACATTAAAATCCATTCTTTCTGTTGTACGGCTCTACAAGTTTTGACAAATGCGTAATGTCATATATTCAGCTCTACAGGAGCACAAAGAATAGCTTCGCTGGCCCAAAAGCCCCCTATACTCTATTCATTCATCCTTCCCTTTCTCCCTGCAAACCTTCAGAAACCACTGATATTCTCGCTATCACTATAATTTGACATTTTCAGAATGTCATATAGTTAGAATCATACAATATGCAGCCTTTTCAAATTGACTTTTTTCATTAAACCACATGCATTGGAAGTTATTTCATGTCTTTTTTGTGGCTTGATAGCTCATTTCTTATTATCAATGAATAATATTCCATTGTGTGGATGTACAAGAGTTTGTTTATCCATTCCCCTATCGAAGGACATCTTGGTTGCTTCCAAGTTGAAGCAATTATGAATAAAGCTGCTATAAACATCCATGTGCAGGGTTTTGTGTAGACATAAGTTTTCACTCATTTGGGTAAATACCTAAGAGCACAATTGCTGGATCATATGGTAAGCCTATGTTCAGCTAACATAGCTATGTTTAGCCTACATTTAGTAAGAAACTGCCGAAATGCCTTCCAAAGTGTCTATTATTTGCATTTCCACCAACAGTGAATGAAGTGCCTATAGCTGCACATCTTTGTCGCATTTGATGTTGTCAGTGTTTTGGGCTTACCCATTCTAATAGATGTGTGGCATCTCATTGTTAGTTTAATTTGCAGTTCTCTAATGATATATGACCTTGATTTTTTTTTTTCACATGTTTACTCACAATCTGTGTTTCTTCTTCGGTGAGGTTTCTGTTCATATCTTTTTGTCCATTTTTTTAATCACGTTGTTTATTTTCTTACTGTTGAGTTTGGAAGAAGAGCTTGATGAGCTTCCTCCTGGGAGTGCTGTAAAAACAAAGAAAATCTGAAAATTGGAAGCAACTGCCATTGTCAGCTAAAGGGCTGTGGGTAGGCTTTCCTGGCAGGGAAAAAGCAATGGGGAAGAGTTTTTTTCCCTCCCTAATCTCTCTCTAGAGCCCTCTATTGGCAGAGCTTAACAGGAAACAAGCTTGATAATGAAAGAGATGGTGTTTCCTCTGTTAAGCACAGGTGAAGTAAACTCAGCAAATGTGCAAAAAGGCTTTAATGATGTGATAGCCTATAAGCTATCACATTAGTTTTCAAAATACTTTATAATTATATTTAGTGTAAAAAAAAAAGGATTCTCAGGAAGGAAGGCTAAAAACACAATAACCACAATAAAAAAGGGAACAATTTGTTTTTCTGAAAGTGTTTTAACCTTAAAATTTCTTCCTATCCAAGGACCTATAATGGTTCAGTAAATTTTTTGGACCGTTGGTTACTATGTTAGCAAGTGCTTAAAAAATATTATTTAAGTAAGCTAATTTTACAGTTTGACCTAAACTTACATTTATGTGATGCATAAATTTTAATTTAGCTAAACTGCACATAGAATCCCATATATTATAAAAAGCTTTTGCGTTTTAAGGTGTATTTTCTTTCTATGTTTATGAAAAGCAAATTCCTCTATTGGATATACCTTGTGGTGTTTAGTTATTTACAAGTGCTCTGTGCTGTATACCTTTTTAAATGGTATACAGAACCCATTTGTTTCAAAGCATAGCTGTTAAAAATGTATCTGACATTTATATTCCCATAGTCTCCATACAATTATTATTAAAGTTTACAATTAGATTTGTCTTGTATTAACACAAAGAAACTATATAAATATAAAACACAGCATTTATAAACATTACACAAGCATTTCATATTTCCCTTTATATGTCCAAATAGAGAATGGCTTAAAATTATTCAAGTTAATTCTGTTTTATATCTTAAAAACCTAGAATATTTCTACGGTTCAATTTTCACAATATTGTCTAGAGTAATATTTTTTTAAAAAAACATCTATTGTTTGCAGAATGGTACCATAATTTTTGTTGTTATAAGAAAGATCCAATAGAAATCAACCTATAAGGCGTGTGTGTGTCTGTGTGTGTGTGTTTTCTTTTATTCCTAGCCTGTGTTTTGTTGGTTGTTTTTTTTTTCCAGGAATGAATATGATATTTTATCAAATATTTGCAAATATATCACATATTGAAATGATCTTTAATTTATATTATTATAATAAATGCTATGTAGTGGTAAAATATCTGGTGAAATTATCCCATGTAAAATTTAATAATAGAAGATGTACCAAATATACTTGTGGCAACATGGTTCTTAGGCAAGATGTTGAGAGTTTGAGATCGTTGCTGCATATACACTACCAGAAGAATTGGACAGATTTCAAGCAGAATTTAGAAGTAATATAGAGAGCCCAGAATGTTGGATGGAAAACTAAAATGGTCTCTTGTTTCCCATCTCTCCAATCAGTAACAGATTCTCAAATTAAGATACAGCCTGGGGACACAGACAAAATCAAGAACAAGGGAGATACTTTGATAAGATCTCTGAAAGAATTAAGGTGACGTTTAGTAGATCTTTTTATTTGGGCAAAAGGACTTATAAAAAGCATTAAGAACATGGCTTTACTGAAGAAAAATATGCCTAAATTACTTACAGTTAAATCTACAGGAAAATGGATGCCTCTAAAATAATTATGGGTATAGATTGATACAGAAAGAATTGGCTGGAACCAAATACATGGAAAGTCCATGAAGTTTTTAAGAGAAATGCATTTTTTAAAGCTCAGCAAAACTTGACTTAGCTAAAGAGAAGAAAAGTTCTTTTGGTTCTCAACTCTGTAGGCATAAAGAAGGGTGGGAAATCTGCTCATCTCAAAAAGCATGTTTTGTAACTCTCTCTAGAAATGGCCAAAGAAAATGATGGTAAAAGAAGGATGTCCTTAGGGCAGATCTAAGAGCCTTGGAAAATATTAGAATGGTGAAATAGCCCTAGGAAGAAGAGTCAGAGCCTAATCATGTATTTTCTACCCCACAGATAGGGAGATCTGGCATCATTTATCCAGCAGGATTTCAAAATGGCTAGAGAGGAATAAACAAGAAAGTGACTGCCAAGTGTATCAAATTATTTAAATATGAGTTTTTACTTCTATTGTCTTACAGTATCATTTATCTGTTCTACCATTTTATGTCGGAGAGATGTTTTCTTTTTAGTTCATAAACCTTTGAATCATGAAGAACTAATGCAAAGTTGATATTGATATAGATCACAAGATCTTGGACTTCAAGCCTGATACTGTAATCAGATTAGGATTCTTGGGATGAGTGTGGATATGTTTTGGATGTAGTAAATTTGTGAATAATTGTGAGTACACTGCATTTGGTGGAATTATTGGCTAACATTCTTCATTCCTCCCTATTTTCATGCCATTTGATATATAACTTCGTAGTTTCTTCCCTTAAAAGGCTAAGTGTACTTTTTCCTTTGACTTTGGAATTGACTTTGGTCAATAGCATATGTGATGTATGTGATAGCATGCTAGCTCTGAGCCTAAGCCTTAAGTAGTCTCAAGCATTTACTGCTTGTCCACTTGTGTTCTGCTAACACTGCTAAAAAGCATGTCTCAGCTTATCCACAGATCCATTATAATAAATAGCTGTTGCTTTGAATCATTGAGTTTTGAGTGTTTATTACACAGCATCATAATGCAATAGCTAGCTAATACAGGTATGAATTTAAAAGTGAATCAAATGATGAGGTAGTTCCATTAGAAGTTTTATAAGAGCCTCTTAAATTGTTTTCAAGGTATTGTAAGAATTTATACTCAACATTATTTTTTAAAGCTTTTATTTATTTATTTATTTATTTATTTATTTGAGAGAGAGAGAGAGAGCGCGCGAGCAGGGGGAGGGTCAGAGGGAGAAACAGACTCCCCACTGAGCAGGGAGCCTGACACGGGGCTTGATCTCAGGACCCCAAGATCATAACCTGAGCCAAAGGAGGACACTTAACCAACTGAGCCACCCAGGCGCTCCTCTCCTTAACAGTATTGAGAAATTCATTTCTCTCACGTCTTTACCAACAACATATACTGCTGATTTTTTTTTAACCAGTCTAGAGAGTGATTAATTCCATTCTATTGAAAAATAAATTTCCAGAGTTCTAGTGATTTTTAGCACCTACTGTGGATTCACTACTCATATTTGTACATTTTCTTTTTAACAGTTTGTCTTTTTATATTGGTATGTGGGAGGTTTTTTGTATTTTTTTATTTAATCAAATTTATATTCCTTTATTCACAATGTGAGTTCTAAATATGAAGATTTTATTGTTATGTGCTTAATCATTTTTGCATGTGGGAGTATATATTTGTAGTGTAGTCAATTTTATTATTTTTGATTTCAGTCTTTTAAAAAATTTTAGTATACCATAACGTCCAAAAGTGTTTATATTTTATCCCAAGGTGTTTTTTGTGTGTGTGTGTGTGATCTTGCTTTACAAATACGTTTATTTGTTATGGGTTGAATCATGTCCCCCTAATAAATATGTTGGAGCCTTAACTCCTCTGTGATCTAATTTGGAAATAGGGTTGTAACAGATGGAATTAGTTAAGTTAAAATGAGATCATACTGGAATAGGGTAGACTCTTAAACCAATATGACTGATATAAGAGGGAAATTTGGACACAGAAACAGAGATAAGGCAGGGAGAATGCTATGTAATGATGCAGCCATGAGCTGAGGTATGTCAAGGATTGAGAGCCACAAAAGCCATGAAAAGATGAGGGAGAATTCTGCCCAAAATTTCAGAGAGAGCCTGGTCTTGTTGACATCTTGATTTTGGATTTCTAGCCTCCAGAAGAGTGAGAGAGAATAAATTTCTGTGTAAGCCACCAGTTATGGTAATTTGTTTCAGAAGCCCTGGAAACTGGTATAGATTTTGGTACTGGAAAGTAGGCTGCTGCTGTAATTAATACCTAGAAATATGGAAGTGGCTTTGAAATTGGATAATGGGCAGAGCATGGAAGAATTTTGAGGTATGTGAGAGAAAAAGCATAGATGGCCTCAAAGATGTTATTGGTAGAAATAAGGACATTTAGAGGTGATTCAGATAAGGACTCAGAAAAAAAAAAATTGAGGAGAGCTACAGAGAAAACTTCTATTGTCTTACAGAAACATGTATCATCATGAACAGAATGTTACCAGAAATGTGAATGAATATTAAAGGTGCTTCCAGTGAGGTCTCAGATGGAAATGAGAAACATGTTTTTGGAAACTGGAGGAAAGGTAATCTTTAGTGACAGAACTTGGCTGAATTACATTCTACTTTTTTTGTGGGAAGTAGAGTTTACAAGTGATGAACTTGAATATTTAGCTGAGGAAATGTTCAAGCAAAGTGTGGAAGGTACATCTAGTTCTCTCTGCTGTTTTTAGTAAAATTCAAGAGGAAAGGGATAAATTGAGAAATGAACTTTTAAGTGAAATGGCATCAGCACTTGATGATTTGGAAAATTCTCAGCCTATCCTATAAAAAGGACCATACGCAAAAGGTATATAACTCAAGAATCCAATCAACCATCTCAGCAGAAGCCAGAAATAGAACTGGAATTGGTCAGGAAAGATTTGTGGAGGACTCCCTTTTTTGATGGCTTGGACGCCTCAGAATTACATGGTAGGCCAAGGAGGTTTTTGAGAATCTTATACCAATAGAAACCATGGCAGAGTGAGCTGAAAGGGAGAAAGATGAGAGAAAATGAAGGAAGAGTGACTCTGAGAGCAGAGCCAGGTTTTCAGAGGCCAGTAGGGCTACTGTTATTACCATGGGCCAGAAGGCTCAGCCCCTGGGGAAGGGAAGGACACTGGCTCAGTTTCCCTGCCCAGAACCGGTAGGGCAGGGTTGTCCCAGTGGGCCCAAAAGACAAAATATAGAACCGCAGAAGATTATTCTCAGGCCTTGAAATCTAGTGAAATTGTCATACTGGATTTTGGACTTGTTTTGGACATGTGACTTCTTTAGTCTTCCCAATTTCTTTCATTTGAAATGCAGACATTTATCGTATGCTTTCCCACCATTGTATTCTGTAAATTAATAACTTAATAACTCATCAGAGGTTCACAGATAGGAATTTTGCCCCAGGATGAATAATATTTCATTTCACATACAGTTAATTTAAATGATTTGATAATGAGATTAGGGGCTTTAAATTGAAGGCATTTACATAAGATTTTGGACAGAGTTGATGCTGGAATGCTTAAGACTTTAGGGGATATTGGGGTAGTGTGGATGTATTTTGCACATGGGAAGGACATGAATTTAAGCAGGAGCAGAAGGTTGACTGTTTGTTACAGGTTGAATTGTGGTTCCTCAAAAAGAGATGTTGAAGTCCTAACTCCTGATGACCTTAGAATGTGATCTGATTTAGAAATAGCCCCACTACAGATGTAATCAGTTAAGATGAAGCCATAACTGGTGTAGGGTGGCCTTCTAATCCAACATGACTAGTGTCCTTACAAGAAGAGGGAAGTTTGGTTCATCTCCCCCTCCGATTCCCCCCCCCCTTCATTAGAGACTATAGACTCTGAGAAACAAACTGAGGGTTTTAGAGGGGAGGGGGGTGGGGGGATAGGTTAGCCCAGTGATGGGTATTAAGGAGGGCATGTATTGAATGGAGCACTTGGTATTATACGTGAACAATGAATCATGGAACACTACATCAAAAACTAATGATGTAATGTATGTTGACTAACATAACATAATAAAGTAAAACTAAAAAAAAAAAAAAAAAGAAGAGGGAAGTTTGGGGACACCTGGATGGCTCAGTTGATTGAGTGTCTGCCTTCAGCTCGGGTCGCCATCCCAGCATCCTGGGATCAAGTCCCGCATCGGGCTCCCTGCTCAGCAGGGAGCCTGCTTCTCCCTCTCCCTCTGCCTGCCTGTCTGCCTACTTGTGATCTCTCTCTCTGTCAAATAAATAAATAAAATCTTAAAAAAAAAAAGAGGTAACTTTTGACATAGACACAAAGACAGTTGAGGAGAATGCCATGGGAATGACAGGGGCAGAGATCAGCGTGGTGTAGTTGCCTGCAAAGGAAAGATAAAGATTCTACTCAGGGTCTCAAAAGGAGCATGGTTCTATTACAATCTTGATTTTGGATATCTAGACTCCACAACTGTGAGAAAATAAATTTCCCAGTTTATGGCACTTTGTTACAGCAGCCCCAGGAGACTAATACAATATTTAATACACCAGAGTATATTTTAAGTTATGGTGTGAGGTACAAATCTAAGTTTATTATTCTTTTTATGTGAATAGTTATTTTTTTCTAACAGTATTACTTAAATTGCACATCTCTCTCTCTCACACACACACACATGCTTCTCACTCTTTAGTGGAATCCTATAAAAATAACTCATATTTTTGTTTAGCTTTTATTTAAATTCCAGTTAGTTAACATACAGTGTATTATTAAAGAATTCATTTTTTAACTTTATGTACTTTTAACAGTAATTTTATAGTGAGTATAATTTTATAATAAATCTTAACATCCTGTGTCCTCCACCTACTTCAACTTTTATATTTTGAGCATTTAATTTTTTTAAGCATTTAATTTTTTATATGACTTTTCGCTCAGTTATGTATCATGATACAAAATTGGAATTTTGCTTTAACTGTAGATTATATTGGGGAAAATGAACATATTTTCTATATTTAGTTTTTCTATCTGTATGAATTCATATATGTGGAAAAGCTCTTTCATTCTATATATACTTCTTCTTTTGTTTCTGTTATCCAGTAAATAAAGTTTAATGAATTTCTTCAGTGAATCTTATGTATTCTTTGAAAGATTTATTCACAGGTACTATACACTTTTTCTTCCTATTATACTTTGTTTATTCTTGTCTGAGCTCAGACTGTTAAAACAAATTGTGATAGACTAGGTGGCTAGACCAAAGGCATTTATTCTCACAGTTCTGGAGGCTAGAAATCCATGATCAAGGTGTGAGCATGGTCAGGTTCTTGGTGAGTGCTCTATTTCTGGTTTACAAGAAGGGCTGACTTCTCCTTGAATCTTCACATGGCAGAAAGTGAGCGAGCAAGGGCTCCACGCTCATGACCTAACTACTTCCCAAAGACCCCACCTCCAAACAGGGTTTCAACATGAGAATTCTGGGGTCACAAACAGTAAACATAATGCTCAGAATAGTTCCGAATATATATTTTGTTATTTTTGTAGGGATCTTTATAGCCTAAGCCCTATTATTGCTATATGTATATGTGTATGATATTATATTGCTATATGATATGTATATGATAAAACATATGATATTATTATCACATTGCCTGGGATCTTTTTGTTACTAAGTACCTGGTAAAACTTTTAAAATTTCTTCTAACTTTTTAATCTAATTATTTTTTATTTGTATCTTTTAGACTAAGTGCCAGCTGTATATTTTTTATCATCCAACGTTAGACTCTACACCTTTTGCAAATTGATAAGTTTGCATTTATGATGAATCCTGAGAGATTTGGAATCTATTGTCTTCTTTTGTCTCTGACTGAATTTAAAGTTTTCTCTCTCCTTCATTTTTCTTCATTGATTTGAAACTTACAAATTATATGTCCTTTTTTTAAGTGGTTACTTACAACCGTTAAATCAATGTTTGACTTACCAAAGTATAAATTTATTATTTGTATTACCTGGAGCCATGAAATATGGCGCAAATACTTTATTTTTTTTTTAAGATTGATTTATTTATTTGAGAGAGAGAGAGAAAGAAAGAGTGGGGGCAGGTTGAGGGAGAGACGGTGAGGGAGGCAGAGGGAGGGGGACTCCCCACTGAGCAAGGAGCCCAACGTGGGGCTCGATCCCAGGACCACAGGATCATGACCTGAGCTGAAGGCAGATGCTTAACCGACTGAGCCACCCAAGTGCCCCCAGATAGTTCCTTTTTGGCTTGCCTATCTTTGCCTCTGCTGTTGTGCATTTTTACTTTCAGCCTTCCATGAATAGATTTAGTTGCATTTCCCTTTCTCAAGATTTATTTGTTTCTTTAATCTGGAATTCATGTCTTTCACAATTCTGGGAAATTATTCAAATATTTTTTGTAGCCCACACCATTCTTCCTGGTCTTACATTGTAGAAATTCTGTTAGGTTTGTATTAAACTGAAACATTCTGCTCTCCTTTTCTCCTAACCCCTCCTTCACATTTATTTTTATTTATTTATTTTTTATTTTTTTTATTTTTTTAAGATTTTATTTATTTATTTGTCAGAGAGAGAGAGAGAGCAAGGGGAAACAAGCAGGGGAGCAGCAGACAGTGGGAGAAGCAGGCTTCCCATTGAGCAGGGAGCCCGATGTGGAACTCAATCCTAGGACTCTGGGATCATGACCTGAGCCGAAGGCAGACACTTCATCGACTGAGCCACCCAGGCATCCCACATTTTTTTTTTAGTTCTTCATTTTTTTCTGTGCTGAGTTTTGAGCAATTTCTTCAGGTTTATTGTGCAGTTATATATCTCATATATAATGTGTGTATAATATACATGCTTATATGTAAATTTAAATAATTTAAATATATATAAATTCATATATGTGAGAAAGCTAAAAATCAACATTTCTTTGTTGATTGCTTTTATGGCTACTTTATGACAGATTCAGCAAGGAAACCCCAAAGCAGCCATGAAAATATCCCATTAGAGAAAACCACTTAAGGGACAAAGGTGTGCCAACAAAGTTAAGTCAAGGGTTCAATTAAAAACTGTCTATTTCCTTACCTTTCCAATCTCTCCTCGCCTCTATTGACCCTGTAGAATCCCAAACACCATTTTACACAAGTTAATACTATCCCCACCATTCCCACACAACATCGTCTTCAAGTCTGCAGGAGGGTTGAGATCGAAGAGAAGATTTTGACCCCAAACTGAGTTCAGATATTTTATTACTGTCTTCGGCTGGAATTCTGATTTTGAATTTTAATTGAGACCATGCTTGTGTTTTAAAATAATTGTCATATTTTTTGTTAACTAAGTGTGAGCAAAAAGCAGCTGAACTGCCTTAGTTCTCAGCCATAGTCAGAGCCGGAGTACAAAATTTCAATCACAACACATATGTGAGGCTCATTTAGATACTGGTTACTTACTTTCAGATATTGCCATTAAAAAGACGGTGCCTAAAATTTTCAGTAGATTTTATGCAGTCTATTTTAGAATATTCTAGTTAAGAGATCTAGATCCATTTCACACTGTTATTTTTACTTTACAGTATAAGGCTATTTTGATATGATATATGTAGCTAACTGAAATAAAATTATCCAGTTACAATTACATACATTTAGTAATTTTAGACACAGAAAGTAGAAGGAGTTAGATCATACAGAATTCTAAAATTGAGCTTTATGTAGTGCACCCAACCTTGGGATGGATGTTTACTTAGTAACATCAAAGGAAATACCTATTATTGTTAGATAACCAGAAATCTATGATCACATAAGAGGATGTAGAATTTTGGTAAACAGTTCTATCATAATGATATGGCAGACAGCAGTAAATATTAGGATAGTGCCAGTTACGGAAAGCATCACCTGTATCAGCTAAGCAAAGAGTAGTGTTTATCATCTATGTTACCGTATATTAACACTGACTAAAAACAATTAGGAAACTAATACATTTATACCCCATTAAATTTTACAATGATGTATTATTGTCTTAGTTTAAGTAGTTAATAAAATTACTGAATGTGAAACCAAACAGAAAGCTTAGCTCTCAATTTTTATGAACTACAAACTTGAATACTTGTCAGAGTATCTTAATATTATTATCTAGAACCCAGTTTTATAAGATGTATAATAATCATGGGGGTGCCTGGGTGGCTCAGTAGGTTAAGTGTGCAACTCTTGATTTTGACTCATGATATCAGGATTGTGAGATTGAGCCCAGCGTGGAGCCCACTTAAGATTCTCTCTCTCCCTCTCCCTCTGCCCCTTCTGCACCCCCCTCCTCCCTCCCTTTCAAAAAAAAAAAATGTATAATAATCATGAACATTTATATACATATGAATGTGCATAATACCTCACTAAATTAAAAGAAAATCTGTGTTGTAAAGTCCTATAGGTGTTAATAAATGGATCATGTCATGAATTCACCATTATAGTATCATACAAAATATTTTTACTACCCAAAAAAAAAAAAAAAAAAAAAAAAGAATCTCTGTGCCTCACCTATTTAGCACTCCTCTCCTCTCTCCGAGCCTCTGACAACCACTGAAATGTTTAAGGTTACTATAGTTTTATCTTTTCCACATGTCCTATCATTGGGATTATATAGTATGTAGACTGTTCAGAGTGGCTTATTTCTATATCAATTTTCATTTAAAATTCATCCATGTCTTTTTGGTTCTGGATAGCTCTTTTTTTCATTGCCAAATAATATTCAGTTGTGTAGATGTACCACGGTTTGTTTTTCCATTTACCTATTGTTTGGTTCCCGTTTTTAGTCAGTGTGAATACAACTGCTGTAAACATTCATTTGCAGGTTTTCATGTGGGTGTCAGTTTTCAAATAAGCTGGATATACACCTAGAGCACAATCACCAGATCGCATTGTGAGACTACGTGTAGCTTTGTAAAAGTCTGCTGAAGTGGCTGCACCATGTTGCATCTCCACCAGTAATGAATGAGAATTCCAGTTGCTTTGCTTCCTTGCCAGCAATGAGTTTTTTCCGTGTTACTGGATTTTGATTATGTGTATAGTTTTGTGGTGGTATTTTTAATTGCTTTAATTTACAATTTACTGGTGACAAAAGATGTTGAGCATCATTTCACTTGCTTTTTTGTCATCTTTTTTTTTTTTTAAGATTTTTTATTTATTTATTTGACAGAGAGAGACACAGCAAGAGAGGGAACACAAGCAGTGGGAGTGGAAGAGGGAGAAACAGGCTTCCCGCTGAGCAGGGAGCCTGATGCGGGGCTCGATCCCAGGACCCCGGGATCATGACCTGAGCAGAAGGCAGACACTTAACGACTGAGCCACCCAGGCGTCCCATCTTTTTTTGTCATCTTTATATAGCACGTGAGGAAGCGTCTTTTCAGATCATTTGCCCACTTTTTTTCATTTAGGCTGTTTGCTTTCTTACTGTTGAATCCCAAGTGTTCTTTGTATATTTTGGATATAAGTTCTTTGCCTTTTGCAAATTACTTTCTCTCAGTCTGTGGCTTGTCTTTTGTTTCTCTTAATAGTGTCTTTGGCACAGCAGAAGTTTTTAAGTTTACTGAAGTCTAAAGTATCTTTTTCTAAGTTTTGCCTATTGATATCTACTTTTTCCAGCATCGTTTGTTAAAAGAGTATCTTTTCTCCTTTGTATTGCCTTAGCTCCCTTGTCAAAGATTAATTAACTATATTACTGTAGGTCTATTTCTGGGCTCACTATTATTTTCTGTAATCTACATGTATATACTTTTACCAATACCACATTATCTTAATTACTGTAATTTTATAAGAAGCCTAAAAATCAGGTGAATTAGAGCATCTTCTTCTCCAGCAGCATGTATACTATTCTATGTCTGTGCCATTAACCATAAACTTTAGAGTCAGTCTGTCAATATAAACAAGAAAGCTCACTGGGATTTTGGTTGAGACTACATTGATCCCTAGATAAAGCTAGAAAATATTGACATCTAAACAATCATTAAGTCTTTCAATCCATGAACACAGAGTATCTTACCCTTTAGTTAGATCTTTTATTTCTTTCATCAGAGTTTTATAGTTTCCACACAAATCCTACACATATTTTGTTCGATTTATACCTAAGTATTTTTTTTTATTTTTAAATCTATGTTAAATAGTGCTTTTTTTTAAATTCCAAATTCTAATTGTTTATTGCTGGCATATAGGAAAGTGATTGACATTATATATTATCTTTATTATATATTAACCTTATATCCTACAACTTTGCTATACTCACATATTAGTTCCAGAGGTTTTGTTTTGTTTTGTTTTTGTTTAGTTTTTGGTCAGTTCTTCAGTATTTTCTGCAGACAATCATGTCTCCTATCATCTGCTAATACATTTTGTTTTCCTTCCCAGTCTACCTTTTATTTTATTTTATTTTATTTTATTTTATTTTATTTTATTTTACTACTTTATTTTATTGTCTTACTACACTTGCTATGACTTCCGCCATAAGATTTTTAATTTTTTCAGTTGAAGTATAGTTGACACATAATGTTACATTAGTTTTAGGTGTAATGCTGAATGGGTGCAATGAGACAGATATTCTTGCTTTGTTCCCAGTCATAAAGGGAAAATGTCCAATTTCTCATTATCAAGTATAAAATTAGCAATAGGTTTTTGTTTGATAGATATTCCTTATCAAATTGAGAAAGTCCCCCTCTAATACAAGTTAGCTGAGAATTTTTATCATAAATGGTGTTGGGTTTTGTCAAATACTTTTTCCACAGTAATTGTTATGATGGCATGGTTCTTATTTTTCAGCCTCTTGCTGTGATAGATAACACTGATGTTTGAATGCTGAATCTATCAGCCTTGTTTAACTGAAATAAATCCCACTTGGTCTTGGTGTATAACTTTTGTTAAACATTACTAGATTGGATTTGTCAATATTTTGTTCAGGATTTTTGCACTTATGTTTATGAGCTATATTAGGTGTAGAATTCCCTTCTTGTAATGACTTTATCTAGTTTTATTATAATGGTATTTCTGACCACATAGACTGAGTTAAAAAAAATGTTCCCACCATTTCTACTTTGTGGAAAAGTTTGCAGAAACTTGGTATTGTTTCTTTCTTAAATGTTTGGTAGAATTCACTATGGAAACAATTCAGGTTTGATGCTTCCTTTTTATGAAGGTTATTAATTATTAATTCAACTTATTCAATAGATTTAGGCCTATTCAAATGACCTGTTTCCCTTTGAATGAGTTTGATACTTTGTGTCTTCAGGCAATTGGTTCATTTTATCTAAGTTATCAAATTAATGGGCATAAAGTTGTTTATAGAACTATTTTATTACCCTTTTAATATCCATAGGGTTAGTAGTGATTACCCTCTTGTATTTCTGATATTGGTAATTTCTTTTTTCTTTTCCTCTCTCTCTTTTTTTCTTGGTTATCTGGGCTAGAGATTCATCAGTTTTATTGATCTTTTCAAAGAACCAGTCTTTGGTTTTGTTGATTTTCTCTATGTTTTTCTGTTTTCAGTCTCACTGGTTTCTGTTTCAAGTTTTATTATTTCTTTTCTTCTGCTGTTTATGGCTTACATTGATCTTCTTCCAAAATATATTCTTTAAATATTCTAAGCCTAACTACAAATAACACTATCACTTCACACATAGTGCAGGTACTTAAAATATTCCTACTTTCTCCCCTCCCTTCCCTTATAACATTGCTGTCATTCACTTCCATTATTCATATCCTACAATATCCCAGTACATTAATTTGTGTTTAACATTCCACTGTCTAGATATACTACTAGTTTTGTTTAAATAAACAGTTATCTTTTGCATATATTAAGAATAAGAAAAATAAAAGATCTTATTTTACCTCTGTTTATTACTTCTCTAATATTTTTTCTTTCTTTTTGTAGATGAGCTTCTGTCCTAGATCATTTTCCTTCTGCCTAAGATCTTTATAAAGATTTCCTGCAGGGGAGGTCTAGTAGTAATGAATTCCCTCAGGTGTTTTTTGTTTTGTTTTGTTGTGTTTTTTTTTTCAGAAAATGTCTTTGTCCTTCACCTTTGTAGAATTCTAGGTTACTGGGGCTTTTTTTGTCCTTTGTATACTTTATTCAGTTTTTGTGTTTTTTGATTAAATACCCATTGTGATTCATTTCCTTGCTCCTGCATGGGTAAGAGGCTTATTTTTTTCTCTGGCTGCTTTCACATTCTTTTGCTTTGTCTTACGTTTCCCACAGTTGAATATGATATGCCTCAGTGTAATTTTGTTGCTGTTGTCTTATTTTGTTTTGTATTTATCCAGTGTGATGTTTTCTGAGTGTCCTGTAACTCTGGTTTGGTGTCTATAATTAATTTGTTATGTTCTCAGGCATTAATACATCAAATATTTCTTCTGCTTCCTTCTATCTATCTTCTCCTTCTGGTATTCCAATTATGTGTATTTTCATCTTTTGAAATTCTGCCACATTTTGAAGGTCCTGTCCTGGTTTTTTCATTTTTTTCTGTTTTTGGATTTCAGTTTGAGAACTTTCTATTGACCTATCTTTAAGCTCACTTTTTTTTTCTCCTTGTCATTTACTGTTGAGTCCGTAACAAACATTCTTAATTGCTCTTATAGTAGTTTTTATTTCTAGCTTTCTTTTTTTATTTTTCTCAGAGTTTTCTTATTTTGCTTAAATACCTATCTGTGTTTGCACATTGTCTACTTTTTGCCTTAGAACCCTCCACTTATTAATCATAGTTATTTTAAATCCCCTGTCTGATAATTCCAACATCTGTTTCACGTCTGAGTCTGATTCTGATGCTCACTTTGTCCATTCAGATTTTTTTTTTTTTTTTGCCTTTGACATATCTTGTATTCTTTTGTTGAATACCTGACATGATGAACCAGATAATAAAGAACTGAGAGAAAGAGGATTTCACTGTGAAGTTTCTTGTTTATCTGGCTAGGAGTTGGGGAGGTTTAATGTTTGCTGTAGCTGTAGGTTCCAGAGTCTTCAAATCCCTTATGCTCCTTGTTTTTGTACCCCCTCTTTATTTTGGATTTCCCCAAGTACTCCTCTTCATACATAGTCTGTATCCCCCAGCTCTTTTAGGTGTAATCTGTTGTTATACTGCAACCCTGTTGTTATGGTGATAAGGTGTTGGAGAGGAGAAATATCCTATAACCTCATGATTAAATCTCAGACTTGTAATAGGCCTGTGACTCTAGGCTGTGAATTTCACAAGTGCTTCTTCATTGACATGGGTTATTTTTTCTCTTATGTGGAACAGGGAAGGTGGGGTTGTGGGGGGTATTAAGAAAGAGGGAGAAATGCCCTTCTGCAGCTGGAATAAGGCTCAAGTAAAATCTTTTCACCTAGGCCTTTGTTATGGGAAGCACTCTTGGTCCTTCTCCCTGCCAGAGCCAGAAGATCTTTCTCAGATCCATGAGACCATATTGGGGTGTCTGAAGGTAAAATCCATAAAAGTCTGTGCTCCTCTAAGACTGTAGCCCCCAGGGGTTTCTCACTCTCAGGCTAGTCCACTAGTCTTCAGGCACTTACTACACACTCGGGTGTCTTCTGAGAATTTGGAGTATTTGTTGTTGTTGTTGTTGTTGTTGTTGTTGTTGATGTCGTTGTTTGGGGTTTTTTTTATTATGTTCAGTTAGCCAGCATATAGTACATCATTAGTTTTTGGTGTAATGTTCAAACAATTCATTGTTGTTGGTGTTTCTTAATTAAGCAGACGGCTGACCTTCTATACCTAACTTAATTCATCTCTGAAGAGAAATGGCACATAAAGCATGTTACAGGAGCCATAACTTAAACAAAGTGTATGGAACCAGAAGTCCAGAGTTAGAGATGGTACAAATGTACTATTCCCAAGAATTCGCAGAAATCTTGGGGAACGTAATGGAAGGTCAAGCTGATTTTATTTAGGTCTTAAGGAATTCTCAATTATTCCAGTTTATATATAACACAGGGGTATTCCCCACTTTTTTTTCCCTCCAGTATCCCTAAGAAAAATTATTAATCTTTGCAGGGATAAATTGAACGCTAGGATTTGGGGATTTAAAGAGAATAATCTAATATTTGAAACCTCAAAAATTCTATAATTTTGGGAGGCAGGTTTGAAGCAAACATAAGCAAAACAATGTTCTATTTTTATGGTTTTAAAAGTTATTTGTTGGTAAACTTTTTAATAAAGTAAAACATTTATTTAGAAAAGGATACAAATTTTAAGTATACAGATTGACAGCTTTTAAATGAACAACATGTGTAGCCAGCATTGATGAACTTTACAAGGTATACACACGTGTGTGAACAAGACCCAGATCATGAAACAAACTATTACTAATAGCCCCCATCACTCCCTTTATGTCCTTCCCCACCCTAGAGCAATATAAGTGTTATGATAGCAGCCGTAGAACATGTTTTGGGATACCAAAGAAGAACTCAATTTACATTTAGGAATAGCCACTAGACAAACTGTTGTAATTATTATTTAAGTTTGGAAAGGAAAAGCCAGACTCTTCTACAATGGGCTTCCCTTAGTTGGAGTAGGTTAGGATATATTACAGGTAAAACAAACAAATTTTTGTGTCAACATCTCAGTGACACAAAAAAAGAAATGTTTTATTTCTCATCAGTGTTTGAAGTCTGGGAGATGCTACAGGGGAAATATTTTCCATTGTATTATTCAGTGATAAAGACTGTACCAGTTTTGTTCTATCTCAATAAAAAGTTGATACGGTTGTTCTGGCATAGGAAAAAGTCAGTGAAGTCTCACACTGGTTCTGTATCTTCCTACAATGCATTGGCTAAAATGAGGCACTTGGCTCTGCCTAAGTCGGAATAACAGGAATTGTAATGTGCCCATGTGCCTGGAAGGAAAGGAAAGCTGGCTAGGTGTGAGGAGTAAAAGCCTCTTCTATAGGAAATATTTGGGGCTTTTCCATCTAATATGCTAAATTAGTCTGCTTAACAACAAAAATACTTGTTTATGATGGGCAGAGTTATTCTAAATAAAGTATTTCTTTTTTTAGAATTGCTTATTTTTCTTAATCTTGAGTTAGCTTCTTTATACCAGTGTTGTTTTTGGTTCTTATTGTGTGTTTAATTTCCTGGTCTTTTTCAAGGAATGGTTTAGAGATAAACTGGAGGTGGAGATCTAGTCTTCACCTTGACATTAAGGAAAATCTATGAAACATGAGTAAATGGGATTGTTTAATTTGTTATTAGTAGCTTAGATGTTGGATAGTTGTGTTCTGGTGTTTGAGAGAGGCGAGCAAAGGATGCCCATGCATTTGAAGGTATTGGTCTGATTTCTCATAAAGACAAAGAATACTCTCATTGTAAATCTTACTGTGAAAAAGTCATTCTTTGGACATGGGACAGGACTCTAGGCAGGACTTCATCATGGGTTGAGGAAAATCCTCTTGCTAGGGTAGGCCTACATTTGGGGCATTGAGATTTCTGAATTGTTGCTAATGGTATAGGTTCTAAGACTCTTTCCTCTTTAACCTTAAGAAGAATGCAAGTGAAAATATGAATGTATGGCCCAAAATGATTGCTAAAGGAGGAGGCATAGAGAAACTAAAGATCCCAACCAACACCAATGGACTGGAACTCGACATTGAATCATATCCAAAGAATGAAAGCATTTTCTGGATCTTCAGCTAGGTGTTCACAAACAGTCTCTCTCTCTCTCTCTCTCTCTCTCTCTCTCTGTCTCACACACACACACACACACATAAACACACAATACATACACAGTCATGAACTTAGAAATTTATTATCCATCAAAAAAATCTATAATTTTACAATAGATTTAAAATTATGGCATATCAGTGTATGATGCCATGCATGGTCCTATGGTATTACTCAGTATAGTAAGCCCTCACTAGTCTATATGCAACATAAAAATATGGAATAATACGGAGAAACAAGGCCAGGCCCCAAATATCCAAAGATCTGAGTTCTAGATTTAGCCTCATCATTAACTAGCTGTGGTGCCTTCTACATGATATTGAGCCTGTCTGGATACATGTTTTCATTTCCTTATTCATTTCTTCACTGATTCCAATGGATCAAAATCACTTATGAAAATGTCCTTTTAAATAACATACAGATTTCCAGGTCCCATTCTTGGCAACTCTGTGTTGAAGAGTCCCTGTGGAGAGAGACCATTTGAACAGGCCAGCTCCAGCCATTATCCCAATTACATGCTGCTAATGAGAAGCCATAAGTGAGACTAGCAGGGTAAACTAACAAACAAACAAAAACACCCAGCTGAGCCCCAGCCAACATATACTATTCTGCAATATAATAATTTGAAGTTATTTTAATCCTCTGAACTTGGGGATGGTTTTCATGCAACAGTACCAGGTAACAGAAAATGTTAATCGAATCATGTCCGCAAGATCTCTAAAAATAATGACGATGATGATGATGATGACGACGATGATGATGATGATGATTATAATAAATCTCCCTAAGTGATTCTAATACCAATCCAAATTTGGAAATAGCAGAATTAGCTGATAGTTGATGTATTTTCCAATTTCAGCATTTCAGGAATCTAGGATTATAGTCTGGCCTAGAAATGAGTCAGTTTTAATGTGATTCAGACGGAGTTAAAATCGTCCACATCACCTCCTTCCAGTTATCTAGAGTTTAGGTAGTCTCAATAGGCACTGCCACAAATTCAGACTCACGACCTGATATGGCAATGCTAAAAGATAGAAATACCACAAATACTGTGTCTTTTGCAGCCTTCATTATATGTTCCAGTTGGCAGCCTAGTAGTTGATTCTTTGGTATCATGGGAAATATTGCATATCAGACTGCACTCAGGAAAACTTACTCTACCTTATAGGATTCCAATTTTAACACTACTCTATGTTTGATTATTGACTTCATCACTCAAAACAAAACAAAGAAATAGTAGCACAAAATTATTTCATCAGACTCAGTGGTAGAACTAAGCAAATGTGGCTAGTGTATAAATATGCATCAGAGCCAATGGTTGAAGGTTGTAAGAGACTTTCACAGTTAGTCAAGGCCAAAACACATAAGCTTATGACTTCTAAGTAAAAACACTGGGAAGAAGACTTCTGGTGTAAAGAGATAAGGGCTTAATTTTACTGTTTCTTGAGAGTCAACAGTAGACTTTTGGCAGCAATCAGTGTTATGAACAATATTATTTAAGGAAGCAAGAAACCAGCCTTTTAATACTTTTATAAACTATCTCATAAAACTTGAAGGAAAGAAATGTTTTTTCTTACCTCCCTCTACTAAGAAATTCTCATATATAGAGCCAGACCCTGATAAGAGAGGAGTACTAGTTGTTGCAATTCCAACGATAAATTAGGATCCGGGCTCGTTTTTACCATTTATTTCTCTGGCCAGACTTTTGGCTTTGGGGATGAGAATTTTATCTACCTTCAACGTATGTTTATACAGCAGTTCAAGATCTGGTTCTGTACAAAAGACTATTCCTTTCCTTTCATTTTATAAAAAAAAATTGAAACAAAGCTAGTAATAAATTGTTTTATAAGTTAGTTAAATTATTTGTTGGGTCTTCATGAAAACTGTGAGTAGACCACATAAACTCAACTCATGTGAATTATGGGTCTATTTTTCACCATTGCACAAAATGTTCTGCTCTAACTTCTGTTTGTAATTAGTTACTTTGGAAAGAACTAAGCAGATGTGTTACAGTTTTTTTTGAATTATCAGCACATACTTAAGACAAACTGCATCTTCTGAAGAAATCGTGTCCTCAGGGGAATTATTTGTCTTGTGTTAACAGACTTTTATTTGAGATGTAGAGCTAGTTTTAGGTTTCAGGTGTGCTGGCCTGAAGTTAGTATAGCTAACGGTTATAGCATAAATTTTTGAACATACAAGATCATTACACTTGGTTCTGATCCTTTGATTTTTAAGAAAGAATGTATTCCCATGATTTACTAGCTGGAAATGATATCTGTACAAGGATTTGCAGTAATTAGGATTGATGCAACAAAATAAAGGTAACTATGAAAGTTTTAAAATAATTGTGAAACCTTCCCTATAGCACATTATGGGCTAATTCTATTACAGATGTTTGTTTTTATAGGGAAGAAAATGTTCAGGATAGAGACATATATGTCCCATCAAAATAAATGAACAATTCTCAACACATAGCTTTCAGAGAAATACTATTTTTCAGTTTGAGGAGAAAAAAGGTAGTATTGGGAAAAAATAAGTGCTTTAATATATTGTGCCATAAGCACAATAATAATATGAAAAAATTCAAAGCAGTGCCCATTATTATTTACTGTAATACATATGCAGTTATGATTTATCAATCAGAAAATAACATTACTCTTTCTATTATGTTGCCAATTTATCATTTTTCTACTTCATTATTTATTTAACTGCTTTAAAATCCTATCAACTTCTCAGTAATACTTTTAGTTCTTTTGGTTAAAGTAGTCATCCAGAAATAATGTTATGCCATTTTTATTTTATAAATGACTTGGTTCCTAACCATTAGCCAAGCCATGCATGTTTTGTTTGACAAATGTACTTTGAGTTGCATAACTAATAAAGTTATGTTTGATGTAGGATAGCATTTTATGTTTTATCTAAGGTTTTCTCCACATATTTTATTCTAAGATGTGTATTTTAAAGTAATAAACTAAGGCAAATATGTCAAAATTTAAAAGAAAATCAATAGCATTTTTTAAAGACAATATTGTGTGTAAATATGCCAAGGCTTAAATTTTTTCAGGGCCTTTACTTTTATAAACTGTATTAATAAGATTTTAAGACTTGAAATTTTTCTCTAGCTTTTTTCTATATTTGGCCATTTTACTTATGACAAAGATAACGACACCTTTTGAAAAATATATTTCATCAAATCTCAAAAAGAACCCTTGGGATTATTAGTGTAAGTTTCTTTGATTTTTAAAATGAACATAAATGATATCTTAATAAAAATTTAACTTAAATATTAATTTGCTCAATAAAATATATCAATTCAATTTAGTTGCATGGTTCATGATATCCCATTGGCTTCATGTTTAATCTCCATTCTAAATAAAAGGCTTCAGTAAGGCTACTAACTTCACTTACAATATCATTAGAAAAGAAAAACGAGAAAATCTTCTAAGAAATGTATTTTACCCAGAGATGCTCCTCAGAGTAAGACCAAACTTCATATATTGTATACTGTTTCCTCATGCTCTGTTAAAAAAACAGACACGAGTTGAAACTAGAGGGAGACAAGGCAGGCTCTTCATCTCATCCCGAACATATACACAGTAAAAATGGGTATCCTATTTTTCTTGTTTTGTTTTAAAAATAAGACCGTGATTCTAACTTGGAAGACCATCAAAACTGTGAAAATGAATAATGACTCTGATTTGGCTCCAATCTGCAATCTGTACATTCACATAACTCCCACTGAAACTAATTATTTTTTTTCTTCAATTTATGTTAGTAGGAGTTGGGCATTCAGAGGTTTCAATTAAATTGTGCATATTGAAGTCAATGGGAGTTCACTGATGTTGAGGGACTTACATGCATGAAAAAGATATAAAAGAGGATGTTAAAATTTGTTCAGGTTAAATCACTTAGCAGAGAAATGTGTTCCCTAAAATTAAAGGGCTATTTACTTGTCCTCTAAATTGCAGTTTAAATTTTATATATGCTACATTCTCAAACTTTTAAAAATTTTAAAATACATATTCAAAAAGACACATACAAATACCTGAATTCTCCAAATTTATCAGGTAATATATATATAGTTTTCATCTAAGTGATAAACCTGTTTTTTTTTTAATTTTCTATTCATGTATTACTGCATCCTTTATTGACTGAAATCCAATTTTAAATGTTGGGAAAGTTAGTCTCGTGTGCACAGTCCATTGATCTTCATTCAGCCATATAACAATCGACTTGGGGCCTGAGCACTTTCTTACCAAAAAATAAAGAGCTCACACTGCCTGTACTGGACCTGTACCTTATGCTGGAATATGTTTTTTCTGATTTCATGGTCAATGGGTGTTTCTTTGTCCTACCTGTGTGTATGTCAGTGGACCTCAGGCATGCCCCAGCTTTCAGTGTTACATCCTCCACAGAAGTAGGGTCAGGCCCTTCTGCAGGGGCATGAGAGTAGTGCAAATAGGCCAGTTGCCCCGCATCAGCTGCCAGGAACACTCATTAGTGATGAGGGACTTAAACACACCATTGGAGTTGATCTTGTTCTGTCTCTTTTCAATGGGAGTAAAAGCATTGTTCCATTTAGTGTTGACTGTGTTGTGTTTTCTTTGATGACTCAGATACCAAGGTGCAGCGGACAAAAGTATTTGGACTTCAATTTCCAGTGGCTAGCATTGGGATGGGATGGCCTTTGCTATTCCCATGTAATTGGAGAATCCATCTCTGGCATTGGTAAAGGGGACATGGTTTTTGCCCGACGTAAAGGTATTTAAAAGGGAGGAGGAGGGAAGCACCAAATAACCACACAGCCAGTCCACTTATACATAAGAATTTCACTGGCTGTGGTGCTGTCCATCTCAGGAACATATAAAACTATCAACAGAATGAGCTCTGAAAATCTTAGTACAAGACAGGATAGATAAATAGATGATAGATAGTTAAACAATACATAGAAATACTGAAATATAGGACTTCTGGTGTATACTATCAGGTTTTAACCCACAAAATTCCACAGTATGTATTTTTATTCAAAGAGAACTTCATATATGCTTTCGCTGTACAAGGCATCACGTATTATTGTAATGTCGTTTACTAACTTAATGATCAAAACAATTCTGTGGAATTCCAAATCTGTGGAATAGAAATCAATATCTCTACTATATAAAGGAGAAAACTAAAGCTTAGAGAATTAAAAAGCAGAGTCTGGATTTTAACTTTTGTCTTGTGACTATAGTTTCAATTTTCTTTACGTTATGCCAGACTGGCTCATGAATCATCTTCAAAATTATCATACATATGTAAATCCACTGATATATTAGTTGATGAGCATATCATTCCCCATCTTATTGGACTTCAATAGATTCTAAATAGCTTAAACTCTCTCATTCTTTAAATCCCAATTCCCAGTTAAAATGTTATAAAAACCTTAGTAAAAGGATGTAACTCATAAATCTACACAGAATTCAAAAACTTTTTTATACCAATGTTTTGCTAAGATGTATGTGAGTAATCATGGCCATATGTTTTAAATTTTATTTAACAAGATAAAGCAATAAGAAATGTTGCTTGACAAAATATTTTTCTTAGACCAAGACACTCAAAATAATTTGGGGATGTTTTGTCAAATCAAAATCCCCAAGTCCATTCATCCATAGTTTTTCCATGTTTATTATTGTCACTTTTTTTTCTCAGCAAAAAATAGTAATAAGAATTGGATATATGGGGGCGACTGGGTGGCTCAGTCGGTTAAGCGACTGCCTTCAGCTCAGGTCATGATCCCAGGGTCCTGGGATCGAGCCCCGCATCGGGCTCCCTGCTCAGCGGGAAGCCTGCTTCTCCCTCTCCCACTCCCCCTGCTTGTGTTCCCTCTCTCACTGTCTCTCTCTGTCAAATAAATAAATAAAATCTTAATAAAAAAGAGAATTGGATATATGACCACCTCTGATATTTAACACCAATGCTGTTCCCAGTGCAGTGATGACTAATTGAAGGAAACCCTATTGTCTAGAGAATAAATCTTTTTAGTAGGTAGAGGAGCTCACATTACTATTGTATAATATAAATCTACATAAAATTAAATGTAATAATATAGTTTTAATAAATGAATATGACATTGGAATTAGTTTAAGTAAAAATAAGATGATATTGATTCTTTCAACTCCAAATTAAATGAATACTTTTCTACAAAATTAACAAATTTTATTTTTAAAATCTTTCCTTTTCTTTGTTCCTTTTCTTGCTTTTTATGAAGTGCCAAATATGTCCTATATTTACTGAGATTTGATAGTTATACTATTATCATAGTTTATAATCACAGTCTTTTATGTATCATACTAGCTGGAAATCCAAAGAAAGGGAAATAGGTAATAGATGCACTTATTATGACCATAGATATATCCATCTGTCTTGATCCTCTGCCTTATATTTTGCTACAAGTTTTTCTCCATTTACTAATCCTTTCTTCAAGTTACCAAATTGGTTACTTCCCCCATTCCTCTTTTTCTGTAGCTTTTACGTAACTCCTTAGCAGAACACTTAATAATGTTACCTCAAAAATTTACTTGAAATTATGGATAACACTAAATCTCACTTATCTTTGTATTCTCTGTATCTAACACAATCCTCTATGTAATAACAACTAAAGAGAAATACTTCTTGAATTAAACTGCCCAATTTACTATGTTGTAGCTCTGAATAATCTAAACTATGAACCCTGGATTTACTATATACTCCTTGGTAAATTTCAGATGAAATATAGTTATTATTGTAGTAATGATAACTAAATAAAAGTAATTGCCATTTTAGTACCTACTGTGCATTATCATTATGTTGTAACATATAGACTACTGTGTGTCATGCATTTTTCACAGATTGTAGTATTTAATTTTTGTAATCATGTACAAAGCAGCAAACAAAGTATTAACACATTTTTTAGATATGGAAACTGAGATTTAGAGATATTGGATGATTTTCTGAAAGACACACACAGGTAATAGAAAGCATAAGCATTTAAATTCATACTTTTCTGACCTTAGATTTTTCAACATTTTACTAAGCTTTCCTTAAAGACAGTATGCTAACTTTAAATGCCTTGATTTTCTTTTAGAGATATCACTTTATTTTATTTAGTAAAAGTAAAAGAAGAACTGTTCCTTCTACATATGTAATGGAATTACACGTCTCTTTGAAGATAGGTACGGCTAAGGGACTTTCTTTGGCCAAAAAAATATTAGTGATGTGACATGTGTCACATAAGTGCACAATTGTCCATCTGGCATGGAATTTGACAATGACCCAAATAGTGGAGTCCTGGTTCCTAGGGAGACAATGTGGAGCAAACTCCTTTAACCCACAAGTGAGAATCCTTGCTTTTTAAAGCATGGAGATTGAGGGATTTTTTCTTACTGTAGCAAGATTTACCTACCTAGCAAGTTTGAGTTGTTACATAACAAAAACCCAATTTTGGACATGTTTTGGCTTTTGTTGATTAAAATTCCAATGGAGCATTCAGATATCAGTCAAGAAAATGTGGGGGATAAAGATCTAATCCTTCTTTTTAACACCTTCATTGATATATAATTGATATGCAAAAAAGACATTTAATGTATACAATTGAATAGTTTGGACATATGCAAACACATGTGAAACCATCACCACAATCAAGGTTATAAATATGTCCAACGCCTCTTAAAGTTTCCATATGTCCCTTTGTTTTGTTTTTGTTTTTTGTGGTTAGAACATTTAACATGTGATCTACCTGTGTAACAAATTTTGAAGAGCATGATACCGTATTGTTAACTATAGGCACTATGTTGTAGAAAAGGTCTCTAATACTTATTCATCTAGTATAACTAAAACTTTATACCTATTGGGCAACAGAGGAAAGAATACATTTTTAGTTCTTTTGCACAGCAATTATTTTCTGGTCAAAGTCTCTCACTGGTAGTAAAGATAAATAAAAAGTGGACAGAAAATTAAAAATAAAATCTATGTTAAAATATACTGAACAAAGCTCTACTAAAAACAGCTATTTACAGCTAGAAGATGAAAAAGGTCTGAGAGTCTAATGTGAAACATGATGACTATAGTTGATAATACTAGATTGTATAATTGAAATTTTCTAAGAGATTAGAACTTAAATATAAATGTTTATACACACACACAAAGTGAGTTGATGAATGTGTTAATTAACTAGATGAGGAGAATTCCTTCAGAAACACAATTAAAAAACAGCTATTTTCAAAACATGTGATGGAAAGGAAATGTCTTGCATTATTCTACAGAGAAATAAGTCTTGTTTATTTTCCCATTTAAATAAAATTTACTCCATTTTTAAGTGTGTGTGTGTGTGTGTGTGTGTGTGTGTGTGTGTGTGTATCACTTAGAGTTTCAGGGCCATTCCTGTAAACTCCTTCTGAAATTATAACAATATAATGAAACAGATTCAGCACAGACAAATTCACTTGTTGTTGAGAGATCTAGGGCTCCATTTGATATTATACTCATATATCATGTGACAAAATATTACTTTGAAGAGTATTTGTTCACCAATCCCCTATGGTTCAAATTAAATAAATTTAGAAATTGTAAAAAAAATGCAACAAGGCATTCCAGATTATACATTAATGACTGGAATCTGAGAAGGTCAAGCTCACAAAGGTTAAAGCTTGAGTCATTGTAAAATTATACACATATATGTAAATATCCATAAAAATCAAATTCTTGACTATTTCAAGGCCCGAGTACTATTATAACTAATTTGACTTAAGAAGTTACTTTATCCATATATATTAAAATAAAGCAAGCCTTTATTTTACATCTATAAATAACACCAAAATACTTGATTGAAAATCTAGTCATTTAACAGTGTTATTGACTACATGACAAAAATTAATGTCTGATTTTTACAGTTTTTCAGTTTACTGATTGTGGGGTTTTTTCCTGACTAAATTGTCTATAGTAATATTGTAAGTGATAATATCTTTAGATTTGAATTGCTAGTATGTTTTATGAAGAAAAGAGATATATATGTACTTAGCTTTACAGATTCTTCAGTCAGTGCTGGCTTAACTGTGGTTGCTTTTATCTTAAATGATTCTTTTTTAGTTCCGTGTCTTTTACAAGCCGTTTTGTAGAGCCATCTCTAAGCAATTAAAAACTTGAAAGTAGATGTAATATTATTGAAAAGAACTTAATTAAGAATTCTTGCTACACAGTTATTAAAAACAAAGATAGGATTCAGTGTTGCATAAGACCAGGTATATAAACAAAAACAATGATAAACTATAATCCAGTTCATCTTCTTGAATGACAATGGCTAATTTTTCTTTTCTTTTTTATGTGTCTGTATTTACAAAGACATTGGATATACAAAATCAGAAACATATTAACAAAGGAAAAACATTTACATTAAGCAAGAGATACTTTACTTTTGCAAAAGGAAACAGAAATAAATATAAAAGCGTTTCTACCATGCAGTGAACTTGGAAATGTACTTTTATATAATGAGCTAAGATTGTGTCAAAATTTATTCTTTTTACTAAAATAGAGATATACATTAGAATTATAAGGCAACTCCATAGTTTACATCATTAGGTTTTCATCATTGATGTTTGGCTGTTCATTTATTGGTTTCTAATGAACTGTGAAAACAATAATTTTGGTGAAAAAGATCAGAATAGGGCCAAAATTTATAATTGTGACATATTGCAAAGATTAGTAGACAAGATGTATAAGATTTTTGGATAAGTGACTAAGAATATTGGCTTCAGTGTCTTCATTTGTAAACTCAAGTTTAAGGTTAGATGAGCTCCAAAGATTTCTTTCAGCTCAAAATTGTTTTATGCATTATTAAAATTACAAGCCATTTATTTCACATTGACTTTTAGAGTAATTCTTATGTTCTGGAATGATATCTATAGTAAATAGAAATGAGTATTAGCTATTGCAATCATTAACTATATTGGAAAAGCATTTTTGAAACTCTAAATATATGTACTCTTTTTACTCAATCTTTTCATACACTTGCCAGAATAAGAGAAATCAGAGACTGTCAGCAGACACTAAAATTCTTTAGCACTTGACACTTCAAATATCTTCTGGCAACATCCCCAAGATGATGTCAGCTTCTTGTACCGTACCAAACATTTAATACTCCCCCAGAGCATCTCACTTTCAGAGTTGGTGCACTTTCAAATATCAAGTGCAGTAATGGTTTTTCTTGAACCGGTGACTGAAATCTTTAGAAGTTATGCTCTGATTGCAACAATGAATAATATTATGATATGGAAAACAAAGTGAAAGAAACATAAAATACATATTAAATGTCTGAGAAACATTTATAATGAACAGTTGCCTTAAAAAGCATTCTAGAGATATCTATGCTAAAGGGTATAATTAAAACTGAACTTAATTATGGTATTTTAAAAGAAAACATTCCCTTTAAATGAAAGTCTAATGAGTGTAGACTTAGAGTATAGCTGTTCATCCTATTTCTTAATACCATATTTCAGAGAGGTTTGTGATTAATCATGTATTACATCATGTATTTAACATCCATAGGTAAATAATCTGTTGCCTATATGCCAATTTTATATATTAATAAATATTTTTAAGCTAGAAACTTAGCTTATTTTTTTAAATAAAATAACACATTTTTTTCTACTGTCTTAAAAAGCTAACTCCAAATCTGACTAAAGTTTTTCTAAGCAACTGCACTATATACAGTATTATAATTACCAGTTGTGGTAATAGACTGAAATACTTTTAGGGATTCTCACTTAATGTGTGGCAAACTAAATGTTCCAACACGACATTCACATTGATAGCAATGACCTTTGGCTTATTTTGCTGATTATAAAATATAATGTACACTCATAAACAACACATTGGGAATTACGGGAATGAAAGAAACTGAGAAAGTCCCTTATAATTCCACTATCTACAACCATATTTCCTTTCTGATTTTTTTCTTTTTGGTTTTCACATGGTTAGAATAATATTCCTATAAAATTATGCATTCTGTATTCTTCCCATAACAATATATCATAACCACTTCTCCATTAAAAGTTTTTAACTCCATTTTAATGAAGTAAGATCCATTCTATTATGTTAAGGCACCTATTACTGTGTTATCAGGTGATCTCTATGGTTTTTTTCTCTTCATCATAATGTTTGTTATATCCCTAAGACAGTAAATATAATATTATTTAAGTACCTCATGTAAAAAGTAGTCTAGAGGAAGGTAATTTAGCAATTAAGTGACATGAAGCCTCTCTGCCATTTTTTCAGTTCTCTTAATCTTTCTCTGATGATTGCCAGGTGACTGCAAAAACTCCAGGGTTAATTTCCTTATACAATTTTATTCAAAGACAGAAAGTGTAAGAGGTAACCAGAGTGAAAAGAGATTTCTTAATATATCTTTGTCCTTTGGTCATGGAGGAAATAATCTCTCCAAGAGACCACCAATTCTCATGACTCATTGGCCACAACTGAATCACATGAGAACACTTAATTGCAGGAGAGAGACTGAGAACAAGGGATAAAGAATCAGTATTGGACTAGATTAATTGTGCTTCATCCCCATGGTTTGGCACACTGATGTAGAAAGAAAGTCAGTTTTCATGTGGCAAAGTAGGAGCAGGCATCACTGTTGGTTGGGGAAATAACTATAGATTAAGAAAATATCGGAATGCCATGTTTATTACCTAAAGGATACTAGCAATTAATATATGCACTAGCAGTACATGAGAATGTATTCAGCAAAGATGTGACCATTTTTTTCCTAGCAATTAATATATGCACTAGCAGTACATGAGAATGTACTCAGCAAAGATGTGACCATTTTTTTCTAAGTTCTTATTAGCTGAGAATTGATTTGCCCTGGTAAATCTCCCTTTGGTGAATACTCCTTTTCTTGGTTGTTGTTTGTGGATTCTAACATCTTGAATATTGGAAATATAGGGGATTTTTAAATCTTTGTCTACTAATTTTTATTTTCTGAACTTTGCTGCTTTTGAGAAATGTTTTAAAAATTTTCTCTTGCATATTTCACATATCCCATAGTTTTTTTTTTTTAAGTTTTATTTAAATTCCAGTTAGTTAACATACTGTGTAATATTAGTTTCAGGTACACAATATAGTAATTCAGCACTTCCATACAAGACCTGGTGCTCATCACAAGTGCCCTCCTTAATCCCCATCACCTATTTAACCCATCCCCTCCCCCACCTCTTCTCTGGTAACCATCAGTTTATACTCTATAGAAAAGAATGTGTTTCTTGTTTTGCCTCTCTCTCTTTTTTTCCCCTTTGCTCATTTGTTTTGTTTCTTAAATTCCACATGAGTGAAATTGTATGGTCTTTGTCTTTCTCTGACTGGCTTGTTTTGCTTAGCATAATACTCACTAGCTCTATTCGCGTCATTGCAAATGGCAAGATTCCATTCTTTTTCATGGCTGAGTAATATTCCTGTGTGTGTGTGTGTGTGTGTGTGTGTGTGTGTGTGTGTGTGTACACCACCTCTTCTTTTCTTCTTTATCCATTCATCAGTCTATGGGCACTTGGGCTGTTTCCATATTCTGGCTATTGTAGATAATTCTATAAACTCTTTGAGTAAATACCTAGTAGTGCAACGGCTAGATTGTAGGTTAGTTCTATTTTTAAATTTTTGAGCAACCTTCGTACTGTTTTCCAGAGTGGCTGCACCAGTTTGCATTCTCACCAACAGTGCAAGAGAGTTCCCCTTTCTCCACATCCTCACCAGCACCTGTTGTTTCTTGTGTTGTTGATTTTAGCCATTCTGATAGGCGTGAGGTGATTTTTCATTGTAGTTTTGATTTGTTATTTCCCTGATGATTAGTGATGTTGAGCATCTTTTCATGTGTGTGTTGGCCATTTGTATGTCTTCTTTGGAGAAATGTCTATCCATGTCTTCTGCCCATTTTTTAATTGGATTATTTGGATTTGGTATGTTCAGTTTTATATGTTCAGGAAAAATAAGGTTTCTTCAACAAATGGTGTTGGGAAAACTGGACAGCAACATGCAAAAGAATGAAACTGTACCACTTTCTTACACCATACACAAAAATAAATTCAAAATGGATTAAAAACCTAAATGTGAAACCTGAAACCATAAAAATCCTAGAAGAGAACATAGGTAGTAACCTCTTTGACATTGGCCATAGCAACTTCTTTCTAGATATATCTCCTTTGGCAAGGGAAACAAAAGCAAAAATAAATGATTGGGACTTCATCAAAATAAAAAGTTTCTGCACAACGAAGGAAAAAAAATCAACAAAACTAAAAGGCAACCTATGGAGTGGGAGAAGATATTTGCCAGTGACATATCTGACAAAAGCTTATATCCAAAATATATAAAGAACTTATATCCCATAGTTTAAAGTTGCTGAGTGGGGAGTGTTTACATAGGAAGATGCTACCTAAACATTCTGCTTTCTAGAGGCTAGGGTGACAAAAACTCAGGAAATCCCATATTGCCTGTTCAGAGTTATGGAATTAGTTGATAATAATAAAGTTAGGGCCACCAAGGATTAGCCTATCAGATGTCATGAACCCATGAACATCCTTCTGGAGTCACTATCATTTAAGAAGAGGCAATTCACCAAAAGATGCAGAGAAAGGAAGCTCTTATGGAAAATGAGGGTGAATCCTTGATTGTGATGGAATGAATTCTGGTATAACTGGAGAAAAATTCCTCTCTTCAAGGACCATATTGCTCAAAGATAGATGTAGTAAGCCAAGCAGAACTAAAACATTGATGATATGAAGTGTAAGAGTATATATAAAAAAAAAAATCTCTCACAAAAATTTAGTCTTACAGACTTAAATTAAATACTGTCTGAATTTCTTTCTGATCAAGTTTACCAGAAATCTACATCTCTGCTTATGCCTTTGACCTTTATCCCCCTAATTCTCGTGATACTCAAGGATAGCACTTTATCTGAACCAGAACTTGTATTCCTTTGGCTAATTACTAGTTAAGTTTATGTCTATATTGATCTTGTAAAATTACATTTCTTAAGGGAAAGGATAAAGATTATTTCTCACATAATAAGAATGCTTTAAAATATATATGTAATTTATTTCTATAACTCTAAATCCTCTTTTCAGTAGGTGAATACAAATCAATTGAGTTGACCATAATCAAAGCAAACAGGGGCATAAATCAAATGGTATATAATATTAGAACAGATACATAGAAACCATATTCAATTCTCATTGAGGAGAACCACCAATGATATTTTCAGTTAATAATAACAATGATAATGGTGATGTGTTGATGATGATTATTGTAGGAGTTTTTGTGCTTACTGTAGGCCTGATTCTTAGAGCTACGTTTTCTATCATTCACTTTTAGTACATGAGAAAACAGGCTATGGAAGCTTAAGTAAATTTGCTATGACACCCAGGTGGTAAGTAAAGAGGATTTTATTCCAGCATATATCTGTTTGACTTCATAATCTACAGGCTAAAGCTGCAGTGAGAAAGGAAATATTATCAGTTCTAAAAAAAAACCAAATATGAAAGCAATAGATGGAAATGGGAAAAAATTAGAATATAGAAATTTTTAAATTATAACAAGTTCTACCAACTGAGAATATTTTTTCACCTTTAAATGAATTCAAAATGCCAGATTTAAAATATAAACTACACTAATTATGGAATATTTGTCTTTATAAATATTCAACAAAATATGTGGCTCATGAACTTGTAACACTACAATAAAAAATGAATTCAAAATAACTAATATTGTTATTCAAATATGACACCACAGACTAATAGTCTAACTAGTCTAACATTGAAACATTCCAATACCCTCATATTAAATCTAACAATAATTATAATAATATCAGTTTTAAAGTTATTACACTAAAGCTATTACTATAGTAATAACTGTATACCCTAAGTTTCATCAGAAAGTTTAGATTTAATCATATATATCTCTATATATACAATATCGATATACATCAATAGAGTCATATATATCTTTCTCTCTCCCCCTCCCTCTTTCCCTCTCTCTCCCTCTCTCTCTCTCCTCTCAATCTCTCTCTCTCTGAAAGAAACAAGAGTAATAAATAAGAGAGATTCTTCTAAAAAACAGATTCCCTCTACCAGCACCTTCCAGTAATCACTGGCTTCATTATCAGTATTGAATTGTGAATAGTTAATATGCTTCGGAAACAGTCCTAAGAGATCCAAATTTTGGTTGTTCTATTTACTATGAGACCCCATCAGTAGGCCTGACAATGGGGCCTAAAAAATATTAGTGCATCCACATGCATTTTTTTAAGATTTCAATTTTATAAAAAAATTTGGCTTCCACTGGAAAAGTGGTAAACTAAACATGGTATATGGTACAAAGTGAAGCCATAAGCTGAAAACCATATACTTAGCCGCTGATTTGGGAATACAGACAGAAATTTGAGCTCCATAATAGATGTACATATATTCACTTTGAAACAAAAATTAATATGCTACTCTAATTGTTCTCACCTCATTAATATAAATAAATATGCATAACAAAATAATAAATCTTGAAGGATATCCCACTTTCCAAACTGTTTTTTGGTTCTACTAATTTCCTATGCTGGCAAAATTGATTTCACATGACAATTAAATTTTTCAATTTAAGGAGGTCAAACCATAATAAAAAGCAAATGAAATTATAACACAAATTGAATTATTCAATATAGAAATATAATGTAGTTTACAGTGGTCACTTTAGGTAACTCCTTAAAAAGATCCAGAAAGTATAAATTTGACCTAAACCTCAGTTTTGGTACCTTATGTTTTGTACCATTTCCTTAATTTCTGTGAATCACTGCAAATCTGCCCATGACCTCCTTGTCTATTCTGTCTTTCTACTCCTGTCTGCTTTTGCTGTTCTTTCTTGGCTCTCGATTCTTCCTTGGATTGTGAAATCCAGTTCTTTCACTGACTTCCACAAGAACACCCTCAATCAAACATTTCTTAGTAATTTTACTGAAGAACTGGGCACTCAGTCAAAAAGAATTGTTCTTTGCTTTATTCTCAATTTACCACTACTCCCATTCTGTCTCTGTCTCTGTCTCTCTCTCTCTCAGTCTTGGTCTCTCTCTCAGTCTCTCTCTCTGTCTGTCTGTCTCTCTCTCTCTCTCTCTCACACACACACACACACACACACAATATGTTCATCAGATTGTGCCACAGAGAGAAATTATTTACCTTGGAAATCTCAGGTCCTACTACGTACAGTTTGTCAAGGAATTTTTTCTTACAAATCCACTGCTATTTTTCAAGGGCGCACTGGTTTGTACCTATTGCTCATTTTGTTATGGCAGTAATGTATAGAACTTGATGAGATTGTAATATTTTTCCCTGGGCTTGAATCTAGTTATGTGCCAACGTGGAGAAATGCCACACACAAGTTACCACTGGAGCTTTTAGGCTGGATAGTGCTTCTATTGGCAGTTGTGTTCATTTCTTACATGATGCTTGTATAAAGAAATAGAAGCTGTCAGTCATTAAAATGGAAGCCATTCAGTTTTGTGCCTGCCTGAGGATAAAATTGGATTTCTCTGTCTGGGCTCTGCTGATTCCTTTTTATTCCACAAAGCAAATTGCTTTTCCAAGGCGTCAATATTAATGGAAAGAGCCTTTGCTAGGACAGGTAGTACTAAAAGCTTATTAGGAGCAATACTTTGTATTCTCTCCTGAATATCATACCATTGGAGAATAGATTTAAGAAATACAAAACTCATTTTGAAAGTTTTGTGCAATTTCATGTGTTTTACTATTTTTTTATCTTTCATTCCCATTCCCTTCTCGTCTTGTTTGTGTCTAATGCATCACATTTTTCACATTTATTGACAGTGCAATACTTCATTTTGGAAGCAATAGACAGCTTTAGCAAATGGCTACATTTGTGATGAAAAACAAGATAAAAATTTTGGCATCAGAAATAAGATATTCTATAGCCTTTATTGAGAAATTTAAGACGCTGTTTCAAGCATGTTAATTATTTCTGTAGCATTATTTGTACAATTGACAGCCTTAAGTGCAAACCATCAGTATTTCCCTATGGAATTATTATGTATTTCTGCTATAACATTTATTCAGACAAGGGAAATTTATAATTCAGCACATAAGATTTAAACATATAATTAAATCAAATTTGACAAAAAGTTTGAGTCCATATTATGTAAATTAATATCTTCATCATTCACGTTCACTAACACCACAGTAATTTCAAAAGGTTTGATGTAAATATAGTCATCAGGTCGAAAGTGAGGTACTTAGATTTTTTTTAAACTATTTAAATTTACATTTAGTACCACTTGGAGATACATAATGGTTTGTCATTGAGGTGAATGTGAATCAGAGTTTACTATGGTATTAATGAATTCCGTTAAGATGTATCTCAACAAAAGGAACTCATAGTTCCGGGGCCCTGGGTGACTCAGTCATTGAGCGTCCGACTTTTGGTTTTGGCTCAGGTCCTGATTTCAGGGTCCTGAGATCCAGCCCACCTGGACTCTGTGCTGGGCCTGTGCAGTGGCCCTTGAGATTCTTTCCCTCTTCCTCCCCCTCCTCCTCTGCCCCTCTCCCTGCTCATGGGTGCACTCTGTCTCTCTCTCAAATAAATAAATAAAATATTTTTTTAAAATGTAATCTATGGTTCATCTAGCTCTGCTGTGAATCTGATTGAAGATAACTGTATTAAAAGCAAAAATTGGGTAGCCAATTGGATTTTTAAGTTTTATAATCCTAGAATTTTATTTGTAATATTATTTAGAGATGAGAAATCACATGCCCTTTTGTGATGAATGGGAACAAAATCCCACTTATAAGCATAAAAGCTTCATTAATTAAAATGATAATTTAAAACTATTTTAAAGATGAGTTTTGATTTTGATTTATTAAAAATTAGTAAACTTTTCTTAAATAGTTCTTTGTAACATCATTTGAAAATGTTAACAGTATACTGAATATACAAAATAAATATCTCAACCAAAGTATTACTGGCTCATCTTTTCTTGCTGACCTCATTGAAAAAAATAAATAATGGGAATGTCTTGAATTGCAACAAATATTTCAAACGAATGTGTCCAAAAAATAAGTGGTTTGTATGAAAATATGAATAATAACTATGACAACAGGCCATTTTCATTTGTCACTGCAATATTATATTTTTGCTCATTTCATCATGGACTCTTTGTTTTTATAATACTACATTTGCATTAATTCATACATTCAATTTTTTCTTGATTGCTTACAACAGTCTTATCCTTTCCCGGCACTTTCCTCTCTGTTATTTTAATCTAACAAATTTTGCTGTAATTGGCTAAGCCTGGTTATTTAGAAAAACTTGGAAAATTCAATTGTCAGACACTTCCTAACACTTTTACATTTCTGCTAAAAACTAGGTAAAGAGGTACTTTGTATATATTGCTGAATCTTGTGTTCTTGTTTAGATATTAGCATCATGCATTATCTTAATTTTGCTAGATATATGCTTTTAATGATTTCTTGTTTTATATTAGTTTATTTTGGTTATTTTTTACAGCATTATTAAGATTTAATTAAAACGTAAAAATATTTATACTTGAAATGTACAATTTGAAAATTTATGTACACATAATATATAAAACCATGGAGCCATAACCACAATCAAAATACCTCTCTCCTTTCCCTCTTTGCCCAACACCTATCTTAGTCCCCACATAACCATCAGTCTGCATTCTATCACTATAGATCGGATTCCAGAATTTTTATAAATGAAATTATATAATATGTATATCTTTTTGTCTGGTTTCTTTCACCCAGTATAATTATTGTGATATTTATCAATGTCATTTGTGTGTATCCATAATTCAGTTCTTGGGGCAAATGGTTGGCTCAGTGGGTTAAGCGTCTGCCTTCAGCTCAGGTCATGATCGCAGGGTGCTGGGATCGAGCCCTGCGTCATGCTCCCTGCTCAGTGGAGAGCCTGCTTCTCCCTCTCCCTCTGCCTGCCTTTCTGCCTACTTGTGCTCTCTGTATCTCTCTGTCAAATAAATAAATAAAATCTTTTTAAAATAATAATAATTCAGTTCTTTTTGTTGCTGAGTACGACTGCGCCTATGGATATACCACAGTTTGTTTATCCATCTACCTATGGTTGACATCTGAGTTATTTAGTTTGGGGCCATTACAAACAAATTTACTATGAACATTTATATATATATAAGTATTTATATTTTACTTTTCTTAAGTAAATGCCTAAAAGTGGAATAGCTGATGCATGTGGTACTTTATTAAACATTTTTGGAAACTCCCAAACTGATTTACAAAATTATTGTACCATTTTACATTCCCACAATCAGTGCATGAGAATTCCAGTTGTTCTATAGCCTTGCAAAAGTGGATGTTGTCAGTGTTTTTAAATCTTAGCCTAACACATGTAGTAGTATTTTGTAGTTTTAATTGGCATTTTCCCTATTATCTACTGATATTAAGCGTTAACGGCAGAAAAGGTTTTCCTGTCCTTATTTGTAGTCATATATATATATATATATACTTCTTTGATGAAGTGTGTACCAATCTTTCAGCCACTTTCACTTTTTTCATTATTATTGAGTTTTTTTAAAAAGATTTTATTTATTTGAGAGAAAGAGAGGGCACGAGCAGGGGGAGAGGCAGAGGGACAAGCAGACTCCTTGATGAGTGCAGAGTCCAATGCAGGGCTTGATCCCAGGACCCTGAGATCATGACCTGAGTCAAAATCAAGAATCAGTTGCTTAACTGACTGAGCCACCCAGGCGTCCCTATTACTGAGTTTTAAAAATTCTTATTATATATTGTGGATATAAATCCTTTATCAGATATAAGATTGGCTAATATATTTTTTTCTTGTCTGAATGTACTGTCTAGTACCTCTAAAACAATGTGGTTGGGAGCGGACAACCTTGTATTTTTTTCCTGTACTTAAGTGGGGAGCATTTAGTCTTTCACTCTTTTTTTAATTTAAATTCAAATAGCCAAGGTATAGTACATCATTGGTTTTTGATATAATGTTCAATGATTCATTAGTTCAGTATAACACCCAATGCTCATCATATCATGTGTCCTTTTTAATGCCCATCACCCAGTTACCCCATCCCACCACCCACTCTCATTCCGCAACGCTCAGTTTGTTTCCATGAATCAAGATTCTCATATGGTTTGTCTCCCTCTCTGGAAAACTGAATGGGAAGAAATCAGAGAGGGAGACAAACCAGTCTTTCACTATTAAGTATAATATTAGCTGTAGGTTTTTTGGGAGAAGCATATATCAGGTAGAGGGTTACGCTCTTTTTTTATTTCTCTTAAATTCCGTATTATGAATGGATGTTGGGTATAGTCATTTGATTTTTCTGCATCTAATGAGATTATTACATGGTTTTCCTCTTCTAATTTGTTAATATGTTATATTGCATGACTAGTTTGGGGATATTAAACCAATCTTACATTCTTGGGATAAAATTTATTAGTTTTAATGCATTATTCTTTTTATATATTGTTGGATTTGGTTAGCTAAAATTTTGCTTAGAATATTTACATATATATCCGGGAGGGATATTCATCTGTAGTTTTCATTTCTTATTATGTGATTATCTGACTTTGCTATCACAATAATGCTATCTTCATAGAAGAATTTGAGATATATTTTCTCCTTTTAAATTTTTGTAAAGAATTTGTGTAAAATTGGTATTAATTATTTCAAAATATTTTATAGAATTCATCAGAGAACATCTGAGCCTGGAGTTTTTTCTATGATAATATTTTAAATTAAAATTAAATTGCTTTCATAAATACAGAGCTGTTTTGGTTCCCTGATTCTTCTTGAGTGAAATTCAATAGATTGTATCTTTTGATGAATTCATACATTTTATCAACATTTTTAAATTTATTGACATAAATTTTTTGTATTTTCCTTTTACTATCCATAAAATCAGTGGGAATGTCATCTGTCTCATTCCAGACATTGGTTATTTGTGTTTTCTGTATTTTTTTTTTCCATAATCTGTGTGGATGTTTATCAGTTTTATTGATCTTCTCAAAGAAGGGTCTTTGGGGCGCCTGGGTGGCTCAGTTGGTTAAGCGACTGCCTTCGGCTCAGGTCATGATTCCGGAGTCCTGGGATCGAGTCCCACATCGGGTTCACGGTTCAGCGGGAAGCCTGCTTCTCCCTCTGACCCTCTCCCCTCTCATGCTGTTTCTCTCTCTCAAATAAATAAATAAATAAAATCTAAAAAAAAAAAGAAAAAGAAAGGTCTTTTGGTTTCATTGAACTCTATCATTACCTGTTTTCTTTTTCACTAATTTCCATTCTGAATTCTATTATCTGTTTTCTTCATGTCCTTATTTGCTCTTATTTTTCTAGTTCCTTAAAGTGGAAACTGAGGTCAACAAATCATGGCTCTTCTTCATAACAGAAACATTTAGTGCTATAAATCTTTCCCTGAACATTTAGTGCCAGCTGTGCTTTCATATTCATTCATTTCAAAATACTTTTTATTTCTCATTTGATTGCTCTTTTAATGCATGAGTTATCTAGAAGAGTGTTAGAATAAATATAGAATAAATATGCCGAAATTTTCCAGAAATCTTTTTATTTTTGATTTCTAATTCCATTATAGTCAAGACACAATTCAGTATAACATCAACATTTTTTTTCATTTTGGAAATAGTTTTTGACCAAAAATATAGAATATATAAGTAAATATTCCATGTGTACTTGAAAATAATGTGTATTCTTTTGTTGTTTGGTAAAATGTCCCATAAATGTCAATGTCATCTTGTAGGTTGATATTTGTTCAAATTTTATATATTCTTATTTTTTTCTTTCCTTGTTCTATCAGTTATTCACAGAATAGTATAAAAAAGTCTCTGGTTATGATTTTAGATATGTTTGTTTCTCCTTACCATTCTATTATGTTGTGGTTTGTTTATTCAGGAGCTTGTTTGGTGGGTACCTACCAGCTCCTTTCTTCAGTCTGAAAATGGGTCTTTAGTAAGTGGGTTGTTCAAACCATTTACATTAAATGAGTTTATGGCTATTGTCACAGTTAAAGAGCTCATCTCACTACTTGCTTTCTATTTGTTCCATGTGTTCTATTCTTTTTTGCCCTTTTACTTCATTATTTAACAATTTTGTTATTTAATTTTATCTCCTTTGAAATCTTATTAAGCAAAACAATTTTGTTATTTTGGTGGTTATTTTAAGGCTTATTATATTCACTTTTAGCTTATCAAAGTCTAGCCTATATGTAGTACAAGAGATATGAGTTGAGTTATACTTTTTTCATATAAATAATTGTTCCAGCATGATCTTTCTCCACTGATTTTCCTTCTATTAAATGTCTTTTATTCTTTATGTGTGAAAGAAATAAAATATTACTATCCTTTTACTTCTCCTCTGTCTTTGAGTTTATATGTGAAGTGTATTTCTGGTAAACAGCATAAAGTTGGGTCTTGCTTTCTTTATTATTATTATTATTAACATATGATGTATTATTTGTTTCAGGGGTACAAGTCTGTAATTCATCAGTCTCACACCATACATAGCACTCACCACAACACATACCCTCCCCAATGTCCATCACCCAGCCACCCCATCCCCCACCCCCTCTGCTCCAGCAACCCTGTTTGTTTTTGTTTTTGTTTTAAAGATTTTATTTATTTATTTGACAGAGAGAGACATAGCGAGAGCAGGAACACAAGCAGGGGGAGAGGGAGAGGGAGAAGCAGGCTTCCCGTGGAGCAGGGAACCCAGTGCGGGGCTCCATCCCAGGATCCTGGGATCTCATGACCTGAGCCCAAGGCAGATGCTTAATGACTGAGCCACCCAGGCGCCCCTGTTTTCTGAGATTAAGAGTCTCTTATGGTTTCTTATCCAATCTGAGAATCTCTACCTTTTAATTGGACTGTTTACATTTGTACTTAATGTAATTATTTACATGACAGGGTTTAAGTGTATCATCTTTCTATTTATGTTCTATTTATCTTACATTTTCCCCTCTGTTTCTCCTTTCCTTTATTCTTTTACTTTAAAATGTAATATATTTTTTTTAATTTTATTATGTTATGTTAGTCACCATACATCATTAGTTTTTGATGTGATGATCCACGATCCATTGTTTTCATATAACACCCAATGCCCCATGCAGTACGTGCCCTCCTTAATACCCATCACCGGGCTAACCAATCCCCCCTCCCCCGTCCCCTCTAAAACCCTGTTTGTTTCTCAGAGTCCATAGTCTCTCATGGTTCATCTCTCCCTCCAATCCCCCCCTCCTCATTTTTCCCTTCCTTCTCCTAATGTCCTCCATGCTATTCCTTATGTTCCACACATAAGTGAAACCATATGATAATTGACTTTCTCTGCTTGACTTATTTCACTTAGCATAATCTCCTCCAGTCCCATCCATGTTGATGTAAAAGTTGGGTATTCATCCTTTCTGATGGCTGAGTAATATTCCATTGTATATATGGACCACATCTTCTTTATCCATTCATCTGTTGAAGGGCATCTCGGCTCTTTCCACAGTTGGGCTATTGCGGAAAATGTAATATTTTTGATATGCATCTTATTTTCTGTATTGCTATTACTTCATATTTTTTTATTTTGCTCTAGGAATTACAATATGCACTCCATTGCACCCTATCTTGAATTAATTATGTACCACTTAACATTTAATGTAAGAACCATACAACAGTATAATTTTATTTAGCCACTTTCATCATTTATGACATTTTATCATATATTTTGTTTTACATTTTATAACCTTCCCCTAATAAAATATAATTTTGTTTAAATGGTCAAGTTAATTTTAAATAATTAAGGAAAAATTTTTTAAATAACTTAAAGTGACCAACATATTTATGGTCCAGTTCTGGTGGTCTTCATTCATTCACATACATTCAGATTTCCATAAGGATTTTTCTCCAGCTTAAAAACCCCCTTTAACATTTTTTGAAGTGTTAATCTGTTGGTAATAAATTCTCTTAGCTTTGTTTTATATAAAAATTTATTTATTTCACCTTTATTTTTAGAAGATATTTTCAATGAATATGGAATTCTTGATTAATATTTTATCTCCCTCTACCATTCCCTCCTGCTGGTTCTCTCTCTCTCACTCAAATAAATTAATAAAATCTTAAAAAAAAATAAAATCTTCTTTTTGAGTTCCAGCTTGCAAAAAATTTTATTTGAGTGCATGTTTACCAACACTTTCTTCTGCAGCATTCAATTTGTTGCTAGTACTATCCAAAGCATTCTTAATTTTAGAGGTCGTGTTTTTCATTTCTAAAATTAATACTTTTTTCTTTTTAGAATTTCCATTTCTCTACTCAATTCTCTAAGTCTTCAGTTATCATATCCATTTTTACATATAAATTCTCTACATGTTAAAATAGTTACATAAGAATCTTTATTTTCCTTACCATTTGCAACAACGTGGATGGAACTAGAGGGTATTATGCTAAGCAAAATAAGTCAATCAGAGAAAGACATGTATCATATGGTCTCACTGATATGAGGAATTCTTAATCTCAGGAAAAAAAGGGGGGGTTGGTTGAGTGGTGGGGGGGGGGGGGGGGGTGGGGGTGGCTGGGTGATAGACATTGGGAAGGGTATGTGCTATGGTGAGCGCTGTGAATTGTGTAAGACTGATGAATCACAGACCTGTACCTCTGAAACAAATAATACATTATATGTTAAAAAAAAAAAAAAGGGGGGGAAATGAAGGGGGGGAAATTGGAGGGGGAGACGAACCATGAGAGACTATGGACTCTGGGAAACAAACTGAGGGTTCTAGAGGGGAGGGGGGTTGGGGGGATGAGTTAGCCTGGTGATGGGTATTAAAGAGGGCACATATTGAATGGAGCACTGGGTGTTATATGCAAACAGTGAATCATGGAACACTACATCAAAAACTAATGATGTAATGTATGGTGATTAACATAACATAATAAAATAAAATTTAAAAAAGAATCTTTATTTGCTAATTCCAATTTGAGGGTCTTAACCCATTCTTTTGTAGAAATGTGGATCTATTTCTAGTTACCAGATTTTCATGATATATTATAGGTTCTACTTTTGATAATATCAGTATGTCCATTGGGTCCTAAGACTCAGAGTTGGCAATTATTGAAAAGTAACATTTGCCCATTATATCAGACCCTTCCTGTATTGTTGTTTCTAAAATCCCTTTTTTTTTTTTCTTTCAAAGCATGCTGAGAGTACCTCACACTCTAGACTGTACCTTTTCATTCCCCATTCAGGGATACAGAAAATGCCCTGAAGAGGAAAAAAAAAAAAAAATTGACCAATGTAGAGATCAACTTAATGCATTTTGTTTTCTCAAAGATCTTGCTTCCTCAAATCTTATCTCCCTTGGATGTTCTCCAATGCTTCAAATGGCTAAATTTTTACATTTTATTTATTTATTTATTTATTTATTTATTGTTTATTTATTTTTCTATAATTTCAGTAAGAGGCTTAGTCTGATACTAGCAACTATCATTTCAAAATAAGAAAGTCTTCCCTTCTTTCTGTTTTGTGTTTATTACTGCATTGGTATGTAGTTGAAAAGATTTATTTATGTATACAATGATTCATTCATTTCTCTGATCTGCCACTCATTCAATTATAGTTTATATTCGAGGTATTGTGTTAATTACTGAGATCACTGATCAAAGTAGATAACAACAGTTTATTGAACACAAACATATATGCGCATATTATCTAGTATTTACTAAATACCGAAGCACTTAAGCATATTAGAAATACACCTATTTGCACACACATACATATCATTTCATTGAACTTTTTCAATAAAATTATTATTATTATTATCTTTTGAATTTCTGGTAAATTGCAAGCTTGATGTTCACACATTTAATAATGCATTTAGATTTTGGTCACACATGAATTTAACTTCACATAGCATGCACCTTCATTGGATTTTAAGCATAGAAACATTAGTGAAAAGAACTATATTTTCAGAGATTATTATAATACCTGGTACAAAATAGGCATGATGGAAATAATTACTTAATTTACAAATGATTGAATCTCTAGAATAAAACATTCTGCTTATACAGAAACTGAATCTATATCAGTTGATCTAAATTTTGACACTTATACAACATTGTTAACGATTAAACAACTGGCTACTTCATGTTCACCATCTTGCCTAAAAACCCTTACCTTCCTTTCCCACATACACACACTATATGTAAATAGAATATACCATATTTATTAGAGCTAAATTCAAACCACTCAAAATATCCTACAATACTTACAGAATGGATACTTATACAATACTTATCAATACAATACTTATCGTTCTGTGGTATTTTATGTAAGAATTTATGAACCAGGTTATGTACATCCATCACTCAAAAGATCCTATGATACTTACAGAATGGATACTTATACAATACTTACCAATACAATACTTACTGTTCTGTGATATTTTATGTAAAAATTTATGAACCAGGTTATGTACATCCTTCTGTGCCTTTTTCATAGGTTAAATATAGAATTTTGTGAACCAACCATTTATTAAACAGTCAGAGATTGATTTTAACCAAAACTGGAGCTTGGTTAGGCTCTAGGAATATAGACAACAATAAAAACCATGCTTTGCCTAAAGCAAAATCTAGAAAAAGAATCTATCTATAATTTTGGATCACAGCCTGATTAATTAGAGGCAAATATAATAGTTACATTTGGTTTCCCAAACACTCGTGGAACTATGACATTTATACAAATCTATGGCATTAAATTATTAACTTAAATCTTATTGAACACAAATATTATATGAACACATCACTCTTTTTGTACTTTTTATTAAATAATATCACCTATGATTTTACTATTTATATAGCTTTCTACTGGGACTTTTATGATTATAGAAATTATTTGCCTCTTGGGACTATTGAATTACATGATTTTTATCAGAGGAGAACCTCCAAGATCTAAAGCCCAAGTTTTTTAAATTGTCCTTTTGTATAACATACAATTATATTTTCATGGTTTTATATTTTAATAAAAAGTGTATTTTGATGTAAATATTTGTTAGTTCACAACTCCCTCAGGAGCTTTTTAGGTATAATCCAAAGCAGCCCCCATATGTGGAGAGCAGGGACAAACCAAAGAAAGAGGCAGATCACTCCAGATTGTTAGGTGGCAGCTTTAAAAAGCAAGGGAACTTACTTACAAGGTTTGTTTTGGGCAATCTCAAGACCAGTAGATCTTTGCACCTGCATGGCAACTCTTAAAAGTTTACAGTAGTGGCCTTAACTGGGTTCAGACACATATACCATCCAAATAATCTCAACACCACATTTCAGCCTCAAGGTTGTATCCTTGGAACAACTTCTGGGAATGGGAAAGGCAAGTGGAATGCACATTCCAAGGATAGGGCAACCTTCATTTGCCTGGGTCCAACTTGCAGGTCAACCAGTGGTCACATCTTAATGACTTCCCCAACAACATCGTGTTGGGGAAGGTGCCCTTGGTTATCTATATGGAAGGAATGGCATGAGGACCACAAGTAGTCCAATGAGACATTACCTCCATCTATTGACAGAGAACAAGTTTTTGGCACAGCCTCAAAGAGAAACTAATGTGCCTCCAAAGAGAATGATTTTTTTGCTTTTTAGCTGATATAGAATGTAAGAGACCTGATCTGAAGATCTGCAAAGTTCATCAAAGGACACATCTGCTTTATTGGGTTGTAGTAAGATTTTGCTATAGTCAGAGACCATAGGACACAGCTGGTCTCCAGCTGGTGCTTTGTACTATTTCACTGGAGTGGAATGATTGTTACACCAAGCTTCATTAAAATTAAATTCTACCTTCACTCTATTTACAATGAAAATTAATACGTTTTATAATCCAATGCTCATGATTCTATAAGATACAGAGTAAGAATAAATAAAATGCAGTATGTTAAGATATGTATAATTTAATAGAGCAAAGAGAAGGATTTGAAAGAAATTTTAAAAGAACTATTTAAAGGAAAGTCAGTATTTAGAGATCAGTAATATCCACGGTTTGATGAAATTATTCTTGATGCTGAGAGTCCTATAATCAATCAATCTAGTTAAGTAGTAGCCTTCAGATCAAACTACTGACCTTAAACACATTTATTAAAATAAATAATATATTATTTATATTTGTATAAAAACAGAAATATGTTCTAAAAGGGGAACATTTATCTATTAATAGTAAAGTAACACAATATAAGAAACTCAAATATGAACCTAAGATCTGAGACTTAGGAAAAGAGGGGCAAATGGTAAAAGATAAAGACAATAAAAGTAGAGAAATAATTTAGAATTTGCTTTCAGTATGACTGGCTTTAGACTTGCAGCCATTCAATTTTTGCTATAAATTATAGAATACCAATAAAATAATGGTTTAAATAATTCAGACATTTATTACATAAATTGACAAGGTGGAAGGGAGCCATTTCATGGTGCAGTGACTTACGGATGTCCTTAAGGATCCAGGTTTTTCTTATTTTGTTCTGTCATCCTCAGCATAAAAATAATATTCATGTGACAGTTGCAGCGGATCTAAGCATCAATTGACATGCAGTAATGTATCAATAAGAAGGGGAAATGAGTTTTTAAAGTTGTCTCTTTTCTCTACTCTCCTTTCCATAAAGGAATAAGCTTTTCTTCTAAAAACACCTGGCAACCATTCTCTTGAGGATCAGTGATCAGGAAACAACCATTGTCTGTCAAGAGACAAATGAATGGCAACAAGGACAGAGTTTCCATAGTTGGCTTTTATCCATAGATTTAAAAGTACCCCACAGTAAAAAGGTTACTTTTATATAAACACTCTTACACACAATTTGTATTTTAATAAAAACAAATTCTATAAAACTACATTTACCATACACTGGAAAAAAGCACTTTGATATTTTCTTCACAGTTTAAATTGGTTTTGACCCACTAAATGAATTTTATGCCTCACAGTTGGGTAATATTCCATAGATTGGAAAATGCTAACTTACTTATTTCCTGGGGCTGGCAGGTTGCTAAATAGGTTTCTGTGAGCTAGGAAGGTGGACAAATGATTATGAGTCATGTGTTCAAAAATATCCCTCTACCAGAGACACAATGTGGCAAAATGTCTTGCCTATGGCTTTTCTCTGCTTTCCTTTTGATAACTCTCTCCTAACAACTACGTCCCCAATGTGGATGTCATCCAGATTGTTCCCTCTATAAAGTTCAAAGTTGCTCTGAAATTACCAACATTCTTCTTGCTTGACATGGGAAACCATGTTTATTAGCTCTGTGTATGTAAAAAAGCAAAATTTTTATTAATTCAGACAAGGTGTGAAGGATTATTAAGCCATCACAACACAGCATTTTAAAAATTAGATGATTTCTAGCCAAGCAAATATTCATTTGGTGTCAAGTAATACAACCAATTACAGCAAAAACAAAAATCAAGCAGTATAAGGAAAATGCTTAGTTACAGAAGTGTCAACCACTAAGCAAGTGAGCTATTTCTGGGGTTGTTAGCTTGTGTCTGCCTTTTAGGCCATTCTCAATTTTCATAGGTATAATTTTTCCTTCTCTGGACACACTAGCAGTATTTTACTCCAAATGTGTGAAATATAGAAAAACAGAATGGGAACTAAGTACTTTGACCTACTTGTTAACTTTAAAAGTAATACGGCTTTATAAAGATCAAGTATTGCAGAAAACCCAGTATAAGGCATTAACATTTTATCATCAAGGTCAAATGATTGCCCCTATAGAAATTATGTATTCAACTTTGTGTTTTTGTTTTTGTTTTCTGATGCTAGATTTTGCAGGTATAGATAGGCAAATGTGATCCCTGCTTGGGAGTAACAGGACAAGCAGACAAGCAAAGAACCTAATAAGCAAACTAAGTTGTAAAGCAGTCTATTTCTGATTAAAGACAGAATTATTTCTCTGGGAGGGTCTTCCTCTTTGTATAGTCATTGAGTTTTAGATTTTCTGAGCTATTTCATGTAAATGTCTGATTTCATGAAAAGATAATATTTTGATCATTATTGATTAGATATGTAAATATATGCCTTTATAACTCTAAAATGTTTAAGAGCTGTCATGAGTAATTTATATATATATATTCATTGTCCATTTCTGGGTTTCCATTCTGTTCCATTGATCTATGTGTCTGTTTTTGTGCCAGCACCATACTATCTTGTTAACTACAGCTTTTTTTTTTTTTTTTAATTTTATTGATTTATTTGAGTGAGAGAGAGAGAGAGAGCATGAGCAGGGGACGAATAGAAGGATAAGCAGACTCCCCGCTTAGCGCGGCTCAATTCCAGGACCATTAATCTCAAGACCCTGAAATCATGACTTGACCTGAAATCAAGAGTTGGACACTTAACTGACTGAGCCACCCAGGTGTCCCTTGTTCACTACAGCCTTGTGATATGACTTGAAGTCTGGAACTGTGATGCCTCCAGCTTTTCTTTCTTCCTTTTTTTAAAACTTTTTATTTAAATTCAATTTAATTAACATATAGTGTATTATTAGTTTCAGAGGTAGAATTTAGTACTTCATCAGTCGCATATAACACCAGTGCTCATTACATCAAGTGCCCTCCTTAATGCCCATCACCCAATTACCCCATCTCACCACCCACCTCCTCTCCAGCAATCCTCAGTTTCTTTCCTATAGTTAAGTATCTCTTATGGTTTGTCTCCCTCTCTGTTTTTGTCTTATTTTATTTTCCTTTCCCTTCCCCTATGTTTATCTGTTTTGTTTCTTGCTTTTCCTTTTCAAGATTGCTTTGGCTATTTGGGATCTTTTGTGGTTCCATACAAATTTTAGGATTATTTGTTCTAAATCTGTGAAAAATGCTGGTGATATTTTGATAATTGCATTAAATGTCCATTGACGGATGAATGGATAAAGAAGATGTGGTATGTATATACAATGGAATATTACTCAGCCATAAAGAAGAATGAAGTCTTGCCATTTGCAGCAAGGTGGATGGAGCTAAAGAGCGTAATGCTAAGTGAAATAAGTCAGTCAGAGAAGGACAAATACCATTTGATTTCACTCATGTGGAATTTAAGAAACAATACAGATGAACATAGGGGAATAAAAAAGAGAGAGACAAACCAGGAAACAAACTCTTAACTATAGAGAACAAACTGAAGGTTACCAGAGGGGAGGTTGGTGGGGGGGGATGGGCCAAATGGGTGAGGGGGGATTAAGGAGGGCACTTGTTATAATGAGCACTGGGTGTTGTATATAAATGATGAATCACTAAATTCTACACCTGAAACTAATATTACACTGTATTTTAACTAACTAGATTCTAAATAAAAGCTTGAAAGAAACTTGAAAAAATTAATTTTTAAAAATCACAAAAAATTTAAAAAATATATACATTGTCAAGTCCCATTTAAAAATAATAAATATCTATGTTGTACTCCTACTCATCTTAGATACCATTTTGTAGATGGGGAGGAGTAGGTCTTGTTTTTGGACACTTCTTATGTAGTTATAGTCTAGTTCGTTTAATTATATTTTTGTTTGTTTTTGTCTTTTTTAGCTTCCTAGTTTTCCTGAAAAAATCGAAAAAATCAAAACTGAAAACTGAAATACTTCTATTTCAATTTTGTTAATGAGCAAAATGTTTAGTGAAATGATGTAGTTTTTAACATTAAAACAAAAAGGCATGCACATTCCCTGAAATTACTTTTTAGGAAAAATAGAGGATAGAATTATTCCTAAAACTTAGCCAGGTATTTTCCTGTGGCATAACCTAAAACTTAGTTCATTTTCTTCCTAAAGAGAAAGAAAAAGAGAACAGTAATACTTGGCCACTTTGTTTTTTTGGGTTCTATGGATTTGTCAGATCTATAATTGATAGATGACTTGGTAATACTTTTAAATATAATAAGGGAATGAAAAAGGACAGAAGTAGGGTGATCACATAATTTATTTTCCAAACTAGAAAACTTCTTGAGAGTAGCAAGGAATACCATTAATAACTATGTAATGACAATAGGTATAAAGCCCACAGTCAGGAAGAAAAGTCATTCTAACTGTAAGGGATGTTGCAGAAGCAATTCTTAGGTTCTTTTGCCTATAATAAACTTTCTTTATTCATTAAAAAACAAGGTTCTTTATTATTATTCTGACATTGTTGCCTGCTTATTATGTGCTTGTCCTTTGCTAAGTATTATACATGCATCACTTCATTTTTCTTTTAGAAAACCTATGAGGTAGATATTAATTATTTTATTTAGCTCATGAAAAGAAACTGAGATGAGGCTCAAACTTTTCATTATCATGATCTGATGTCTTGCACTGCTTCAAGCGATATTATATGCCTCCCTAAATAAACCACTAAAGCAGCAGAAGAAATGAAAAACAGGTATAAATCTTCCTTCCATGGGGGCTTTATAGAGCACTTGACTCACAACATCTGTGAGAACATTGTATCAAACAAACTACAGCCTGTTTTCAAGCAGAGATGATAAAGGAAATAAGGTACTTTAGATGATGTGGGCAAACCTCACTCATCCATATAGCAAACAGTTTTTGAGCAACTACCAATTATGAGACATTGAAGTAAATAAGATAAGAAATCAGGTTCTTTTTTTTTTTTTTAAGATTTTATTTATTTATTTGAGAGAGAGAGACTGAGAGAGAGAGCACATGAGAGAGGGGAGGGTCAGGAGGGTCAGAGGGAGAAGCAGACTCCCTGCCGAGCAGGGAGCCCGATGCGGGACTCGATCCAGGGACTCCAGGATCATGACCTGAGCCGAAGGCAGTCGCTTAACCAACTGAGCCACCCAGGCGCCCAAGAAATCAGGTTCTTAACTGGAAGGAGCCAACATGGAGCATCAAGATAAAATAGGTAAAAATAGCTCTACCATGGGGCATTATTAGATTAGGAGCCTAGCTGCAGTGTGTTGCCATGGATGGAGTGATAGAAAAGAAGGGCTTTCCAACTAAATGAACTGAACTAACCAAAGAAAGAAATGCCATTTGCCTTCAGGAGAAAACAAATTGCTTTTATTGGAGGGGAAATACACAGGTGCATCTGCATATGCCTGAGTATGTACTTGTACATTTGCATATATACATGTACTCACTTAAGTACTCCTACTTACCACATATATGTGCATGAATACACAGGAATACGTACGTCCTTACCAGCTCTGGGAAATAAAGAAAACAGGGCAATGAGGGCTGTGTGATATTCCTTAATTATAAAAATCCATATAGTATTCCTAATTCTGAAACTCATTTTGTTTTTTTTGGGGGGGTGGGGTTTGTTTGCTTTTTTCATTAGTTTCAGATGTAGTGTTCTACAATTCATCAGTTGTGTATGACACCCAATGCTCATCACATCACATCACATGCCCTCCTTAATGCCCATCACCCAGTTACCCCATCCCTCCAACCAATTACCATCCCCCCCACCACCACCTCCCCTTCAGCAACCCTCAGTTTGTTTTCCATAGTTAAGAGTCTCTCATGGTTTGTCTCCCTCTCCGATTTCTTCCCATTCAGTTTTCCCTCCCTTCCCTTATGGTCCTCTGCACTGTTTCTTATGTTCCACATATGAGTGAAACCATATGATAATTGACTCTCCGATTGACTTATTTCACTTAGCATAATACCCTCCAGTTCCATCCACGTCAATGTAAATGGTAAGTATTCATCCTTTCTGATGGCTGAGTAATATTCCATTGTATATAGATAGATAGATAGATAGATAGATAGATAGATGATAGGTAGATAGATAGATAGATAGATAGATAGATAGATAGATAGATAGATATAGATACACACCACATCTTCTTTATCCATTCATCTGTTGATGGACATCTCGGCTCCTTCCAAAGTTTGGCTATTATGGACATTGCTGCTATGAACATTGGGTGCAGGTGCCCCTTCATTTCACTACATCTGTATCATTGGGATAAATACCTAGTAGTGCAACTATTGGGTCATAGGGTAGCTCTATTTTTAACTTCTTGTGGAACCTCCATACTGTTTTCCAGAGTGGCTGCACCAGCTTGCATTCCCACCAACAGTGTAAGAGCGTTCCTCTTTCTCAGCATCCTCACCATTTGTTGTTTCCTGACTTGTTAATTTTAGCCATTCTGACAGTGTAAGGTGGTATCCTGTGGTTTTGATTTGTATTTCCCTGATGCCGAGTGATGTTGAGCATTTTTTAAGTTTGTTGGCCATTTGTATGTCTTCTTTGGAGAAATGTCTGTTCTTGTCTTCTACCCATTTCTTGACTGGATTATTTATTTTTTGGGTGTTGATTGAGTTTGATAAGTTCTTTATATATCGTGGATACTAGCCCTTTATCTGACATATCATTTGCAAATATCTTCTCCCATTCCGGAGGTTGTCTTTTAGTTTTGTTGACTGCTGAAACTCATTTTGAATCTCAGATACAGGGCCTTTTTTTTTGTCCCCAGTATACTTAATCATCAAGCCTCCATCATATAGAAATCATATGTCTGTTATTTGTGTCAAAGGAAACATACAATTCCCTTGATACTTTCCCTAGTATCACTTAGGAAATTGTTATATTTGTCACTGCGTTTTCAGGGCATTTTGCAAAGAAGAATAAAGCTGTAACTTATAAAGCTCAGGCTAATATATTTGCCTTTTTGAAATAATGAAAAACCCATTCAGGAAACTTTATCTATGGAGAATATGTTTTTCACAAAATGATACACTTTATAGATAAAAATCAAAGCGGGAGGTGGGGCAAGGCAGATACATGTGTGTTACTTTATTTAAAATGACATTTAGAAGCAAAATAAGAAAGAAGAGATCTCCTTTCAAGTATATTCAGTATTGGAAAATGAAACATTGTGTGTCTGTTTTTCTTAAATTTGACATTTCTTGTTAGAGTTTTAAGATCTTGCCTTACTGGAATGAAAAAGATCACAAAAACATTGTCAAAAGCATTAAAGCTTATTAACCAGTTACTTTATTGAGTTTTGGAGTAATATTTGCTTGAGTACATTTTTTAAAGAGATACTGCAACATGTGGTATAAAATGTTAGTATCCAGGAAATTAATATATCCAAATTGTAATAAATGTTTCAATAATACTTGGAAGTTAAATGCATAAAATAATTTGCAGCTTGATTTCTTCACACCTCTTTTCTTTCCTGTGTTTCTACATTGGTAGAATTGTTAATTTAGACTTTTAACAAGAAGGAATTATTCTAAGGTGCAACGATTTTCCATAAGACATTATTTTCTGCCTCTTCTCAATAACCTTGTCCCCCGCATCTTGCATAGTCTGTTCTTGTACTCAAAATATTTTAAGCTAATAGAACTCAACTTTCTGTGTTTCCAAAATAAGGTAAACGTATTTTATATATTACATATTCACTATTTTCACAATTATGTACTTATTCAATGAACATATTCAATGATAATGTACTCTAATCACAATATTATGATTAGAAAAAAAATTGAGTAAAATAATATTATGTTGTGTTCTATCACATATGGATGGAAATTACAAAAATATTGATTAATAGTTTCAATGATTCAGTCTAGTTTTTTTGTTTTGTTTTGTTTTGTTTCTTTTAGAGAGATTGAGAGCAAGCATGAACAGCAGTGGGGGGGGCGGGGTGCAGAGGGAGAGGGAGAGAGAGAATCTCACACAGGCTGTATGCCCAGCACAGAGCCCAACACAGGGCTCGATCTCACAACCCTGAGATCATGACCTGAGCTGAAATCAAGAATCGGACACTTAACTGACTGAGCCACCCAGCTCTCCCAATTCATTCTAATTTTTAAAATACTAAAAATAAGTTTTAAAAAGATTTTTTTCTAGTGGAATGCTGTGTAATTTTTAAAATTCACATTACTTGTTTTCTTCTATTAATTTGTGGCATGATTCTTAGACATTTTAGACTATACTTGTATATTCCTAGTATTCTGCCTTGGAATATTATTAAAATTATTCAGACCAAAATATAACTACTTACGTTGGTTAACCAAAAGTATTACATATCCATTTATTACTCAAAGTCATAACAGCAATTTTTTATTTTTAAAGATTTATTTATTTATTTAGAGAGACAGACAGACAGACAGAGAGGCAAGTTGGGGGAGTGGCAGAGGGCGAGGGAGAAAGAGAATCCCAAGCAAGCTCCATGGGAGCCAGACACGGGGCGAGCCAGACACTGGGCTCAATCTCACGACCCAGAGATCATAACCCAAGCTGAAATTAACAGTCAGCTGCTGGACTGATTGACCTATACCCAGGCACCTCAAGATCATAACAGTGCCATTTATTGGCACTAGATGAAATACTGTGGGCTTTTGAATGCCTAAATAGACAAGAACATTACATAAATATTTATTTAAAGCAACATAAATGTGTTATTAAAAATAGGAAGTTCTAGACAGCAAATACCAATCACTTACTATGTTTATCTTTTTATATTAATTGGCATTCAGATTTGAACATACATATATAAATGCATATATGTACTTACATATTTTTCTGAATGATTTTAGAATCGCAGATGTACATGCCACATTACTCCAAAATATTCAGTATGCATTTTGTAAGAACAAGAATATTTTCACACATAATCCTAGTACAATTATGAAAATCAGGTTATTTAACCTAATTTACCCTAAATACAATTAATAAATATAAACATATTTAGTAATTATAATTAGTAAATAGGAGCAAATTTATTAATTTATAAAATTTAATCTAATACAGTTACCTGGTTAACAGATCATATATGCTTTGCCAATTCTCCCAATAATGTCTTTTTATGTAAGGTAATTATCTGTCCTAACCCATGGTCCAATCAGGATCACACATGCACTCAGTTTTTGTGTCTCTATAGCCTCCTTAATTAGAAACAGTTTGTCAGTCATTGTCTTTCATGAATTTGGCATTTTAGAAGAGTGAAGGCCAGTTATTTTGTAGACTTCTCACTTTGGGTTTGTGTATTACTTCCTTATGATTAAGAGTACCACAAAGGTGATGTTGTGCCCCCTCAATGCCAAACAAAGCCCTAATTCTCAAATAAAAGGCAAGGCAAGTCTGTGTTAATTTGGTACCTCGCATGTTCTGAGGTAAGAATAAAGACAGACACAGGACCCCCCTCAGTTTTTTGACCATGCCCTGGGTTTGTTCTTTTTGTGTTTAAGTTCCTAGCACAATTCGAAGCAGTTATGTTATTGTAATATCTTTGTGTTTCTTATTTTTGCCATGATAATCTATTGTAGCAGACCCTCAGCCTATTAAAAACTTGACTTCAAGAGGCATTCTGTTTCAGCCCCACAGGCTAGTTAAGGTAACTGTTTTTGCCATAATGTCTTATAAAAATGCCAGTCTCCATTTTCTCATGTTCATGAGGACATCAGTGACTTCAAACTCAGCCAGGAAGATAACCAATCTCACACCACCATGTCCCTGAGTGCCTGTTGCCCATGACAACTTCTAGTAGTATCAAATGTTATCACAGGATGAAGGGAGCAGGAAAAAGGAGCAAACTCTTAAAGTAGTTTTTAGGAATGTCTCCTAAGCTGTAAACCACAGAAGGCGGACCCTGAATTGCCACCTCCTGATCTGTAATTCAGAGACTGTTGGCATTGTTGTGACTTCAATCAAAATCAAAATTATCAGAAGCCTATCATCTTCAGGAAGCTGTATGCTCCAGAAATGTGTGACATCAACAAAATCGATGTCCCATGTCTTCCCTCTTGGCATCCCTAAGTTAGTGACTGACGCTGCTGCTATATAACAGAAAAACAATGGCTTCTGTGACTGCACATGTCAGTAGAAACTGCAGAACCAGAAGTTGGAGCCCCACCCTACTTCTGACTTCACCGTCCCCCACAAATACATCTGGTTAGCCAAATCTAAATTTTATCTGCAACTGAGCCACAAAGGAATCTGGAAAATGTAAGTTTTAGCTTTTCAGCCTCTATTATACAAAGAGCCATATAGTACCAGGAGTGCTGAACCACCATCTCCACTACTGTTGGGGAAAATGTCACCAAGTCCTCAGAGTTTCAACTCTTGGCATCTTCTACAGTTTGCTTAATGCAGGTTGTGGTCTTTGCCTCTTTCTGCCAGTAACTTTGAGTCCTCTCTTTAGCTCTGACATCTGGGTTGCCTCTTTGTTAGAATCATGATGTCACTCCAGAGAATCCTTTTGGGAAGTTTCTTTTTAATAGAAAACTCTAAGCTGATTCCCTTCTCTGGGACCATATGTGTACAGGAAACCATTAATTTCTAATTTAGGAGATGATACAGCCAACTTCTTGCATAGCCTTTACTCTCGTTGCTCTGATACCAGGCAGGCATGATTAGTGGACCAAACTTACATGCCCTTCTCTTCCTACAGGGTATCTATTCTATAAAGGTCTTATGCAACCACCTTTTTGGAGGGCCCTGTCCAGTGGATACAGATGAAGGATCCTGTTTATATTCATAAATAAGCTCATGATGTGGTTCCTAGTATGCATTGTTATTTTCTAATATTCGAAGTATTTAGATGTAGATATTTTCCTCATTTACACTAAAGAAGGGAAGATAATAAGCAATTCAACAATGGTCATACAGCTGCCCAGTTCCAAATTCTAAATCTTTTTGTTATACTCCACTCTTTCCAGAGCATTCAGAAATTATTCTAAAGATTCAACAAATTTCCAGTCACTTCCTTGATATTAATGCACAAAGTATGTGATTTAGTATTGTAATTTTTATATTTTTATGTCATATTATTCATTTTTTTCTCTGATTTGAAATCTAGGGAGGCACTAGCATCATTTTTCTCTCCAAGATGTATGAATTTTCTCAAAGGTATATCATCTATTATTTGCTAAAGAATATTTTTTATATATTGGCAGGCTGAATGGAGAAAAAATACTTTTGTGAGTACTTTGAAAAATGACAAAAGTGAAAAAAGTCTATCCTCTATATATTTAAGATAATCTCAGTAAATATAATGATTTTTTTCTTATAGAATATTTTCAAAAACTTCTATTCGATATGTTTATTTTCTATAGCTGTCATTATTGTTCTCAATCAGTAATCTGATGATTATCCTTAGATTATTTTTAATTTGAATTTAAGGCATTTATTTTCACATATTCCCTGGCCTGGTTTTACTGCCCATTTCTCTACATCATGTTTACTATACTGAGGGTTATATAAACCCTGACAAAATTAATAGTTTCACAGAAATGAAGGTGAGATATTAGGATTCAGAGATTTTCTCAATCTTTGCCTTTTCTTTACTTGACAGGATGTGTACTAAAATCTTTCATAATTTACATCAGCTGACATCGCCAGTGCCCGAAATGCTCAGCACTGCTTAATGGTACTTTAAGAGTTACTTTCCCCTGTGTGTAAGATGGGATTTGGAACAAGACTTCTCATTCTTCTCCTGGGTATCTTGTGGGATTTAATGAGAGATGAGTTAAATTTACTTTCTTCAGCTCTTAAGAGCACTGGGTTGCAGCTCCCCTACCCATCCCTTGGGTGCAGCCAATGTTGACTAAGTTACTGGCTTCTCATCCTCCTCCAGTTCCCTGCTACGATTTCACTGAGCTCTGTGTTCTGGCATGGTCAGCTGAAAGTTCTGATCTCCTCATTTGGTCTCTGCCAGCAATTCCCCTCAGGGTCAACCGTTGCTTCTGGTATCCTCTGAATCAAACACATCTTGTCCAGCACATTATCTTTCATGAATAATATAGGCCTTGCACCTCATTTCCTGGCAATTGTGATCATTGACTCTAGGTTTCATATTGAAAACTGTCTCAGTCTATATTGAGTTTTCCTTGTTCTTTATTTTCATTTTTTCCCTTTTGATTATCAATCAAAAAGTATGGTCTTAGTGGATTTTAATTATCTAGCTTGTTCTCTGTGTTCCCTAGTTGTCCATAGCTCAGTCCTGTGCCTTTCCTTCCTATTCCTTCTCTAGAGAGTGGATATTTTCCTCCATTCTTTTCTCAAAAGTCACTATGAAAAGGGATTCAATAAATTTGTTTACACACAAAAAAATTTTAAGAGATTTGCATTCAAAGGAAACAAAGCTTGGGCCAAAAGAAAGAGGATGTAAAAATGTAATATGTCTCAAGCCATGATTGATGGATTTGGCCTACAAACCATACCAAATGCCTTCTATATTGTTGAAGTTTATGACCATGATGATGGAGAGATATGTTGCTTTTAGGGAATAATTATTCATTAATGGAGAATAATCTGGTTTTATAAATCTTTAAAGAAATAAGAAATTTCCACAGCCATGGCCTGAGAATATTTGGTGGGCTTTTGGCCTCTGTGATGAAGCAAGAAGCCTTTTGTGTTTCAGTATATATTCTGATTCAATAGGATCAGTTCTTTACAACTCCAGAATCCTAGATTTAAATAGCTCTTTTGGGGACCAAGTTATTTTATTGGTTTCCAATTACTAGTTGTCCAGAACTCAGACTAAATCAGTTCTCTATTTTGGTCCATTATGATATCCACCAGTTTTTCCTGAAAAGAAATTGTAGGTGATAAAACTAATAACTCAAGGGAAAGGACAACTGTGACATTTAACAAGGACAAAATAAATGGTTCAATTTAAGGCCAATATTGCTTTGCAGAATATGAAATGCCATACCCTTAGTAGTCCCAAAAGGCCAACATTTTTCAAAATCTCTGAAATGCTAAGGAATATTTGATGAGTCTACAATCTTTATAAAATATATATCTTTATATTAAATAGGTTATGCCCTCCCATTTAACACATATCTTTTCAAAGTCTAGAATTCAAGAATACTGCAATCTTCTTGGACATTCAGCTTATATTTAAAGATATACTCCTTTTTCTAAACATATAAAAAATCAATTTTTCTATGACTGCATTATACTCTGTGAAGTTCAAAGCAATTAATCATCTCACTTCATTTGATTGTTCTAAATGTTCTTATTTTCAGAAATGCAGAAACCAAGTCTGAAAGATTGCTTAAGAACTTTGTACACAATAAAATAGGTACGAATGTGCTTACCAATGTACAATGGAATCTAACCAGTCAGTCATCCTTAGTATTGTTATTTGTTCACATTAGAAAAGAAAAAAGAAAAAAAAAACTGTATACTTATTATTTACTCTAATGCTTTTCAATTTGTAGCCCACTAATAGAAAACAATCTTTTAAGAGAGATAACTTGAAAACTAAGTTTAAATTTCTTATGAGTCAACCATGTTAATGGGAAAATGGGGGGTTATTACTACTTGATATTTTCCAGAGTGTGTTAAAAAACAAGGCTTTACAGACAGATTGAACTAAGTTTAAAATTCAATTATACTGTTACTGAGGAACTAGCATAACCTATATGACTCAGTTTATTCATCTCTTAATAGGTATAACACAAACTTATAAAGTTTGTAAGAATAGACACCAGAAAGGGCCTTGGCCTGAGTCTATAAAGGGTGAAGCAGGGTGGGAACATAGACCTGTTTCACCCATTCTGATAACTGTCACTCGGGCTAATGGAATTCAAAACAGCTACTGATAACTTGTAGGCAGTTATGTAGCCAAAGCTTCAGGACATAGAAAGGGCATTAAAACTAAAACACCCTTAAGAATGGCAAAAAAAAAAAAAAAAAAAAAGAGCTACTTAAATGTCCATCATCCAAATCAGGGAATTTCCAAAAGCACCTGGGAAGTGAGAAACTGTCCTGTCCCCTGTTCTATGCAGCTATCTTCATGATGTACCTCTTTCACAAACCTGCATTGTTCTTTGTATCTGTCCGTCTACGCATCAGTCATGGTGGAGGCAACTGTGTGGATGATGCTGTCGTTATTTAAAAATGTCTGCACAGTGTCTGACACATAATAAATAAACCCTTAATAAATGTTATATTCATTTGTCCTCTTTTCAATAATACTATGTGCCAGTGACCATACTTCCCATTTACATATGTATTTCTCTTATATTTCTCATAAAGATTCTGAGTGTCACATACAATTACTGTGATTTTGCAGACGGGGAAATTAAACCCCAGTGTAAAAAAAAAAAAAAAAAAGACAAATCTAGTAATTGGCTGAATTGTTTAGGACCCAAAACTGACTCAAAGCTTATGTTTTTTTCCACTGTCCTATAGCCTTCATTTTCAGTGAAGCATACAAGTGCAAAAAAAAAAAAAAGAGAGAGAGAAAAGAAAAGAAAAAAAGAAAAAAGATTTATTCTTTCTACCTAAGGAAACATTATATAGTGAAGAAAACTGGTACACTGTAGATTACTCTCAAACTGATGCGTAGAGTAAAAGATACAATTAATATAATATTGGTGTAGATAATGACTAATGATGATAAACTCAAAAAGTCAGTGACTGTCTATTTCACTTAAAGGAGTGAAATAGAGGTAACATGAAGGAAGGAGAAGGGAAGGTAATAAAATTGTATATAAAAAATGAGAAGTTTTTTTTAATTCTTTATTGTTATGTTAATCACCATACATTACATCATTAGTTTTTGATGTAGTGTTCCCTGATTCATTGTTTGTGTATAACACCCAGTGCTCCATGCAGAACGTGCCCTCTTTAATACCCATCACCAGGCTAACCCATCCTCCCCCGTCTCCCCTCTAGAACCCTCAGTTTGTTTTTCAGAGTCCATCCTCTCATGGTTCGTCTCCCCCTCCAATTCCCCCCCTTCATTCTTCCCCTCCTGCTATCTTCTTCTTCTTCTTTTTTTTTTTTAACACATATTGTATTAAAAAAATTTGAAGTTTTATAACAGATCTGAAATCCATTCTCTTTTCATTGAACAAAATGGAAAAGAAGACTGGACTTGCATCTCAAAATCTTTGGCTAAAGATCTAACATTTGGGGGCACCTGGTCTAATCATGGAAGAAATATCAGACATAACCCAATTGAGAGACCAAGGACCAGTACTCCTTATAATTACCAAGATAGATGATAAAAAGAAGAAAAGTTTGAGAAACTGTTAGTCAAGGGGAGCCTAAGGAAACATAATGAATATATGTAATGTGGTAATCTCAGTAGGCTCCTCAAACAGAAAAAAAAAAAGTTCAGTAATAAGGATCTCAACAAAATACGGACTTTAGTTAACAGTAATGTACCAATCTTGGTTCATTAATTATAACAAATGTACCATACTAATATAAGATGCAAAAACGGAATGCTGAGTGCAGAGTATATGGGAACTCTCTAGATCATCTTCACGATTTTTCTGTAAATCTAAACTGTTCTTAGCAACGTTACTTAAACACAATGTTTTATAACTTGTGTTGGCACATGTAGAATGTAGCAGAGCCAGGATTTGAACCTAGGCATTCTGACCCCACAGCCCACTTTACCCCCAAATAATACTGTGAAGAGAGAAATATATAAAAAAGAATATAAAAAGAAATACCCTGAACCAGGTTTAGGTTGAGAAAGAGTTGGTTAACAAAACTATATCAGCTTCTTTATCAAATTAAAAGAGCTCTAGGTATCTTCAGTGGACAAATGTAACCATGACTACTCAAGAAAAGAATAGCATTCAACCATAGAATCATTTCCCCACCCTGAACCTTTTGGTCTTGGAGGACATCCTAGGACTTTTGTTCCATAAAATATTCATGTTAGGAAATAAGACATGCCACTTTCACATATCTGGGAGGTGAATAAAAGACTATTCTGGGCTAAACCCTGAGCATTACAGATAATATGTTAATTTTAGTTTGTATATTTGTTTGTATTTTTTACTTTGAAACAGAGGAAGGAAGACATACTAAGACTAGAGTATCTAGTTTATATCATCAATCTCCATTTAATAGGAAAACCAAGGGAAGGAAAAATACAAAATGAAATATTACCTATTGTTCATTATTAGCATATTTCTCTATTTAATTGAACCAATTTTAAAATAATGATGTATGTTTTTCTATAATTAATCTTAGTTTGTTATTCTATTTTCCTTGGCAGGACTTTGTTCTTTTTTTTTCTTTTTTTTTTTTTTTTCTGATTGTATAGCAACGATCACAGTCTAAATGTGCTGTAAATTATAGAACGGGGAAGAAAGTCTGTATATATCTTCCACTTCCATATTTTAAAAGCACAAAATGATTAAGCTAGTTTAGTGGCTACGAAGCATTTGACTGAGCGTTCATTCTGATTTTTTTCAGGACCTTTCTCTCCTCTGGTTCCTACTGTTCAGTCCTGGGACCAGATAGAAAACAGTTCATTTTGAGTTCTCCTCTGAAAATATGAAATGAAATAGTTTATAAAAATATAAAAATACTATGAATAAATGCTAGTTGTAAAATTAACACAAGAGATGGAGCAAACAGGGGCACCTGAGTACCTCAGTCAGTTAAGCGTCTGCCTTTGGCTTGGGTCATGATCCCAGGGTTCTGGGATCGAGCCCTATGTCTGGCTCCCAGCTCCCTCTCCCTCTGCTCTCTCTGTCTCCCTCTCTCTCAAATAAATAAGTAAAATCTTTAAAAAAAGAAAAGAGAGAGAGACAGAGTGAAAATCTTCCCTCAATGATTAATATTCCAAAATTTAAAATGGTCTAGCTTTTATAATTAAAAATATTTATACTTAGCCCAGTGAATGATATTAAAGACTTAATAAAAAATGGAGTTTTCTATAGCTGTCAAAATAAAACAACAGATATCCTATCCTATTAAACACAAGATATATGAAAATCATTCAGCATGCCATCCTGAATTCAAAAACAAGTAGTTACTGCTATCTTCTCTAAATCTGACATTCATACAATTACAACCATGTAGGTAAATTTTTACATGAAAGTCAAAAAGAAATGATATTGCTAAATAGTAAATATGTATATTTCCAAACATATTTTATGTGATCCAACTGCATTCTAAATTCCTTTTACCTGTTTACCCAAAAAAAATGTTAAATGTTAGTTTCTTAAACTTCTAAAGCTATTCTGTGTAGCTCACCTTGTTAAAGCATTGACAACATTAGAGTGATTGAGAGGTATAATAATTAATGAAGGTTTTAAAATTTTATAAATAAGTACAATATAGTAAGGCTTGTTACGATATTTCATGCACAGAAAAAAACATATTATTGGTCACCATTTTAATAAGTACAGAAAATGTAAATATGCAAAGACCCTTCAGGAAAAGGCAAACTCTAAATCATACTGATGAAAAGAAATTAGAGAAAAAGTTCTACAGGGACAATTTAAATATAACTCACTAGCTTATTAACTTTCATTTTGACATTTACTTCATATTTATCATATTTCAGTAGTATTCTAACGGAATTATTCTGTGATGATTCTATTAAATAATAAAGCTGGAATAATAAGGGTGATAATAATAATGAGTGTCCCTCTGTGAGTTCCTCTTATGCCCTAAGGATCATCGTTGGCTTATGTTAGCTCCCCTAATAATCACAAATCATACGAGCTAAACATCATTATCTCACTACTTTGAAACAGATGGTTGCATTTGTTGTACGCAATCTAGAAAATTAATGTGGTTTAAAAGTTATTTTTGCAATCCATAAAATTGATATTTATATAATGTTTTACATTTCCTGGTAGCGTGGATGGGTATTTAGTAATTTAAACACAGTTGACTACTTTTAATATTTAAAATATAAAGATGTATATAACATTTTGAAAAATATAAAAGACTGAGACACTCTAAATGGAACCCAAAAACCTTATCAACTATCATTTAATTTCTTTAATTTTAATATGGAGTATTGACAGTATATCAATTGAGTATCAACCTTGAAGCTTTCTTTAAAATTTTGAAGTCCCTTTACAGAGAAAAGACATACATTTCCAAAATGACTATTTTTTTTTTCATTTTTTTAACCAAAATGATTATTATAACCAGTATTTATTCTGAAATGTTGAAATGTAGTAAGAATGGTGAAAAACTCTATAGCTTTGCGCTCATTAATAAAGTATATAATGAATTATTTAGCACAAGTTATATGCCAAAGATTGTGCTGATCAATTCCTTTCGTTGTTTATTTTATCCTCACAAATGAGATTATGAGATTTTATTATGTCAACAAACATGAAAACTGAGGTTCAAAGAGTTGAAATTGAAGGAATAACAAGAAAAATATTAAAGAAAAATCTAAGTAGAAAAACTAGAACTGTCTATTACTTCTTAAGGTACTAGAAGTAACTATTTAAAACTCAGAAAAATAAACTATAAGATTAATGAATCTAAGCATATGATTAATAAACAAGGAACATAAGCACTTCTTCATCCAGCAGACTAGCAGGGCTTTTCACACAGTGATCATTGCAAGGTTCCAAGAGCCACAAGAGAGAGAAAATCTCGATGAGCAAGCACTTTTAAAGTCTCTCCTTAAATCATGCTGGTTTTGCCCAATTGGTTAAATCAGGTCACAGTCATGTTGATTATTGTCCCATGGCCAGGAACATAATCAGTATGGGAAAAGACTACCAAGGGTAGTAGCTATGGGGAGGTAAATTATTTGCAAGGAATCTAAGGTGCAAATTGATTTTTCTTATCTCAAGACTGTACCCTGTCCACTACAGGGTCTATATCTGCAAAACACAAACAAAAAAATAACAACGGTCCGAAGACTATTGGTTCAGTCCTGGGACCAGATTCTCACTCTCAAATGTTGAAATCAAATGATGCCATCTTACTGGCATCTCCGTACTGCTTGGTAAATACCCCTCTTTTTTCTCCATAAATTATTGTCTAATATGCCTCTAAAACTCCTGCTGGAGTCAGTTTCCTTTATTTTCCCACTGCTACTTCCTTCACTCTTTTGACTTCACACCAGAGCATATGTGTTAAGAGTATGTATTCCGGAGTCAAAATACATGTGTTCAAATCCTGACTATGTGACTTTTGGCAAGTTACTTAATCACTCTGCTCTAAGTTTAATTCCTCATTTATAAAATCAAAAGTATCAAGTACCTCCCTGACAGGGATAAAGTGAATCTTAGTTAAAATAATATGTATAAGCAAAATACTCAGCATTTGCTTAATACTTTCTGTGTTCAATAATAAGTAGCTCTTAATATTTTATTTGCCTCCTGCTGTCTTTCATATGCAAATATTATTAATTCTCTGTAAGACTGGTTTTTTGTTTCACTCCAATTCCTGCTATCAAATTGGGTGATGTAAATAATATTATGGGTAACTTATCTAACACTGTTGAGCTCTTACCTTTATCATTTGTAAGAAACTTTTCTTCCATTTTACCTTGGTAACTAACCTTCTCTACCATACCCTGAAGTGCCATTTTCACAAACTTGCCTTATCTGGAATCATGATTCTATACCTTTCACTCTAATGAATCCTTCTCAGTTACTGCATTCCGTGTTCTAAATCTTCATTGGGACCTTCCAGTTTTTTATTTCTCCCTTCGTTCTCTATCCACTGGCAGCCTCCTGACTTTCCTTACCTCCCTGTATAGATTCTTTGGTCCAGCAGGTCGAGTTGTCCTTTGCAAGTACCTTTCACTTATTTTTGGCTGCTCCACTGGGACTTTAAATCCTTTAAAGTTGGTCTTCACTTGCTGGCATAGAGTCTTCCTCATACTTATTTGGCTCAAGTTCTAATCCTTTTGACCCCCCTCCCATCCCTGTTCACTTAAGTTTATTCCTCAAATCCCCTGGTGACAGCCCGAATGCATTGTTTCAGGTAAACTTCCCATGTGTTTTCATTGTATAATTTAACCCTCCTAAATTTAACCCTCATCAAAACTATGTTTACCTAAACCATCAAACTCTACTTACTTATCTGTCAAATCTCTTATTGGCATTTTCTCCACTAAGCCCCTTGAGAGCAGGGACCACATCTGACTTGCTTGCCATTTTAAATAGTGAACTCCTTTATAAATATTATTGTTATTGATGTCCAATGTCAGTATAGACATGAGTACTCTTTTGGCTCCTTTTCTCCCCACATACCCCCTTCTTCAAACTATTTTTCGTTTTCTATGCAAAACAGAAATCCTTCTCTGAAAATTCTGAATTTTAAAGCTAGTAATATAAACCGGGTTCTGTTAGGTCATTGTATCCAAGTCATCTGTTTTGTATTGGTTAATATTATTTCTTGCAGATGACAGGAAATGCAATTCAAACTAGCTTAAACAACAACACAAAAAATTTTATTGCCTCATGTAACTGAAATGTCCAGCTGTAAGTTTTCAGGTGCAGCTTGATCCAGAGCCTCGAATGCTGTCAACAGGACTTATTTTCTCTGAATGTCTTGGCTCTAAATATACTATACTGGCTTTGTTCTCAGCCCTCCAGCCTTTCAGGTTTAAGTCTAATGGGAAATAGTCTCTGCCTCTCTTTCATTGGCTCCAGGAAGCATCACATTGTATCTCAATGGCTTTGTTTGGGTACTCATCACTTAGCCATTACTGTATGCAAGAGAACGTTCTATTTCATTTGGTCAGACTTGAGTCTCCCACTTGCCTGTCCTAACCCTGACATTAGGGGTGGAATCCTATGTAAAGCATCTGGATAGAGACTTTCTCAAGAGGAAGTTACAGAACCATCTTATATAGCTACCAGATTAAGAATATGCAGCAAACACACACAGATGTGTACTTGTACACACATGTTCACTATAAATCACATAACTAGAAAGGCACTGATGAAATCATATGTGCTCATATTTATGCTGCCTACTCTTACCATTTTGGTCACATAAACAAGAAAAAAATGTCATGCAGTGAAATGCAACAAGATCCATCTCTAATTGTAGGACACTTAATCATCTTTATTATATATGGTTTTTTTTCTACAAAGATTTTAAGATAAAATTCAAACCATGGAGTTGGTGATATTTGTGCTTATCTTAGACATTCACATAGGTAATCAAGATTCATTGTATATGTTTCAAGTTAGCCCTTAATTGAAATATATTCCATATTCAAATATTCCCACTTCCAAAACTAGTAAAGAAATTATTAATCTCATATTTCATGATTAATTTTTATAATAGGACAGCATAATATAAGGAAACCACAGGTGGGACTATGTGGGTGAAAATCTGTATCTATGAGAGTGTATATACTTATCCAGCCGACAAGATAAAGATGGGGCACGACGGGAGGAGGTTGGAAGGAAGACACTGTATGCACTAAAAGTAATGTGACGGGAATTCAAACCCAAAAGGTCAATTCTTAAACTAATTGGAAAAAATAAGGTAACTGTCAGAAGAAGGGGAAACCTGTGGTTGGAGAAGGATTTACAGGGGTATAGTGAGGAGGCCATTTGAGTAGGTCCTGGTCCTGGCACTTGCTATTTGACTTTGGTGAGTTGTTGAGATTCTTTGGGTTACTGATTTCTTATCTATAAAATGGGCATAGTAAGACCTCTCCAGTATTGATAATAAATATCTATAACACAATAATATTAAAGGCAATTACTACTCCATCTTGGAGATGGAGTGTTAATTTATAAGGCAGAGGGAGAAGGGAGGATGAACATGAAGAAGAAAAAGCTAAAACAAACGCACTTAGGCACAAAAGTAAGTGGAAAGCACAAAAGTAACTGTGGAACTATGGAATGTATTCTCTCACCCATCCTTTCTTCAAATCTTAGATTTTAAAACTCAAGAAATGAAATGTTGACTCATTTTCATGAATGTCATTCTCCCTACTTTACTTAATTCTACCAATACTTTCTTCTCCCCATGTTAAAATCTCAAATGCCTGCCGACAGGATCTACTGTAAGATCATTGATAACTTTCCCACCTGGAGGTGTGGAAGAATTCCCAAATTACTCACTTAAACAGTTAGCTAATGCCTTTCAGTGTTTCAGTTTTCAAATCATGTCTAAGTATGGTGGCTATATTTGGACAGGCAAAGCTTAAATAGGAGGAACAATAAACACTATCTGATCATCCTGACAGCATAGAAGAAGATGTCAACCTTGATTTCTCTATAATTATTATAAAATACTTTATGAATTATTGTCTTTCTCTCACCTCCCTTGAGAAAATTCTGAGCATGTTCACATTATCAATTATTAATTGGTTAACATATCAGTAAAGATTTATTGAGGGTACAGTCTTTAGGCTTTTCGAAAAATCTGTTGAATTCAAAATTGATGGTGGACATTTCCTGGCAGATATACAGATTAATTACTAGGTCAAAATGTTTTATCAATGAGTATTATGATTTTTAAGGAATGGAAAAATAATTTGACGATTCATGCCCTTTTCATAAGGACATCTAATTTTCTCTTTGGGAGTAGAGTCTCTTTGCCTTGTAACCACAAAGGCAGAGAAGGAATCCTTTTTATTCCCAACTCCCTCAAACTGGGATGCATTTTTATGAATGTGGTTTTTAAAACTGCACATGTGTTTAACTTGGTTTTTGACTTCACAATCCAACAATTTAGGCAATGACTGACCAATGCATAAAATCGTATAATACCATTCTCGGTTTTATATACAGAAAAAATACAAGGAATTTCTGGAGTACACAGAAATGCTACATCTACACATTCACATCAGTCCTCCATGTGTTCCTGTACAAAGTTCCATGCTCCCCACACACTCACCTCAAAACATTTCCTCCTCCTGGGTAGGAGAATGAGGCTCAAAGGCCTCTGTGTTTTTTCTTTCTCTGCTTCCATTAATCCAAAAAGTCTGTCCTGCCCCATCAGACAGTATTTCTCCTTTCTCCATTTTCAACTATTCCCAATAGTTTTATATCTGAGATTTCTAAATGCTTTAACATTGAGTTTCAGCATGATTTTTATAAATGGCATCATTATAAATATCACTGGTTTTACATACTTAGTAGCTGACTCCTGCGAACTTAGTTTGATAAAATGAGTGAATTCCTATTTGGAATAAAAACACAACTAATGATTTTGTCAGAAGTTCCAAAAAGCATGACTGCAATGAATCATGAGATACTTAATATTGAAGTTGTTTCATGAGTTTCCAGTGAGAAAATATCACCCTTTCTTGTATTCCCATGCTATTTTGAACTCCTTTTATAACATTCAAATTACATTATTTGTTTAATTCCTGCTTCCCTGACTACACTATGAGGTTTTCAAGAGCTAGAATCATAGCTACCTTTTTCACTGAGCGTAGAAGTGTCTGACGTAAGCTAGGTACTTACTAAATATTGGTTGATTAATGAATACATTTTAAAAATTTGTAAACAAAGAGAACTTGTGATTTTAACATTCAGTTGTTTAAATTCTAAAGAAGACATTTACAGTGACTTTTGTTCAAGCATAAATGATTAGGGCACCTGGTTTATCCCTATGAAATGAAGGGCTATGCGAATAAGGGGGAGCCAGTGATCATGGCTGAGGTTCAGTTTAGACGTGCGGTGATGCTACTGCATAGATTATCTGAACGAAGATCTGAATCCTGATACATACATAGAACTAGTCAAGTAATGGACAAAATTATTTATGATTTATCCAGGGCCCATGGCTCCTGAGTTGTAAAGATGATAACTAAGCTACTTAGTCATCACCCCGTAAGATTTGCTTATTTTTTTGTTCTTAATTATGGTACTTTTCATCTTTTTACTTCACTTATGATACCCTCTCTTTTTATATTCTTTCCAGCTCCTTTAAATTTTATACTTTCCCCTTGAAAAATGTCTCCTTTTACATTAATGTATATTGAGCCCTCCTTCACTGAAATCCTCTCATGTCTGTGTTTAGTATATAAAAAAAAGAAACAACTTGGCCAAATCACTTGAGAGTGAGACAGTTAAGTGGTTAAGAGAATGTGTTTTATAGTCATATAAATCTTGCCATAAATATCAGCATCACCACATTCCTTCTGTGTGATCATGAATGAATTGCTTAACCTCTCTGAGTCCCAGTTTCCTCCACATAAAACTGAGGATAGTAACTGTATATACTTCATCGCTTTGTTGGAAAAAGCTAATTATAATTCTTGGTACATAATAGGAACTCATTGATTATTCACCACCAAAATATTAGTCAGGTACCTTGGGGCCTAGACATAGCCATGCCCCTATCAACATGACTTTGAAAACATCACTTATCCTCCTTGTCAATCAATACTATCTATTCTAAATTAGAGATAAAATTACACATTTTCTGTCTGGTTCATATAGTTGTGAAGATTAGTAAAGATCATAGCCAGTCATTTAACCCCAACATTATTATGATTGAAAATTTGTATTATTTTAATGATAATAATTCATTCATTCAAGTGCTGTTATGGACTGAATGTTTGTGTCCCCCCAAAATTCATATGTTGAAAACTTAAGCTTTAATGTGATGGTTTTGGAGATGGAGCCTTTGGGAGGTAATTAGGACATAAGGGTGGAATCCTTGTGATGGGATTAGTGCCCTTATAGGAAAAGAGAAGAAAGAGTTTGCTTCCTCTTTCTCTGCCATGTGATGACACAGCTGTCTGTGACCCCGGAAGAAAGCCTTCACCAGAACCTGACCATGTTGGCACCTTGATTTTGACTTCCCAGCCTCAAGGACCATTAGGAATAAATTTCTGTTGTTTAAGCCACCCAGCGTATGGTATTTGTTATAGCAGACCAAAGAGACTAAGACAGATACATAAGAGTAGGGCACAAGATGGAAAAAGATGAGGTCTTTATGCAGTGAGTTTTTGCATGCCATTCCCTCAAATATGGTAAGAGAATAAATAGCAGGCATTTGGCAAAGAGTTAGTTATCAGGAAGTAATAAACCAAAATCCAGAAATGTGCTTATCTCTGGGGGTTGGGGGTTAGAGGGGTATCAGATAAAAAAGGATCAAGATGGTAGGGACAGCATTATCTTAAAATGACTAGCTCGTGTTAGGTAGTTGGTCCCTGAGGATTCCTTTTATTATTCTACTTCATAATTTACATAGAAGCTACATACATTCCCTTTTAAGTTTCAAATATTACATAAAATTCTAAAAAACATAAACAGTTATTGATTAAATGTTATTTTCTAATTACCATGTATATGTGAAATATATGAGGTATTTTATGTTTGAAGGAAAAAAAAGAAATTTTGATCTCAAGGAATATCTTTCCTTGAAGGATCTTCCCTACAAAGATAAGTTTACAGAAGATTTAAAAATTAATATGAGTGACATTACTATTAGGTGACAAAATCCATGACACCAGCAGTCTCCTTTTCCTTTGAGCTTACATCTGAAACTGAGTTTTCGAAGTACTCTCCATCATGCATTTTTCCTATCACTTGAGTTTTACTCAGATTTTTATTCCCTTGCTCACTCCCAGGGACATAATTATACTTTTTTTTTTTCATTTTAACACTCAGTAACATAATAAAGAGTTACCTAAGAAACAAGTTAACTTTATGAATGTGAAATGTTTTTTTTGTTTTTTTTTTTGCCACAACATGTTACACATCGCTTTTGGTTTAAATGTGAAACTTGGCACACAGGCAAACAAAGAACAAAGAAGCATGTTGTTGGAATGAGTTGTGTATTGGCCTCTGAGGATGGACTTCAAGGTATAAGCTTATAGAAATTCTTTCTAACTGGAAGTTGTGTGCATTCCCTCCTGCTGTTTTATCCCCAGTACTTGCTTATACACTGGAATCGTTGTGGGGCTCTGCTCACAGAAATTCAGTTGGGCTATTAGGTTCAAACCATGATTCTTTCATATTTGAAATGTTAAATTTTTTCCACAATAAACTACCTAGATTAAAATCTATAAAATAAAAGAGAATTGTAAAGGTTTTAAATGACTCAATGTAATAGGAATCCTGAACCACATTAAACTGTAACAACTTGGTCAACTTTTCATGTTCCTCCTCATCTCAGTGACTTGCTTCTGCATAGAGTGTCTCTGAAGAACAGAAAGACACCAAATAAACAGATATGAGAAAGTGTGAGTTTGGCCATAATAAAGACATATCTTAAGAAAGATGGGCAAGATTCCCAGCATTCTTCAGAGACACCTGAATTCTGTTTTCTTTGCGGTGTGTAAAGTTTCCGTGTCCAGTTGATTCCCTTATGATTTAAACTTAATTAAGTAGAACATAGAAATATTTCAGTAGATTTGATGGCTTTCCTTTTGTGTCTATAAACTCCACAAGGTCAGAAACTATATTAGCTTTTCCTGAGTCATTTTATTATAACAAATAACACAATAATTTCACTGACTTAAAAAAACAAAGGTTTATGTTTGTTCATATTATGTGTCAGCTGTATGTCAGCTGAGGCTCTGCTCCACAAATATTCATTCTGGAATCCAGATTGAAGAAACAATCGCTATCTAAGACATGTCATTCTTATGGCACACAGAAAAGAATAATGGTAGAAAGCAACATAGGCTCTTAAAATCTCCTCTTGACAATGGCATACATCACTTTTGCTTACATACCATTGGTCATACCAATAGCATGGCTAACCTTGATGTCAACCGAATGGTATCTTCCTACTTAGATGCACACAGCAAGTCATATGATAATGAGTAAGAAGTATATTCCTCGTAGAGGGAAGGCATCAAATAATTAGGAACAATTACACAATCTACCACAAGAACTTAGTCTGACATTCACTACTACACGCCTTGTACCTAGGACCATTTTGGTCCTTTATTAGTATTTGATCCATTCAATGGTTATTCAAACTTGCATTGATTAATTTACTACTATGTGCCTGAAATACATTAGATGCTTGGGATACTGTTGTAAACAAACACCAATTCATCGAGCTCTTATTCTAATGATAGGGAAGACACAATAAACAGAGTAAGTTAAATGTACAGCAGTTAGATGGTGATAATTTCCATGAGAACATTTAGACAGAGGCTGTAGTTTTAAATAGAGTGATCACAAAAGGTCTCACAGGGAAGATTATGGAAAGACTGAAAAAGAATGTGGGAGAACAATATGGAGATCTGGCTGCCAGAGTGTTAGAGGGACAGAGACCATGAGGTAAAAAGTCACTGATGCAGACGTAGCGAGTGTGTTTGAGAAACAGCAAGGAGATGAGTGTAGTTAGAGCTGAAGCAGATAGAAGGGATGTGGTAGGGGAATCAGTGCAGGAGAATTTATAGGGAATGTGGGTCTTTTCACATATTTAGCTTTTCAATGACTAGGAAGTCATCAGAGGGCTTTGAGGAGCAGCATGTTCTGATTTACATTGATTTATATTTTATTTACTTATTTATTTTTGATTTTGTAATTGTTGATTTGCATTTTAAAGGATCATTTTAGCCTCAATGTTGAGAACAGATTGACTTGGGGTTAGGCAGAAGAAGGAAGACTAGTTATGAATATATAACAAACTAGATGAGAGATGACAATGATTTAAACCATGGGGAAGCAGTGCTGGTGGTAAGAAACGGTTGGGTTCTGGCTATTTTTTTTTTTTTAAAGATTTCATTTATTTACTTGACAGAGAGAGAGCACACACAAGCAGGGGGAGTGGCAGAAGGAGAGAAGTAGGCTCCCCGCTGAGCAGGGAGCCCTGTGCAGGGCTCCATCGCAGGACCCTGGGATCATGACCGGAGCTGAAGGCAGCTGCTTAACCGACTGAGCCACCCAGGTGTCCCTCTGGCTATATTTTACAGGTAAAACCCATTGGATTTCCTTCTTGATTAGAAGTGGAGTAGGAGACAAAGAGGCACAGGGATAATCCCACGATTTTGCCTGAGTCAATAAAGGACTGATGGAGTGGATTAACTGCACCAATAGACCCACTTTGTTCTCACATTCCTTTATCCACATATTTTGAATACAAGGATATTTCTTTCAATACTCCTATGCTTGTTCATGTGACTTGCTTTAGTCAATGTAACAATAATCTGTAAGACCTTAAAAGTGCTTGCATACTGGGGGCTAACGCTCTTGCTCACCTGAAACCCTAAGCCTCCATGCAAATAGGCCCAGACAGGAGTCCAGATGATTAAAAACACACAGGTCCAATCACCCTCATTGTCTCTGATAATAACCAGTCAATCCCTCAAAGCAGAACCAATCTAGCTAAATGGTAGTTAACTTCAAATACATGAGTAAGCCCAGCTTAGAGCAGTAGAATAATTACCCAGCTGATTCTAGCCCAAACTGCTAACCCACATAAATGTTAGCTAAATATTTGATTTCTGTTTTTAGCCACTAAAATGGGGGGGGAGGGGTGTTACACAACAAAAGCCGTCTGATACAATGAAGTTACTATTAACTTTGATGGGGATGGTTTTGTGAGGTTTAATTCTAAAGATGAAGACTAGAAGCTTATTTTTGGACATGTTAAATATGCAATGCCTATTAGGTATTGTATTGAAGTAGAAGAAGGGAACAAGAGAAATACAGTACAGCAAGCAGGAAGGCTTAAGGACTCCGTAGGTTTAGTGACCAGTTAGAGTGTTTATGTGTTTTTCTCCATAAGAATGGACAAAGAATAGGAGGAGTCAGAGCACTGGACTTGCTAGATACCTGTTAGATATTAAGATGTTAAATGTTGACAAGTCAAAGTAAATAAAAACTAATTAAAGCAAATAAAAAATCTTCAGAGTTTTTCAGTGTATCCCTTATATTCCAAATTTTTTAGTCAAGCACTAAATAGGACCCACAAATCCATGCTTGGTGCTGTGAGATATACAAAATAAAAATAAATATAAGATGATTTCCATATATTTGGAAAAAGAGATTAACATACATAAAACAAAGTGAAATGGATTAGATGAAAAACTGCATTATACTAACTATAGGATTAGAAGAAATAACAGAAGATAGTAAAAACCATAAACTCAAGTTTCTGGGGAAAATTTCTGGCAAATGATAAGTATGGTTTTTGTTGGTAGAGCAGGGGAGAAGTAGGAAAGAGAATTTACAGGGACAAAGAAGTCGTAAGGATAGAATGAAACTACCAGCTGGAGCAGGAGATGGATGATACAATAAAGTTGATTATCAGACAGACTCAGGTAACTCACCAATCACAGACTGTCAAGGGCAGTGGTGTCCTGGTAAATATTTAACAACTGGCTTTTCAAAGATTGGGGAGGCTGGTTATTTGTAACGTGCTGTTTTCCATGGTGTAAATTCTGCCAGCATTGCCAATTTCAAGCTACCAATATGGTTTGACCAACTTGTAAAATTCCTGAGATTAAATAATCATGTCTTTTAGGCCAGTATATGCCAGATCCAACACATCACTCCTAGACATTCTTCCAACCAAAACATAAATATCTTTGTCACTTTGGGAATACTGCATCTTGGGATATTAAGCCCTCTGGATCACCTGGAAAGTGACTTGTTTTTATTCAATCCAGAAACATTTCTAAAAAGCTAAAATGACTTAGGTACTCAATTAAATGTGATTGATGATTTTTCCTTATTGTTATGAGGCCAAAATCATAACATTTAGTTCTGTCCTCTGGAATGCAGCAACTCATTGAGCTCTCCTTGTGTATGGGTTCTTGATCCATTTCTGGTGAACCATCTAATATGGCCCATGGTTCCACAGAGACAACATTATGTTGATCCCAAGTGTTCCATCCTGAATCTTATGGAATTCATTGTCCTGGGAGGCAGTTCATATAGAGTGAAAGAAACTTATGAGTTTGCTTATGAGTTCCACCATTTATCATCTCTGTAACCTTATAAAATCAAACTCACTTCTTCCCCTACTCACAACACTTCTGACACGAGATGTATAAATTTTTCCACACTAAGCAATTTTCCAGTTGTTGGCAGACAATGACTGGATGTCCTATAACTTAACTCAATTCTGATACTAACTGCCCAGAGTTAGCACAGACCTCACAAGTTAAGGGCTCAGTCCCCTAAGACTGCTTCCCCACCCCCACCCCCAGATGCCAATTGCAAGTAGTAAGTTCCAGTTTAGCCACAACTTCTGTCCAACCTAGCTACATATCAGGGGTTCCCATGACCCCCTCCTCAGTTTTGATAATATGCTAAAACATCTCATAGAACCCAGGGAAACAGTTTATTTACTATTATGGATTTATTACAAAGGATATTTTAAAGGAAAGATATAAACTGACAGATGAAGAGATATATAGGGTGAGGTTTGAAAGGGGTATATTGAATCTTATACTCATTGAAATGAGTATAAGAGCTTCTTAGATGTTAGTCGGTCAACCTCCCAGAATACAGATCTGTTCATCATCTCAGAAGCTCTCTGAACCCCTTTGGGTAGGGTTTTTATGGAGGGTTCATTATATAGGCATGGTTGATTAAATCATTGGCCATTGGTTATTAACTCAACCCCTATCCTTTCTCTCTTTCTGGAAGTCAGGGGGTAGACCAAAAGTTCCAACCCTCTAATCACATGGTTGGTTCTCCTGGCAATGAGCCCTTCATCCATCTTTAGGGGCTTTCCAAAAATCACTTCATTAACATAAACTCATATGGTTGAAAGAGCTCCTTATGAATAACAAGATATTCATTTCAACTTTACTGCTCCAGAGCAGTTTCAGGAGCCAGGGACAAACACCATATATAATAAAAGATGTTTCTATTGCTCTTATCACTTAGGAAATTACGAGGGTTTTGAAGCTTTGGCCAGGAGCTGAAGACCAAAATACTCATTTCTTATTAAACACATACCACACCTTGGAACATTACTTAACCTCTCTGAGTTTTCTGCAAAAGAGGATAATAATAACACTTACCAATAAGGTAGCTAATGGTATCTTATGATTATCAGCTGGCATTTAGTTGTTCTTATTGTTTATTTAAATTTTAACCAAATCAGTGATGTCTCGTTACAATTCTGTTCCTGGGTGACCTCAGATGAGTTAACTAAAATCTAAGATTTAATTTGTATTTAATTATTTAATGAGACATTTGATAGAAATAGTTTTTCTAGCCTCTTATATTCTATAATTTCATGAGACTATAACTCAGATCTCTGGGTCATTTGTTGCCCTATCATATTATTTATTCTTTGCTTAAAACCAGCATTCATATTCAGAAGACTTAGGACATAAAATATTTTGAGGTTAGTGGACTCCCAAAATTTCCTGCCATCTTCCCTATTATGATTTGTATTTTCTACCCACAAATAAGCCCTTTAAAACTGAAGTGTTCAATGAGATAGCCACTAGCCATCTATGGCTATTTAAATTTACATTAAGATTAAATCAAATAAAAAATTCAGATCCTCAGTTGCATGAGCCACACTTCTGGTGCTCAGTAGCCATCTCTGAAGGTACAGAGGATTTCTATCATTGCAGAAATTTCTATTTGACAGTATTCCTCAAATTATTCATGAGATACCACAGCTCTTTTAAGCATAGCACATAAAGTCAGAAGTCTGATTTGAGAGGCTGGGAAATGGGAATTTTGACCAAAATCTCAGTCTCTAATCATCTATTTCTTTTCAACGGACTATCTATGTTCTCAAGTTACAATGTGAGAAAATTCCATCTTGCTTTCTCTACTGTCTCTAGCTATCCTTGGATATCCATAACAATAAAATAGCCATCATCATTTAGAAGAACTTATGACATAAATGACTTTAAGTGCTTCATGCATTCATCATTTGCAGAAGAGGAAGCCATGAGTCACTCCTGTTACACTATTTTTAGTGGAAGAGCCACAAATATAAAGAAAACCAATTGAATGTACTTTACTTATATCCTATGTGCCATACCATCTCGCATTCTTAGGATATACCAACTTTCTAGGCGTAACTTTCCTATGGATCATAGCACCTCCTCTTTATTTCACCATGATGGATAGTTTGCAAATTAAGATCAGAAAAAAATCCTGATTTATACTTACGTGAGATAATAGAAAAAATATATCTTGGTCTTTGCCCCCAGTTCCTAGCACAGAGCTCCTAAAAACCTTGTAACAACCTAGGTGATAGGAACAATAAGAGTATCACTTGTTCTAATATTTGTCTTTAACTCCATCCCTAACATAGGGCTCCTAAAATCCTTGTGCATTTCTAAGTGATAAGAGCACTAGAAGCATTTTTTGTTCTATTAATGCAATGCTGGATGGTTTTCTGGATGGATCCTTCATCCTGAAAGACCAAGCCATGATCAGAAGTTTGAATTACCAGTCCTTCCTCCATTCTCCAGAAAGGGGACAAAGGCTGGAAGTGCAGTTGATAATTGATTGTGCCTATATAAGTAAGCTTTCATAAAATCCCAATAGTATGAGGTTCAGAGAGCTTCCAAGTTGGTGAAAACATGGAGGTGGTGGGAGAGCCACAGGCCCCAAGAAGGCATGGAAACTCTATTCCCTTTCCCTTACACCATGTCCTATGCATCTCTTCCATGTGGATGTTCATCTATACCCTTTATCAATCTTTTAATAAACTGGTAAATAATATTTCCCTAGTTCTGTGAGCTGCTTTATTAAATTAATTGAACCCAAGGAGACAGTCATAGAACCTCCAATCTATAGCCAGTTGGTCAGAAGCACAGGTGATAACCTGGGTTTGAGACTGGCATTTGAAGTGGCATGGGAAGGGACAGTCTTATGGAACTGAGCCCTTAACCTATGAACCCTGCTGGTGTTACAGAGAATTGTTTGTTGATGCGGGCAAAAACCTCCACATGTTGGGTGACCAGAAGTGTTAGAAGTTAAGTGTTTTGGGGTGCATGGGTGGCTCAGTCTTTAAGCGTCTGCCTTCCGCTCAGGTCATGATCCCAGGGTCCTGGGATAGAGCCCCGCATCGGGCTCCCTGCTCAGCAGGAAGTCTGCTTCTCCCTTTCCCGCTCCCCCTGCTTGTGTTCCCTCTCTCCCTGTGTCTCTCTCTGTCAAAAAAAATAAATAAAATCTTTAAAAAAAAAATAAGTGTGTCGGGCAAAAGTAAAGGAGACACACAGGGAAGAGAGACACAGTAGGGAAGAGCTGGATTTTTCCCTACACAGGAGGTGGGTAGCTTGTAATAGACCATGAATATTAATTTAATGAATGATGTTAATGACTACTGTTAATAAAATGTAAACACTTTACTTCTTTAATAAAATCAGAGCTTTTTCATTTCTGTTTCCCAATCTAAAATCTAATACTTAATATATATTATATAATAGAATAGATCTTAAGGATCCAAGGAATTTATATTTTTGGTATATGTTCATTTTATTGGTAGTAGAAATCAATCAAAAATTATTTTTCTTGAAAAACAATACTCTCAAGAATTTCTGCTTGCCTAAGGAATCGAAGTCACTCATTGAAGAAATTACATGAAGCGATCCCTTTAATTTCAAACTATAATATATACTAGATTCATAGGTAGATCTAGTTAGTGGGAATTATTTTCTTCAGTAGCAGAGCAATGTAGATAGAGACAGGAAATTAAAAATATTTCTGTTGCATAAAGCATAATGTTAAGTTAAAACAAAATTGTCTACTTCTTACAAAAGGTTAATAATATTATTTTGTTGTGTTTGTTCTTGCTTACTTATAGTACTATTCTTCAAAATGATGACTGTTTTGGGTCATGTTCTTATGTCCAGACATAAACTACTTTTCATGGTATCCACTTGGATGAGAAGCAACATATTAGGATGGTTTAGAGCATCCATTAATAGGAACCAGGCTGCCTGGGTTTGGCTACTAACTTTAACAATCTATGTGACCTGGTAAGTGATGCAACCTCTCTGTGCTACCATTTCCTTATTTGTAAGATAGAAATAATAATAATCCTACCTCAGCAAGTAATTAAATTTTAAATTAATTTATAACTAAAGGATTTACAGCTGTGCCTAGAGTAGTAAATCCTCCATGTTAACAATTAATCATTTAGAGATGCATATTTTAAAAAGTATAAAATATTACCATAAAATATATAAGTGCATATATTTTTTAATAGAGAACAATAGGGATCATGATTTGTTTTTTAATAGGGTGAAAACTAAATAATGCCTTATGTGATTTTTCTATTTTTGCTTCCTTTTTTATTTACACAGTAAATAGTAAGCTATAAAATTTAAATGTGCTCTAGAGAAATTGTTCATCTTTATAAAGAGAATAAAAGTTCTCTTTATAAAATAAAATAAAAGCAAGTATGTTCTTATGTTTTCTAAGAAATAAGCAAATTATATTTACATTAGTCAGATAAATTTATTTTTGTTCCTTATTCAAATATCTGGTGAAAATTTAAAGTGATATGATTGGACTTTCCTAAATTAGGACCTGGTTGGTTAGTTATTTAGTAGAAAATCATGATCACACTTGGGGGGAATCTGATATAGTAAACAATCTTAACTAAAAGCTAATTGGTTGGTAACTTTTAAGCTTATTTTTTGGTTTCAGAATCTTTTAGTATTTCTTATAGGAGTTTTTTATTTTAATTTTAAATTACTGCTTGCATCAGTCAGGGTTTGAGCACAGAAATGGAAATTATACTGCATATTTAAACAGAATTTTGTATAGTGATTTGGTTCTACATTTGGAGGGCTGAACAAGCAAAAACGAACACTGAGGAAACATAATGGTAGTTTAACAGTAGGAAACAGCTGCCAGACATAGGAAGCAGGATTATCAGAATCTAGAAGCTGGGGGGAGGAGCCAGACAAAGCCGGCACTCAGACCTCTGAGGAGGGGATGTTGCCTAGCCTAGCTGATGCTAACTCAAGAGCTCAGAAGGGCGCTTGGGAGTTGGGGCTAAAATTGCTGAGGAGGTTCCAGCTTCTATGGAAACCAGGAGAAGCCATGCTGTGTCAGAAAACCTGTTTGTTGCCCAAGTGATGTGCCATTGTTTAGGCTATACTGACAGGGATAGCAATAAATAGGAAGGACAAAGTTCCTCTCTCTTCTTCCTGCTTCCAAAGTCCCTCTCCCTCCAGGTCCCCCTAGTGACAGAGGAAGTTAACTCGTAAAGGAGAAACAATTTTTCAGAGACCCAACCTCAGTGTCACAAAGCTGAGAAGAGAAGGGTAAACAAAGACTTCATAACTGAAATATGCCTTAAAAATGAGATTATTATAAATGTAAATGTTCCCAGTGCTAATGACTCTCATTCATCTTGTGGATCTCTCCCTCATTCTCTCTGTCTACTCTTAGAATAAGGTGAACAATTCCTCTCATTTTCTCCAGAACTTTCCTGGCTTTAGCCCTGAAAACCATGTATCTGGAAAAAAACTTTTTGTCTTAGGCAACCTAGGATCATTGGTCACTTTACCCTAGAAACTAATATTTAAGTTTGTATATATAAGGCAAGGAGAAATTGCCAGGATGGAAGGAGGAAGGAAAACATATTTTACTGTAACCAGGTCTTTACATCTACAGGTTGGGCATACCACCTGCCCTGCTTGTTATCTTTTAATTTTGATTATTTGCAGAGGATCGTAAAGACAATCGATGGTACAGGAGGAGATGTAAGAGGAAAAGTTTGACTCTGATCTCACTTGAGTGCAAATGTGCAAATTGTCACTACTTGACTGATAGATGGAACTAATTTATCCACCCACGGAAGACCCACCCATACATTGACAGGTTACTGTGTGCTAAAATTCCGAGAGCTTCCTGGAACTGAATGTTACGAGTTCTGAATCAGATTAATATTGGAATTACTAGTGTAGGCACAAAATATACTAGTTGCCACATTATCCATGAACGGCTAGTCCCTTTCACAGTATTGAAAGATATTTCACAGGATTTGTAGGTTCAGCTACATGTCGACTTAATAATATTAATGTTTTCTGTGGGAATTGATTAGATGGAGTGTTCTGGCCTATCTGGGTCACATTGAAAACATCATGGTGCTGCCATCCAGTTAAGTATCTAAGCTATCACTTGTCCTCCCTAATGGACACCTTTATACCATTTTGAGCCAATGCAATCAAAAATTAGCAACACACTTTTCTTTCATAGTCAAATCATTTTTTCTTTGATCTTATTTCTCTTCATAATATTTTTAATGAAATTTAAGCCTCTGAAAGATCTGCTTTCTTACTACCTTCTCAACCACAATTTCAAGTACTCTACTCCTCATCCTCTGCTGTCTGGTAATGTGAGAACTAGTTCAAATGTTGTATCAATTATGGTGAAGGGTAAGCTAGGGTAATTAAAGCAAAGAGACACAAATAAGTGCATTTCTTCTCATGTAACAGTCTAGCTAGCTTAGGCTAGTGAGGCAGATGTGCTCCATGAAGTCATTCAGGGATCTAGGTTCCCTCCTTCATTAGCTATGCCATTCATTAGACATCAGACTCTTCTTCATGGTCCAAGACGAGATGCAAAGCAACTGATTTCTAGAAAGAGGATAAAGAGATGAAATCCATGACAGCAGTTTATTTTTGCTCAAGTGAGGAAACTGCACAAGTCACAGTTGCTAACCTGGCCACTCATGGCTTCAAGGAAGAATGGGAACTGTAACAGATTTGGGGGTACAATAGCCACTCATTTTATGGAAGCTCCGAATTGCCTAAATAAACAGAATCAATTACTTTATTTTCTATACCTTGAACATAGTATTGCACTTATCACATTATATTGTATGTCTCAGTCTCTACTTCTAATAAGAGACTGCAAAATCCTGAAAATGAGGGTAGAGGTTTTTTCATTTATATAGTTCCTAAACCTTGCACATGGTAAATAATCACTTTATGTTACTGAGTTGATCTGAATAGATTGCATTGTTGTGACAGCTAATTAGGTACAGAGGTAACAACCTCTATATTATTTTTTTTTTTTTTAAAGATTTTATTTATTTATTTGAGAGAGAGAGAATGAGAGAGAGCACATGAGAGGGGGGAGTGTCAGAGGGAGAAGCAGACTCCCCGCTGAGCAGGGAGCCCGATGCGGGACTCGATCCAGGGACTCCAGGATCATGACCTGAGCCAAAGGCAGTCGCTTAACCAACTGAGCCACCCAGGCGCCCACAACCTCTATATTATTGATAGGGATCCTCAGGGCTCAAATGGCATTCTCAAAATCAAGTTCATGATGAAACTTGGATTAGAGCAGACTTTTCTGGTTCAGTTTTTTAAAGTAAGCCAAGCAATGTTGTGGGTCTACTCTGGCATGGAAGTCATTAATTTAAAAACTAAACACTAGTCATTTGAATGATACTGTGTTTATTGTGTGTGGATTTTTTTAAATGTCAACATCCAAAGATATCCTTCTGCATCCTTATGCTACTTGACAATATGCATAACCTAATCCTTTCCTTAATTTAGCATCATTTTACTATGTCCAGCTGGGCTATTTCCAGTAAATATTGCCATTCTCAAACATCACAATGGTTTTTGATAGTCTTAAAATTGAGATTGTTGCTATATTACAATATGAGGAGAGCTTCAAAAATAAAGACTAACTGATTTTAGTTAATAAGATGAATTCATTAGAAAAACTTAAATACACATGCTGATAATGGAGGAAAGGGTGTGGAGATGTTACTGAAATTTATCAGAAAAACACAATATCTTGGAAACTCAATGGTGCCTGACTACATTATAAATAAGGTCTAAAATCAGACATACTTCGGTGACATCCTGGCTCTACTACTTAATAGCTCCACAACTTTTGGGAAGTGACTCTTTCTTTGTAAGCCTCAACTGCCACATTCCTAAAATAAAAATTCCTTAAGACCAGTTTTTGGATAATTGAATTAACACTTTTTCTGGAATAGATGAAGCAAATAATAAATGACAGCTTTTATTATTGACTATCTTATAGATCTAAGTGCCCTATGAAATGTGACTATAACCAAGATATTGAAATAGCTTTGCTTAAATTAGCTATTTTGAAATAATCAATAAAAATAATGCAAGCTGGTGCAGCCACTCTGGAAAACAGTATGGAGGCTCCTCAAAAAGCTGAATATAGAGCTACCATACAACCCAGCAATTGTACTACTCGGTATTTACCCCAAAGATACAAATGTAGGGATCCAAAGGGGTACGTGCACCCCAATGTTTATAGCAGCAATGTCCACAATAGCCAAACTATGGAAAGAGCCAAGATGTCCATCGACAGATGAATGGATAAAGAAGATGTGGTATACATACACACACACACACGCACACACGCACACAATGGAATATTATGCGGCCATCAAAAGGAATGAAATCTTGCCATTTGCAACAACGTGGATGGAACTGGAGGGTATTATACTGAGCGAAATAAGTCAATCAGAGAAAGGCATGTATCATATGCTCTCACTGATATGAGGAATTCTTAATCTCAGGAAACAAACTGAGGGTTGCTGGAGTGGTGGGGGGTTGGGAGGGATGGGGTGGCTGGGTAATAGACATTGGGGAGGGTATGTGCTATGGTGAACGCTGTGAATTGTGTAAGACTGTTGAATCACAGACCTGTACCTCTGAAACAAATAATACATTATATGTTAAAAAAAAAAAAAAAAAAGAAGAAGATAGCAGGAAGGGAAGAATGAAGAGGGGAAAATCAGAGGGGGGGACGAACCATGATAGCCTATGGACTCTGAGAAACAAACTGAGGGTCCTGGGGGGGTGGGGGGATGGGTTAGCCTGGTGATGGGTATTAAAGAGGGCACGTATTGAATGGAGCACTGGGTGTTACACGCAAACAATGAATCATGGAACACCACATCAAAAACTAATGATGTGGGGCGCCTGGGTGGCTCAGATGGTTAAGCGTCTGCCTTCGGCTCAGGTCATGATCCCAGGGTCCTAGGATCAAGCCCCACATCAGGCTCCTGGCTCAGCGGGGAGTCTGCTTCTCCTTCTCCCTCTACCTCTCTCCCTGCTCATGTTCTCTCTCTCTCTCTGTATCTCTGTGTCTCAAATGAATAAATAAAAAAAAAAATTAAAAAAAAACAAAAACAAAAAACTAATGATGTAATGTATGGTGATTAACATAACATAATAATTTTTTTAAAAAGCAAAAAAAAAATAATTGTTCTTCTAAAGGCCAGGCATTAGAATTCATATGAAATTTTCTATTTTTGCTAACATACAAAGAAAAATGACATAGTTCTTGAACTAGTCTACATTATACTGAAGGCAGTAGAACAAAGCATAAAAATCCAGCACACTCCAATGGGAAAACAAGCAATTGTCAGAGGGGGTAACTGCAAAGAAATGCAGAGATTGGCAAAGATCTTAGAAGAGCTGGGGAAACAAATACATATGAGATAGTTATTTTTTTTATTTTTTTAAATTTTTTTTTAAAGATTTTATTTATTTATTTGACAGAGAGAGAGAGAGAGAACAAGTAGGCAGAGAGGCAGGCAGAGGGAGAGGGAGAAGCAGACTCCCTGCTGAGCAGGGAGCCCGATGCGGGGCTCGATTCCAGGACCCCAGGATCATGACCTGAGCCGAAGGCAGCCGCTTAACCAACTGAGCCACGCAGGTGCCCTGAGATAGTTATTTTTAAAAGGGAGAAAAACAAAAACATGTTCACATCCAAAAGTTAGAGTATGATAAATTGAAAAGAAGAGAGATAAAAAGAGAAAATAGTTCTCACTAGTAGATCTTTGAAAGTAAAGCATTTTTTCATCTACTACTTTCATTACCAAACTGGCATCAACCCTAGCTCACAAAAATAATGGCTGGAAAGAGAATTTGAATTAGACAGGGGACAATTTCTCCAGTGAGCTTTGAAACTTATTACTGACTGAGTTTTTTGGTGGTATAATGTCCTTTCTGCAATCAGTTGAACTAAATGAAAAGTATACATCTATTTGTACCACCATAAAAATTATAGGAGTTAACACTGATTAACCCTGTCATTAATTTGTGGTTGAGGGTTTAAAGGAAAGACTTCCAAAAGGTTGGTTGTGAATATTTTATTGAAGTATTATAAGAACATGTTCAGTAATTACATATTTAATATGACATTGAGAAGGCTGGATCCAAAGTTTAAGAGCAGTGCAGTTATGGAACCCTCATAAATATTGGTCCATATAATTAATTGCTTTTTATGCCATACATTTTATGCCATTTTGTTCTGTTGTTTGAATGCCTCTGTGATTATACTTTTATCTTACTTAAATATGGATGAAGTAAGGTAAATTTAATTAATTTTCATGATAGTTGCACTTGTGATTTTTTAATCTTTGAAGAAAATCTATAAAAAATAGACATACCAGAACCAGGTTTCTTCTAACTAAAAGATGTCTTATTAAAACATATTCTAACTGGGGCGCCTGGCTGGCTTAGTTCATAGAGCACACAACTCTTGATCTCTGGGTCATGATTTCAAGCCCAACACTGGGTGTAGAGCTTAGTTAGAAGAAAAAACAATAATGGAGGGGGAGACAAACCATGAGAGACTATGGACTCTGAGAAACAAACTGAGGGTTCTAGAGGGGAGGGGTTGGGGGGATGGGTTAGCCTGGTAATGGGTATTAAAGAGGGCACGTACTGAATGGAGCACTGGGTGTTATACGCAAACAATGAATCATGGAACACTACATCAAAAACTAATGATGTGGGGCGCCTGGGTGGCTCAGTCGTTAAGCGTCTGCCTTCGGCTCAGGTCATGATCCCCAGGGTCCTGGGATCGAGCCCCACATCAGGCTCCCTGCTCCACGGGAAGCCTGCTTCTCCCTCTCCCACTCCCCTTGCTTGTGTTCCCTCTCTCGCTGTGTCTCTGTGTCAAATAAATAAATTTAAAAAAAAAAAAAACTAATGATGTAATGTACGGTGATTAACATAACATAATAAAATAAAATTAAATTAAATTTAAAAAAAACTAACAAAAACAACAATAACAACAAAAAAACTTGAACCTATTAACATTTTAGTAAAAGTAAATGTAAATTAAGGACTAATTAAGTTCTGGGTTTCAGTGACACCACTTATTTTTTCCAACATGGGGAATTATGCTCAAAGAAAATATAAGTTTTTTATAGATTTTTATTTATTTTTTTCTCATATAACTAATTCGTTTCACCCTTTTCTAATGAGTTATTGCTAAGCCATTTAAGTGCAAATCTTCTAGACACATTGTGAAAATGGAACTAACAATATGAAGTCCTTAGAATTCAGAACCTGAAAGATCAATCATATGAACACTCTACAACTAATTAATTTATTCACATATTATCCCTCAAAAAATGTAAGGTAGACTTAAAAACTATTTTAAATAATTTTTTTTAATCAATCATCTTAGGCCACAATAATCATGCATAACAAATCACCACAAAGCTCCTGTGGAATACTACAATATGTGTATTTCTCACTTATCTGCAGTCATCTAAGCAGTGCTATGGACTTCAAATGGGCACTTCATGCTTTTGCATGTTATAGAGCTATTGAAATCTGCTGGGATGACTAAGCTGAGTCAGCTCTGCTTCACATGTTTCTCATGTGAAGCCTGGCCATGTTCTTATGGTGGTGATGGTAGAAACACAACAGAGTCAACAAAAACACACACAGCTTTTGAGATATAGAGTGGGAATCCACTCCATAGCATCCATGTTCATAGCATTCTGTTGGTCAAACAAGTTCCAAGGTCCAGTCAACTTCATAGTGTGGGAAAAGCTCTGCCTATTTTATAAGGACTGCAAACTCACATGACAAATACAAAGAGAGGTAAAGGATTATGACCATTTTTATAATCTATGATATATACATATTTTTTATTTTACAACAAGATTTTTAATTCTTATTAATCAACCAAACCATCTATATGCAGGAATTACGCTGTAACAACTAACTAATGTGTTTATCTGTTTTGTATTTCTGAACTATTAGGCAACAATACATGCTGTTCCCCGAATGAAAAAAAAATTCTATTTTGATCACTTTGACCACATTTTATGAGTACTGGGACAATGAGTTGAGCATTAACAAATTAAACCTCAATAGCCCAACAAATTAAAACTCAATAGCTCATTACATCCTGCACAGTTTTTATCATTTTAAACAATATAGAAGTGTTGTCCAATAACATAGTTAAGGATCCTTCTATGTAGACAACCACCATTCCAATGGGAAGTAGAGTCACAGACATAACTGGGTGATAATATGCATTTGCCTCTATGAGAACTCATAAAAATGATAATAAGAATATGAAGTAGAAGTAAATATTAAAATCTACTTATCTCCAATAAAGTTCTACAGGACATAATTATATATCCTTTAAGGAAGTGTAGAAAATAAAACTCCCTTAAAAAAAAGAATTAAAATAAAATAAAATTCCCCTTAATCTCAAGTCTAGAAAGAAAATATATAATTCTACCACATAGACAAGAAAATAAAGTTATGATATTAATATTTCAGTTGATTAATATTATTTCCTATTCAGGATCTCAAATTAGCTTAATAAACACTCATGTTTTCAGAATGGAGCCTGTATTAATTCACAAGTCTTGAATTGGACAGTTTCTGCCCTAAACTTATCTCTTTAATATCCTTAAAGCCCTGGCTTCTTCTTAAATTCATTGCTCAATAAATGACTTCATGATTCCAAGTAATCACTGGCCCTTAATGGAGGTAATTTTAGACTTTGTCTATAAAATGCCAATCATTGGGACGCCTGGGTGGCTCAGTCGGTTAAGCATCTGCCTCCGGCTCAGGTCACGATCCCAGGGTCCTGGGATCGAGTCCTGCATCGGGCTCCCTGCTCTGCAGGGAGCCTGCTTCTCCCTCTGCCTCTGTCTCTCTCTCTGTCTCTCATGAATAAATAAATAAAATTTAAAAATAAAAATAAAAATAAAATGCCAATCATTCAAATGAAAATTTGAAAAAAAAATTATATTTTCTATTTGGAATTTACATTACTGTTTTAATACTGAATTTTTAAAATAATGGTGAGTTTGATTTGTTGATGCTCCATGGGACACAAAATTTGTCTTGTTCACTGCTGGATTGTCAGAACCTGAAATAAAACCTGGTATAGAGTATGGACTCAATAAATATTTTTAAATAAAATATTTGTTAATTGAATGAATGAATGATGTTATTATGTAATTGAATAACATTGCTCCTCGATGACTTGTTAGTAATCAATAAAGGATTTTTCATAATCCACATGACTAGAAAATAATAAAGACATGCTATACGGGCTATCAGATTCTTCACAAATTTCATGAGAGTGACATGAATAATCCTAAAGTGAAAATCAGAGCCAAAAAAACTCCATGTTATTTTCAAGTTTTATACAGTTTGCAGATTTCTTTTTAGATTCATCGCATTTGAACTCTTAACTGGCAAATCAGAATGGTTCCTTTGAGTTACTTTGGCAACCAAAAGAGAACATATTGTTAGGTTAAAAATCTAAGACTACGTTTAAATTCAATCAGTTTATACATTCAGAAATTTCTAAAATTTGGGGGGAAATGTTATTTGCACTAAACAAGGAATTGGATGCCTATTGAATTTTCCAAAGAACAGCCATAAGCAACATAAGTTAGAAAAGTAATAAATATTCCAGTAGTTCAAATTTTGCTATTTATGAGGTTTCTCAAATTCAACAGGAAATCATTGTTTTGTTATTGTGCTATTATAAAATCCAGAGTTGAATTCAATAAATAGGGAAACATGAACCTGGATTTCCTAATGTTTAAAAAGTGTTGTGTGCTGGTAAATAAAAATTATTCTAGGTGTATTTTTATTAAAGATGAATTCACTGAGGTCTGTCTTTTTCTCTCCAGTTTGTTCTAAGAAACACTACAATAAAAATTATAAATTTCACTGTTTTCTTCGGAAAAATCAATTTGGAAAATCATTGATATTTTTGAGAGGAAATAGAGGAAAGGATTATGAGAGGGACAGATTAGTAGACTCAAATCATTGTAAATTTTCTAGTTCTCAGATAGACTATGTAGCTCATGGGTAATAATTACAGTACTATGCTTCATACTATTATGCTTTTAACCTATATATGTTACATAGCTCTTCTGTAAGTAACATTATTAATAAGCAAAATCATTTTTCAGTGACAAAATGTAGTCAAAACTACTTATAAATGGTAATTATGTCGAACTATTTCAATTCTAAAAGTATCTTGCTAAAAGCACATCATGAGAAACATTTTCAGATTTGCTTCCTAAGGAAAAATAAAATCTTAAATTTTGTATATGAGATATCTGCATGTTGTCTCATCAAGGTGTGAATTGCATTGCTTCCTGACAATTGAGAGAGCTCAGTGGAGGATTTTCTACATCTTCATAAATGGAAGATGATAGAGATATACTGTTAATTTATTTTAATCAAAAGAAAATGCCCATTTGTAGTAAAATTTAAAGGGAACCTAAAATTAAGAAGAATACACTTTTTTAAGAAACGACTTATTATTTATAACAATTCTTATCTCTAAATATGGGGTTAAGAAAGTACATGTGTACATATATATATATATATTTTTTTTTTTTTAATGGGGAGGTACAGCATTATACCAAAAGGGAAACTAAAAGTAATTAGCAGTGTTCAAATGAGGTGATTAAACAAGCTCAACAATTTACATAGGTTATCAAGAAATTACAAATAGGGGTGCCTGGGTGGCTCAATCAGTTAAGCTTCCAACCCTTAATTTTGTCTGGGGTCATAATCTCAGGGTCCTGAGATGGAGCCCCATGTCGCTTAGGATTCTCTCTCTCCTTCTCCCTCTGTCCCTCCCTGCTTGCACTCTCGAAAGAAAGAAAGAAAGAAAGAAAGAAAGAAAGAAAGAAAGAAAGAAAGAAAGAAAAGATTACAACTATAAACTGCAATATATAATATAATACAATTGTTAAGATGTAATAAAGTTATGTATAAATAAAATACAGAGTTAATGTTGAGACAAAAATAACATTGAATTGATAAAAATATAATTGGGTAAAGCCATGATAGGAAAGAGTCAGTTTTCAGATATCTAGGAAATTCAACTTTCTAATATGAAAAAAATTGATATGAAATTAACATACAATATATTTTAAGACTAAAAGTACTTTTGATGAATTTCATTAAAGTAGTATGTTAAAATTATATTGCATTATGCTAAACATAACATTGTAAAATATAAATGATACATGGGTTCTCAAAAATTCTTATTGTCATTCATATTTTCCTTATTTTATATTTTTTAATTTTTATTTATTTTTTTAAAGATTTTGTTTATTTGAGAGAGAGAGCACAAGCAGGGGGAGGGGAGGAGAGAGGGGGAGAAGCAGACTCCCCACTGAGCAGGGATCCCTATGTGTGGCTTGATCCCAGGACTCCCAAGATCATGACCTGAGCTGAAGGCAGAAGCTTAACAACTGAGCCACCCAGGTGCCCCTTTCTTCTTATTTTAGAAACTAAATTGTCATTTCTCTATAACTCACTATCTTTAACTCACCTTAGGCAGATGTTTACTGATTATGAGTGAGAAAAAACCAGCTCACATTATTTTAAGCAAAAAAGAAAAGGATATTTACTAACTCATACAATAAGTAAGTCGGAAGGGGTATTTGATTTTGGATATTGCTGGTTCCAGAAATTAAATGATGTCAGAAGGGCATCAGGCCTCTCTGTCCCTTGATTCAGCTTTACCCTGTTTGGGAAAATATCTTTTGGCCATCTTTACCTACAGAGTAAGGATGATGGCTATTAAAAGATAGATAAATTCACGTTTACATTCTGTCAGCTTAGTGAATTCTCATTGACCCTGTCACGTGTATGTATATCCATGAAAAATGGTTGTCAAAAGGAAAATCAAGTACAACAACCAAAATAAAGATAAATGGATTCTAGGCACAAAAGCAACAAATAAAAATGCCTGCTATAGTCCCTAGCACCTACTACTCAAACACACACTATTTTCCACCTGTATAATTTTTTAAATGGTCCTGCTCTAATATAATATACTCACCCTCTATTTTGTATTTTTGTCAACTCAAGTCCTTTCTTTCTTCACACCAAGAAAGTTATCCATCCATAATACAGGTTTGTATCTATCACTATCTCAAAAACTATTTTTATTATTACATATTACAAATTGTCATACAAAATCAAAAGGCCTTTATTCAAAAATATTTATTCAAAGACTTACTCATATATAAGTGTATTTACACAGGGGCTACCATAATGGATAAATTGGACCAGGTCTTTGTCTTCAGGGATTTTTAAGTTCAGGGAGGAAACTATTTACCATGTCATTGCAGCAAAAATGTATTAGTTTCAATGGAAGGAGATTGGAAAATGCTATGCTAGCTCAGGGCCAAACTATATTTCATAGGTCAGAAAGTGAAAGGGAATCCTGGGAATAGCTTCCCAGAGAAAGTGACATCTAAATTGAGGCTAGATTAATGACAAAGAAATATGTTAGTGTCCGTGGGAAGAAAGCGTTCCAGGTAAAGGAAACAACAGTTCAGAATGTCCAGAACTAAGAGTAAGAAGGGTCATTTGAGGAATTGGAAGATGTTCAATATAACAGGATTATGGAGTAAAATCTAAGGCAGTGCACAGGAGAAGATGCTAGAGAATTAAAGAGAATGTATTATAAAATGACATTTAAATGGTCTATAATATGACTTTTTGTATATGCCTTTTCAAAACTTATCCCTCATTATACCTCATAGAATTCTCTCTTCCCTCCAGAAAATCAGAACATCAGAAAATCTGATATACTGGAAATAATTCTGAATAGCTCAATTTTCTTCCATGTCAAACTAAGATGATGAGTGTCTACAGAGTTGATGTGAAATAACTGTGTTATCACACAGAATCTGCCTAGGGCAGTGCCTGATTTATATTTGATTAGTTATTACTGGTATTATTATACCAGAAATCTGTCATACATTTTTCCATTTTTTTTACCTTTGACCAAGTTGGTTCATTTGGCAGAAATTATTTTCTTCCCCGTATCTAAAGTCCATTTCAATAATTAAATATTACCTGTAAGAATAATTCTCATATCTTGCAATCCCCATAGCTCATTTTTGGCATCTATTAGATCTAATACTTAATGCATTTTGTCCTGACTTAAAATCATGTGCATATGTGTCTTTCTACCTATGTATCATATGGCCTGCAGGTCTTTTTCATCTATGTTCTCTATAGCATCTAGTATAGGTCTGTGTTAAATTAAATGCCACAGTTTTGTTTTTTAATTTGAACTGAATCCAGACAGCAGAGGTAAAATAAATAAGAAATTCAAAACCATTGCACATGTGCACGCACACACACACACACTACTGAAAATCAATATTTAAAAAAAAAAAACCCTCACTCATTTCAACCTTTGGTTATAAATGTCTGGAGTTCATAGAAAACATAGAAATACACACACACACACACACACACACATAATTTCAACTGAAGGACTAAAAGCAACCTGTGTTAAGTGCTGTATAAAATAGATACCAACAATGAAGATTGGAAGATTTGAGAAGTTTCCTTTTATTCTGATAGATTGGGTTAAATATATATTTGTATGGTGCATAATCAAATCAACTGATGAAACCCATAGTGTAAAGTAGATGGAAAAGGTAACATTAAGAATGATTAAAGAATCCAGTGCTTTTAAGCAATTCTGGATATACGTTTACAATCAAATAGAAAAGCAGAGCCAAGTGGTGCTTAGGCTCTTACTTTGCTATGCTTATTTCAGTAAGCTGCTATCCATTCATTAAAACAAGATTTTAGTGTAAGGAGGTATATAAAATTGAAAAATATCAAATGCCATTTCTCTAAATATCATAAATAACTCAACATGTCATTAATTCAGTTGTCTTACTCCTTAAATATTTAATAAACACTTGTATACTGCCACTCAAGTATAGGTCTAAACTCCTTAGATGAATAATTTCATTTCATTCACAAAACACCACTTCCACTATTATTACCATTTTACAGGTGAGGAAATTGGGCCACTGGGAAGTTAAGCAACTCACTGAAACTCATACCACCAGTAAAAGGAGGCTCCAAGATTCTACCCAGACAGCTTGGCTCCAGGGTACAAACTGAAAACACCACAGTGTGCTGCCTCTGGTGTTTAAGAATATACCTAACACAGAAAAGGTGGGGGGGGGGGGGGGGAAAAGGAGAACTAAGGAAAAGAAAGTTGAATACTCAAATTAAGAAATGTAATGCATCCAGGATCTGCCATTACTATGTAGACATTTACAACATTTGAGGTTAGAACTGCTATCCCTCATAATATCAAAGTGTGAAGAGGAAGAAGTACAATGGATAAGAAGAGAAAGACCACAGAAAGAGAGATAAAGGAAGAAATCGCTTTCTTAAAAACATGTTATTGGCTGTTTGAAAAATCCTTGTTTTTTTTTTTTAATTTTTATTATGTTATGTTAATCACCATACGTTACATCATTAGTTTTTGATGTAGTGTTCCATGATTCATTGTTTGCGTATAACACCCAGTGCCCCATGCAGAATGTGCCCTCTTTAATACCCATCACCAGGCTAACCCATCCCCCCACCTCCCTCCCCTCTAGAACCCTCAATTTGTTTCTCAGAGTCCATAGTCTCTCATGGTTCATCTCCCCCTCCGATTTCCCCCCCTTCATTTTTCCCTTCCCACTATCTTCTTTTTTTTTTTTAACATATAATCTATTATTTGTTTCAGAGGTACAGGTCTGTGATTCATCAGTCTTATACAATTCACAGCACTCACCACAGCACATACCCTCCCCAATGTTGTTTTTAAGCACATTCCAAAACTATAAACTAAAAACATATATATGCTGGCTCTGAATATTAGCCATCTAGCCAATAAATGGCCAGTGTTTCTCAGCCCTAAAAATGGTAAGATTGTTGAGCATTCAATAGCATTATCGATAGGATTATACCAAGATGACTGGAAAAGTTACTGTTATGGATCAGTGAAAAAAATCTACTAAAAAATTGTTTGGTGGGGTGCCTGGGTGGCTCAGTCGGTTAAGTGTCCGACTCTTGATTTTGGCTCAGGTCATGATCTCAGGGTCTTGATATCGAACCCCACATCAGGCTTCCCACTCAGCACAGAGTCTGCTTGAGATTCTCTCCCTTCCCCTCTCCCTCCCACTCTGCCCCTCTCCCTGCTTGCATGCTCTCTCTCTCTCTCAAATAAATAAATAAAATCTTTTAAAAAATCTGTTTGGCAATTACTGCTTCAGAAAAGAAAAGATTAGTTATAGGAAGGGGTTTGAGAAGTTCATATCAAATATCCTGAGACTCAGCATTCCTTACTAGGAAAACCTGATGCAATTGTCACTTTAAAAAATAATATTGTGATCTTATTTTTTCAAAGCCAATATTTACAATGTTGTGTTAATTCATTTATTGTCCCTGTGTTTCTTTTAAAGGATTTAAAAATTATGATGGATATTAAAGAGGGCACATACTGAATGGAGCACTGGGTGTTATACGCAAACAATGAATCATGGAACCCTACATCAAAAACTAATGATGTAATGTATGGTGATTAACATAACATAATAAAAATAAATAAATAAATAAATAAATAGTTAAACAATAAAAATTATGGTAACTGTTCCCTCAAAAGTCGGTTAAGGTAAAACCTTGAGTACACTTTATCTTCGGGTATTTTAGTGCCCTCTAGTGTGCAGAAATCCACAGTAGCATCTTATCTTCTAAATTATATAATCATTTTAAAAATGCAAAATTTTAAAAATGGCAACTTTGGACCAGTATGAAGTGGTAAAAAAAAAATTACCTTGGAAAGCAAATTAGAACCAGATGTCAGTTCAACCTAAATACCCAACAAAATGCAACTTTTTTTCCTACTTTTATTCAACTCATATTAAACAGTCCCTGTTCCCCTCCCTTTTTTTTTTTTGCTAAACAGGACTCTTATTTGCATAAATCCATATCCAGATTTCAGAGATTCAGGCGAACTAGACTGTTGACTTCCCTTTCTAATACTGTGGAACTGTGAGTAGAACAATGTATGCATATGGCTAAAAGGGGTGCCTTTTCTGAATCTCCTAGCCTCTGACATACTGAATCATTTGATTTATGACTAGGGCAGTTGGTTAGTGCCAAATAAAAGGAGCCTAATAATCCAAAGCCTCCTGCCATTCCCATAAATGGATTTTTTTTTTTTAACAAGGATGGGATATTAAGGAGATGCAACTATTAACAACAACAACAACAAAAAATGCAGGGTCTGTGAAGCAACAACAGAAGGGATATGAGCCAAAAGAAAGTTTAAATTAAGTTTGGAAAATCATCTTGGGGGAGGCTTTTTGAAATTTAACTTTAAATCCAGTGGTGGATTCATCAATAGAATTGAATGCCAATGGCCAATATCCTATCAACCCACAGACCTTCTGCATCAAAAAGATATGGTGGAGGATATCTCCGAGCATTTGTAAAAATTTCTATGGTGAACCCATGACTTCTAAATGAAAACGCATTCAGATAGAGATCATAACCCAGTTCATACTATTAGAAAATCTGTAAATGCTTCTCAGAACTGACTTGCATCAACTTCTTTATCATGTTTTTACTGAAAAGTGAACAGCAAAATTGAGTGATTACAAATTGCTTTGTGGTTTTTAATATCAGAAAAGGGACAGTAAAGATCAAGAATCATTATTGAATATTTAGAGGACATCCAAAATGCCAGAAATGATATTTTATTTGGCAATGCTCTATTCTTAATGTGATCCAAATTGTATGAACAATCATCTCCGTAAAAAGCAGAGAATTATTTTGTCTTTGTGTTTTGGCAAGTCTCCTACATGTTCCCTATGTGTAGTGTGGGGATGAAATCATAAAGTTTAGGGAATTATAGCATTGGAGGAAAACTAAACATTTCTATACCTTTTAGGATTTAAATGAAAATTGAGTTGTTATTTTTAATATCTTAAGATAAAATATTAATAAGCATGTTATTCAGTCAATTTTCTAACTATCCTCAGTCAACATAACACTAAACATTACTATACATTTTATAATAAATTAGCCAGATATACTGAATTTCCCTAATTTGTACAGAAATTCACACAAATAGTTGCAGGGTTACCAAGTGACTTAAATATCCTAGTTATTTTACTCAACAGCTTGGGCAAATATGGAATTACAACTATACCTATTATTATAATTAATAACGGCAAAGGTAGCATCAGTATTCCCTTCCATGTATTTCCTGGGGCAAGTTTCATTTTCTTGTATATTTATTTACATATACCATTTCCCCTACTCCAAAATAATTAGGCATATGAGAAATATGAAGAGCCTTGAATGCAACCATCTTTTTTATACCCTAAGCATAAAAGGGAGAAATTCATGTTAGTTGAGTGTCTACCATGCACTAGATACCCTTTATGTGATTTTGTGATCTTAGCCTCTTTTATCCCTCACAATAGTCATTTGACATGGGCAACATTACCATTTTTTTTTTTTTAAGATAAAAAGTTCAGGGCACCTGGCTGGCTTAGTTGGTAGAGCATGTGACTCTTGATTTTGGGATTGTGAGTTTGAGCCCCATGTTGGGTATAGAGATTACTTAAAAATAAAAAATCTTAAAAAAAATAACAAAGGTTCAGGAAAAAGAAATTAACAATAATTTCTCTCATGTATTGAGCTCCTTCTAGTTGCCAGATACTCTTCTAAAATCTTTCCAGAAGTAATTATTTTTAGTCCTGATGGCAACACAAAGATACAGGTTTATGTCGCCAATGTTACAGATGAAAGAACTAAACTTTAAGGACATTAGTAACTTGACCATGTTTACACAGCTTTCAAGTAGTAACTGAGACTTTATCTCAGATGAGTCTGATTCTAAACTCTGCTCCCCTACTAGTGTTAACAGGGTGAATTAGTAAGAACACTTGGAGGATGTCAGCTTCTCTGGCCTCATCTCATCCCCAAGAAAAGGACAGCATTTCTTTTCTTTGTTTACTTAAAGGCAGACTGGGGATAGATACCAAACTGACAGCCCCAGTTTGTGGAAACCAGACAGAAATCCTTTGTACCGTGCTGAACACTAGGGCTTGGGCTTCCAGACTTGGCAAAGACTCATGTGCTCAAATTTGGCATGGAATTTTGATATAACCCAATTTAAAAGGAACTACAGAATAAAGAGGAAATGCTAAGTGAACGTCTTAAAGAAGAGCCAGACTAGTATAAACAGAAGAAGACTAAAGATGAACGGTGAGGAGAAAGGAGGACAGGCGACAGAAATCTTGCTTCTTAGAAAAAGGATCAGACTTTACCTACTGCTGTCCAGCCCACTTCCAAACTCTGATTCTACTTTCCATTCATGTTTGGTTACTTTCACTTCCTGAAAGATCAATGTTCTCTTTTGCCTCAGACACTTTAGTTATGAAGCACCTTTATATGGAATCCATTTCCTCACAATTTTTCCCCCACTTTGCCTTGCCAATTCCTACTCATTTTTCAGGTTTTAATTTATGATCATTTTTCCCAGGAAGTCTTCTCTTACCCTAAGTCCACATTAGGTCCTACCTCTTAAATTTCCTAAAATACCTGAACTTCCTCCCATAACTCTAATTGCTTAATTGTTAGGTACCTAATAGTTTCCTATTTACAGGGCTGCCTCTTGACCACACTGGAAGTTCCATGAAAACAGATTCTGTATGTCTGATATACCAGCATTTCACTGCATTTGGCACATTGTTGAAGAGATGAATGAATGCTAATCTGCAGCTTTCACGTACATGGAGGATCATAATTACAATTTCAATATGAGTAGGAGTTCTTACGAATTTATGAACTTCTCATGAGGGTACAGAAGAAAGATGAGCTAGAGGGCATTTTTCTTTACACATTCAGAGCTATAAAATATTATGGAATGAAAATAAATATACAATTTTGTCCAGGCTATATGTAAGGGCTGGATTGCTCATAGGTCACTTTAAAAAACAAAACAAAACAAAACAAAACAAAACTCAACAGAAAACAGGTCTAATACGTCTTTGTTAGTTCCATTAATATTTTATGAATAAAAATCAATTATTCTTACCATTTATGTTCTCCTAGTGGTCAAAAATATATTATAGTCCTTACTCATTCAAACACATTCAAATACATTCGATTCAAATACTCATCCAAATACATCAACATCTACATGCAAAGCATTTAGGATACACTAAAAGGTTGACATTGAGCATATTAAGGGTGCATACTTATTAAATCTTTTGTGCTGGACTAACTTACCAATAAAATTTGCATCTGCTTTTCAAAGATGCTCTAAGTTATACATGATAGGAATAACTCAGATTTTAAAAAAATACACTTTCCATAATGAGTGAGTAAACTGCAATTGAAGACATATTAGAAAAGTTTAATTAAGTAGGTTTGTAGTAACTACATTTTCAAACACTTGGGCAAATAAAAAAATGTTCAAAGGATATATTTTCTTTGGAGCTCTCAAAATACTTTAGCATTTATGATTATCAAAAGCAAAAATAATCCATGCCTATATCAGTCTGATATGGAGAAGTGATCCAACCTAATTTATTCTCCATGAAAGCAATTTTGCAAAATTTATTCAGTATCTATTTATATTTATAAATCATCAGCCATAAAAGAAATGAAATTGTATTCTTCTACATTTTAAACTTATTGTCTATATTTTGTTCTTCCCGATTATCCAAGTCATTCAAGTAAATTCAATCAGGCTTCCCTTCACCATCTTATGGATGCAAATAATATTTTTAAGACTCTGAGCCAAAATAAATCCTCATTTTAACTGACAGTGACTGATATAAGTATCAGATTTAATAATAGGAAACACTGATACTCAGTAGACTAACTAGATGGATAGAGACATAAAGAGATAGAAAAAAAAAAAAACAGAGAGGAGTTTATTTTTCCATGTGACAAGAACTCCACGTGTAAGCAATCCAGTGATTGTACAGCTGTTCAAGAATATAAAAAAGACCTGTGCTCCTTCTGTCTTTCTGCTACATGATGTTTATTGTCTGGCTTTTTTCCTCAAGTTTGCAATCTGGTTGCATACCTAGAGGCATAATTAGTGTATTCTTCCCAAAGAAGAAAGGTCAATGTACAGAAGTGAAAGACTGTCCCAGTTTGGCTTTTCCTTTTTCTTTAGGAAGGGTTGTCCTCCCATGAACTTTCACTTATAGATCATTATTTTTTATGTATGTAACATCCCACCGCTAGGTGCAAGAAAAGTTCAGCTCAAGGTGTTTTGTTTTGTTTTTTTAACATATGTAGCCTTGCAGACTCTATGGTAGAATCAGGCAATGGAGAAGGGAATTGAACATCAAGGTCTCATTGCCCAAATTTTAGTGCTGGCCACAAGTTTATCCACTCTCTGTTTTCTCTCTCTCATACACACACACACACACACACACACACACACACACACACACACACATCTTCAGGTGCTGAGGAATGAGTTAACCACTATCATCAAATTCTACAACATTCCAGGGACGCCTGGGTGGCTCAGTCAGTTAAGTGTCTGCCTTCGCCTCAGGACATGATCTCAGGGTCCCGGGATCCAGTCCTGCCTGCATCGAGCTCCCTGCTCAGTGGGGAGTCTGCTTCTCCCTCTGCCTGCCCCTCCCCCTGCATTGCTCTCTCTCACTCTCTCTGACAAATAAATAAATAAAATCTTTAAAAAAAAAGTTCTACAACATTCCTCTTTTATCCTTCCTGTATATCCTATTACCCTGTTACTTCACACCCATGCCCTTATCCTCCCATAGGCAACCATTTAGCCTGTTTAATAGTGTGACTTTCTGCTTGTATCTGTTCCTATAAAATGTCTATTTATGGTTTTATAGGTAAAAATTTATGGACATGATATTGTGCTATATATTTCACTCCTCATCTTACTCTTACATGAAGTACATTTTAGGTGAACATTGTACTAAATAAAATTTTAAATGTAAATGTAGAATTCTTAAAGAATATTTGAGGATATGGAGCATTAAAGTTCAGCTATTTATTCAGTATATATTTATTGAATGCCCACTATGTCTCAGGAACTATGTCTAGGTACTATGGATACAACAACGAATAAGATATTTTTTTCATAAAATGTTTTCTGGAGCTTACATTCTAGTGAAGGTGGAGATAAAAGGTAAATTATTAAATTATACAGTATGTTAGATAGTAATAAGCACTAAGGAAAACAAAGCCAGAATTAAGGATAAGAAGGGTTGCTAGCAGGGATAGAATAAGGGGTAGAACAGCAAGATGTAATTTTAGACAAGGGTGAAGGCAGCCAGAGAAGATGGCACTGAGAAGGCACCATGTGAGTAAAGACCTCAAATGTGAACAGAGTTGTGCTGATACCTGGGAAAAATGATCCCAGAAGGAGTACTAAGTATACAGGAATTCAGGAAAGAAAACAACCAGTCTATTCAAAGAACCGCAAGGCCACCAGTATTGTTCTAGCAAATGGAGGGAAGAGGAAAGGAGACGGATGTGTGAGAGAATATAAGGGAATAAGTTATGTCAGGCTGGTAGGTCATCATGAGTGCTTGGGCTTTCACTTTCAGTCAGAAAGCTCTTGGAGAGTTTGAACTGAGGAATAAAAATGGTCACGCTAATATTTTATAGGATAATTTGCTGCCAGATTTAGAATAGACCAAAGGTGAGCAACACCAGAATCAGGGAGAGTACACTGAGAAACTATTAAAATAAGACTGATGAGGCATAATAGCTACTTGAGAGAAGATGGTAGCAGAGAAGTGATGAAAAATTATTAAATTCTAGATATATTTTGAAGGGTAGATATAGGCAGAATCTGCTAGTGAATTATATGTGGAATGAGAATATAAGAATATATGAGAATAAAGAGGTGTCAAAAATGATTCTAAGTTTTTTGGACATGTCGACTGAACAGGTGCATACAAGGTCAGGTGACTCTTAACCTTGTAATATGTAGCCACATAGGCTCTGGATCCCTGACTACGTAAGTGTCTTTTTATCAATTACTGTGCAGTAAGTCCCAACATGGACACTCCGGGGCAGTGGACTGGAGCAAATGGTTTGCCGTAAATCTCTCATGGCAATGTCACAAGATCATGATTAATGTATACAGTGTATTATTGCTACACTGAGGATGAATTAGGTATGGCTCATCTCTAAGGTAGACTGCAGAGCTGGAGAATCATACTACATGATGCAGAATGAATTTAACTTGCCCCACAATGTAGCAAAGATTAAAGATAAGCCAGGTAGCTAGCGCTAAAGATCAAGAGTTTCTTGTAACATTGTGTGAATGGAACCTACACCATTCCTGCCTCCTAGGTCAGGGCTACTTTTTGTCCATTTGCCCTAGAAAATTCTTTCTTCATCTGGAAAAATAATCACAGACTTGATAAACTGTCACTAGAAAAGCATGATTTGGACCTTTCTCTCTCAAGATATAATTTTTATGTACATAAAAAGGAAGGCAGGGCATGCTCATAGTCTTTATATCTTGCTACTAAGTAAGTTGTGATCTTTCTATCTGAAAATGCAGTGCCAAAATAGAAATGGCATTTCTATTAAAGACAATTAACTACAGGGGCGCCTGGGTGGCTCAGTTGGTTAAGCGACTGCCTTCGGCTCAGGTCATGATCCTGGAGTCCCTGGATCGAGTCCCGCATCGGGCTCCCTGCTCAGCGGGGAGTCTGCTTCTCCCTCTGACCCTCCCCCCTCTCATGTACTCGCTCTCTCTCATTCTCTCTGTCTCAAATAAATAAATAAAATCTTTAAAAAAAAAAAAAAAGACAATTAACTACAATAAAACATCATGAGAATATGATGTAGGCATTGCTTACAGCTGGGAAGGCAAAGTAGTGTAAGATAAAGCCCCAGCTGTACTGTTTTGGGGAATGTAAATTGGTGTAGCCACCGTAGAAAACAGTATGGAAGTTCCTCAAAAAATGAAAAATAGAAATACCATATGATCCAATAATTCCATTATTGGGTATTTACCCAAGGAAAATGATAACACTAACTCAAAAAGATACATGCACCCTATTGCACGATTATTTGCAATGGCCAAGACATGGAAGCAATCTAAGTGTCCATCAATAGACGAATGGATAGGGAGAATGTGGTGTGTACACACACACACACAGACAAACACACACACACACACACACACACAGACAAACACACACACACACACACACACACACACACAGAGGAATATTACACAGCCATAAAAAGGAGGAGATCATGCCATTTGAGACAACATGGATGGACCTAGAGGGCATTATGCTAAGTGAAATAAGTCAGACTAAAAAAGGCAAATACCATATGATTCCACTCATAAATGGAATCTAAAATAAATGAATAGACAAACAAAAAGCACAATCAGAGCTATATATACAGAGAATAAACTGATGGTTGCCAGAGGGAAAGGAGGGTGGGGTTTCAGGCAAAATTATGGCATGAGTAAGTCAGGGGAATAAAAAGCATAGCATAAGGAATACAGTCAATGATACTGTAATAGCAATATAATGGCTGAACATAGCATAATGTAATAGACTTGTGAAATCACTAAGTTGTACACCTGAAACTAATGTAACATTGTGTGTCAACTATACTCAGTTAACAAACAAACAACAAAAAAAAAAGATAAAACTCCAGCTATAGGTTAAACATTTATAAAATTTCGAATGAAATCTAGTGATACTGTTTTTAAATACTGTCTACATCAAAAATTGGGATAAAGATTGTAACCTTCTTTTAGGGCACTCACAATCTTTTAATATGTGGACCCAAGGCAGCCTTATCTCCTGTCGTCCTTTTCCTTCCCACTCACTGCCATCTGGCCTATGTAGCCCATGACTCCCTGAACTAATACTCATATTGCAACTCTTATCCTGAAATATCCTTTCTTCTCTATCTGAAAATAATCTACTTACATTTTTGAGTCTCTGTCAAATGTTACATACTTTGAAGAAAAAAATTGTCTGACTTTTTCCAATAGGAAAATTAATGGTATTGTTTAAGATACCCATATAAAACTCTGATTACATTCATTATATTGTACATTGTATTGTAATATGTGTTTAGTGGTCTGTCTTTTCTAATGCAGTTTGAGAGACTCATTAACAAGGATATGTCTTTAATATTGGTACATACCATGCCTGCTCAAAGGGTTATCTATTTGAATCAATGAATCAATCAATCGAGAGCATCTGCTGTGTCGCTACATTGCATTACACCTGGGATTTGCATGAGGGCACTGACCATATCTCTTTTCTTCATCACTGTTTATCCCACCTGAGAGCCCTTACTCCATGATATAACGTCAATATCTTTATGTATAAACAAATTGCTTGAATGCTTTTTTGGTCTTTGTATGATTTTTTTAGACTTTGCCTCAATACAGTTTTTGCTTTTCTAACTTCAAAGGTATACAGGAGTATATAATATCTTTAGGTTTTATAATCTATAGCTATTTATTATGTTTGCCTCAGAAATGCCTTATAGAAAAATTCTAACCCATTATACTGGTCTGTACATCCAGAATGATCCTAGTACAAGTTCATGGAATGAGAGATAGAAACAATATACAAGTGAAGTAATCACAAATACTGTCAGTTTTAAAGAAGTGTTACAGAGCAGTTTTCTACTTTGAACAGTGTATCATTTTCCCATCACTTAACGAAAGAATCTATTTCCTAAAAGCTAGCAATGAAAACAAAATATAATTCCCAAAAGTAGGAATCCTAATTGTATGAATAAATAACTGACATTGGGGTCCTTGCTTAAAATCTCTCACTTTGGGGATACTCTAGCCAGATTTTGTACCAAGCAAAACAGAAGTTACTTCTAAAATTCTGTAACTGAAGATAATAAAGAAATAATCATGAGGGCTACAAACAGGTTCTGTTTACCCTTTGCCATCAAGAACAACAACAACAACAACGACGACGAAAACCCGAGTTTCTTCAAATATCTGATGCTACTTTCTTAAGTGGCATTATTGGCAAAAATGTTTTCATTTAGTTTTACAGTTTGCAAAAATGCTTTCCTAATGAGAAAACTACGTTCATTTCTCAGACCTGTGACCACAAGAAAATAGATTGCTGTAACATAATGTGCTGCAATGTTATGTTAAGTTTTCCTTTCATGTCAGAACATGCTAAACTTGAAGCTATTATCAAACACAATGAGAGAAACAAATAAAAATCTCAAAAGGCATAGGTAATTCTGTGCATCAACAGTGGGTTTGGATAATGTGCTTTTACAACAGCCAAACAAAATTGTAATGTTTCTGATAATGGTTCCGGAAATTGGGACCTATATATAAATGTCCCTTTCCTCTAGAATTTTGCTTTCATTTAACAGAATATAAATTGTGGGCATTCTGGTTACTTTTATTTTTGTGTGCTGGGGGAAGGGGCTTATGCCTTTGATTCCCTTAGTGCGCAGAAGAGCTAACTAACGCTGTGAAACTCTGGCAATTTAAGTAATGTAGAGAGGGTCTGCTGTTTTGTTTGTTGAAGGCATCCAAAGCTTCTAGAAATACAGTAAACTGGAAAAGAACTATATGGAATTATTCTCCATTTAGTGCTACAACAAAATAATATGGTTCTGAGTAATGAAAGGTCCTAGAAAGAAAGAAAAAAAAAAAGAATCTGTTCAAACAGCTGCCTGCTTCTATCAGTAGGTAAAGCCAAGATGATAATGACCTTCAATACTTTAAATAATGTATTGTAACTTACTCTGCTGGAATGCTCTCAAAATATAGTCTAAATACTTTTGTAATAGTCCACATGAGCAATAATAGAACTAAAAAAATTTAAGATGTTTTCTATGTGCTTTCTCTAAGAACAGAACTAAAACTGAACTTGGCTTAACTAAACAAATGGTATGCCAGCCACTCTTTTTATTTCCTGTTTGTTTCCTCCTTCTTTCTTTTTCCCACCAACTTTGCATTTCCCTATGATTTAATTAGATTTTTATGCACTCTTTCGGAAAGGGTTTACATTCTAAAGGATTAAATTAAACCACAGACCTAACTGAAGAAATCACTTACTGGCAATATGCACATAATAAAAAAAAATTTCAACTGGGGTTTAATATAAATTGAGTCAGAAATAGAGTTTGTGTATTTAAAAATCAAATAACATTTTAGCTATGCTAAGATTTAAACAATCTGAATATAGTTCTCAGCATTTTAGAAAGATGAAAACAACCTGAAAAACTCAGGAAGGAAGAGTGAAACTGTTTCAAAGATGGATTCTTTTCTTTACTGTTCATATGAGAGATAAACCCAACAACCTATTCTCAAAAGTATAAAAATCTCAAAAAAGCAAGATAAGCAATTGCCTACTTTTGCTAATTTTTATTAATGGGGAAACACCCCTCTGCCCAGAGTTTTAACACCAGCAGATTCTTATATTATTATTTGTGTATTCATTCGTTCATTCATTCATTCATTCATTTTAATCATCACCACCACCACCAGCAGCCACTTATTCTGATGGTCAAATGTGGTAGAGACTGAAATTCTTCTGTTCATTAAAAAAAAAAAAATCATTTCTTGGAAGACAACAGTCATAACTTAAAATTCTTTTAAAGTAAGTGTATTCCTCTTCTTCCAGTTTGTGTCTGCTGTAAGGGGAAGGCCTGAGATGGGAAAGTGGTGAGCCATCAACTTCCTCTCGCTTCCCCAGCTTGACTTCTACTCCTCTTCTCCCCCTCCCTACGGCCCCCGGTTCCTCCATGTTGAAGAGTGAGAGATGAGAAAAAAGGGATTTTTCCTTGCGTCTTGGCATTGCTTATTTCAGCCCCTGGGGAATTTTTAAAGCTAATCTGTTCTGGACTCAGTTCATGCTCTTATAGATGCTTTTGGGGGCTTTGGAAGTCACACTAGAAGCATTTCATGCATTCCCATTGAAAGATGATGCAGAATTTTTGTTAAACCCTTTATAGTTCTTGGTCTATTCTTGGGATTTGCATTGTTCATCCTTTTGTTGGGATCAGCCCCTCGGGAAGGATTTGAATTAACTCCTGGGCAGCTTTTTCTACTGTGCTGTTCACACCTGACCTTCAAGAAAACACAAATACCCTTGCCTCTACTATCAGTAGAAAAGAAGCTCCCGAAGCAAATCAAACTTTTTTTTCTTCTGCTACCTCAGGTCAATATCCACAGCCTTTCTCATTTACTTTCTTTCCCAAGACTAGTCCTTTCTGTTCTTCAAGCAACATGTAGGTTTCTTTTTTATTTTTAAGATTTTATTTATTCATTCGACAGAGAGAGCCACAGCGAGAGAGGGAACACAAGCAGGGGGAGTGGGACAGGGAGAAGCAGGCTTCTCGCGGAGCAGGGAGTCTGATGCGGGGCTCGATCCCAGGACCCTGGGATCATGACCTGAGCCGAAGGCAGACACTTAACGACTGAGCCACCCAGTCGCCCGACATGTAGGTTTCTTAAACCATTTCTCATCTGGCTTGAGCTAAAAGAGGAAGCAACACCTCTGTGTTGTGATATAGAGCACATTTTCCCCAAATTCTCACACTCCATTTCCAATATTCTGGTCACTTCCACTTTGACCATTATATATAGGAAAGGTATGGGAGGTGCTGCTTTTGCTTATGTTATTCACTAGTTCTGTATTGATGGTCTACCAGGACATTTTTCCATCTAAAATATTTGCTGCATTTGTTATGCTTGTTGGTGCTGTTGTCTTGGACCATTATGTCTTGTTAGACTCTGAGGCAAATTTTCACTTTTATAGTCAATTGTGAACTTAAATCAGGTTCTAGAAAATCAACTCATTTCATCCTTACATTCATGTTATTATAATAATTCCATGCCTCCTATTGATTTATTTAACCAACAGATAAAACAGACACTATTGTCAACAGGGTTTTCAATCTAAAAGCTATTGAACATGTAAAGTAAAAATGAGACAAACAGGGTAGGGTATACTATAAAATTATTTATGTAGCTGGGTCTGGTCTGGGGACCAGAGAAGATTTGTTAAAAAAAAAAAAAAAAAAAAGTGTTTAAGCTGAGAATGAAGAATGAGTAGAGAACAGGGGTATTATAAAAGTGAAAATAACATATGAAGGCACTAAAGGAAGAAGTTACAACACATTCAAGGAAGGGGGGAAATACTTTTGTAAACAAAGTATCAAGAATAAGAAGGGTACAAGGGGTGCCTGGGTGGCTGGGTGGCTCAGTCTGTTAAGCATCTCCCATCAGCTCAGGTCATGATCCTAGGGTCATGGAATCCAGCTTCAGCAGGGAGCCTGCTTCTCCCTCTCCCTCTGCCCCTCCCCTCTTCTCCCTCACCTTCTGCCCTTCCCTCTTCCCCCTCTCCCTCTGCCCTCCCCTCTGCTCCTGCTCTTTCTCTCTCAAATAAATTATTTAAAAAAAAAAAAGAATAAGAAAGGTACCAAGACATAGGCTGAGAAATAAGTAGCAACCACACTACTTAAAGCTTTCTCTAAAATATATGTACATATATTAAGGATTTAATTTTCATTAAAGGGCAATGCAGAACTATTAAAGGGTTTTAAATTAGGAAATGACAATCAGATTTGTGTTCCTAAAATACCACTCTAGCTTCAAGGGATATGTCAACTAAAAAAGTAGAGTGAGGAAGAACAGGTGGCCTCTATTAGAGATGGTAGTGGCAGGTACTTGGGTTTTGGCAGAGGAGGAGGTAGACTAGCTTTAGCTAGACTTGGTGCTTGACTGTATATGAGGTTTAAGAGAGAAGAAGGACTCATCTATGACCATTAGGAAAGTCACCCAATTAATAAGCCCTAAGGGAAAAAAAAACAAACAAGTTACCTGACTTACAGAATCACAGAATCATAGATTTTTGAAAGGGATCCTAAAAATCACTGAGTCTGATGCCTTCTTTTTAATGAAGAAAAATGTAGCTCCTTCTCCATTGAAGAGTCTTGTGAAATTCCACTTTCTTCACCTTCTTGTTCTCTAGGAAACTTGCTATCTCCTGAGGATAGTGCTTCTTCTACAGCCCTCTCATGTGGGGGTTGTGTTCTCTCTTACCTCCTATACCAATGGTAAAATTGTCCTCTCTAAATATCCCACCACCCCTCCTCCCTACAAACTCTTAGCTTAGCAGTCATTATCTGGCTCTGTAGAAGTAATCTGTCAACTTCTCTCTCATTTTGTGAAGCTTGTTAATTCTGAACTACAGTCAATTTCTCCATTATTAACTTTGTTTTACTTTCTGGTAACCCCAGTATCAACACAGAATAGAATTCTGAGTGATTTGATCCCTTTCAATGATCTTGTCCTCTATTCCTGTAGTCCCTCTGTATTTTTTCATTAATAAGTGCAACTGCTCTAAAATCTCACTTTTAAGTACCCCGTTCCTCTATGCATTCACCAAACTGTATTAACATTAAGTCATCAAGGAAGTTTATATGTTTTGGAAACTTTTTTAAGACTTTATTTTTTAAATGGTTTTAGGTTTATAACAAAATTGAGAGGGAGGTACACAGATTTCCCATATACCCACTACCCCCACCCAGGCATTAACTCCCCCATTGTCACTATTACTCATCGAAATGATACATTTTGTGCCAAGGATGAATCTATATTGACACATCATTATAATGCCATACAGAGTTTTCGCATCTTTTCTCTATGTCTGCTTTAGTGAGGTGTCTGTTAAAGTTTTTGACCCATTTTTAATTGGGTTGTCTATTTTCTTATGGTTGAGTTTTAAGAGTTTTTTACATATTTTGGATAACAATCTTTTATCAGATGTGGTTTTTGCAAATACTTTCTCCCAGCTCTGGCTTGTCTTCTAATTCAGTTGTTTTGGAAATTTCTGATACTTATAGTGGAAGAACAATAAAAAAGTAAAGCTTAAATGGGAAAATTAAGAATGTGAGAATGGATTATCTAGAAATGCACAACCTCATATACATGTGTTTGTGACTTGGACGTATATATATATGGGAAGAGAGAGAGATTGAGAAAGCAAAGCCAGTAGCTAAGCCCTGAAGGAATCACACTATGTCACACTACATCATTCACACTATGTCCAGCAGAGCATAGATGGAGTAGACACACCACAGAGGATTTGAAGAAAGAAAGTCCTCCCTTGAACGCTCTACATTTTTTTTAATAAGGAGATGATGCAGAGATGATCCAGGACACTATTTTATAGTGGAAAATTCCTGATTTAAGAAATGGCTTTGTAGAAAGGAGTACCTCTGGGGTTGTTAGGAGGCAGGTATCATTTTATTCTTATGCTGAGTTAACTCACTCTTGTTAGGCCAACTCTCACTAAGCTACATAAAAAGGAATGGAATGATTCTTCAGGGCCATCTGAATTTTGAGTTTAATTTTAGCTATTATAATCACAACAATCAAAATAATTTGAAAGCAATTTTGATGTACCTACAGGTTATACTAAGTAGTATATTAAAAGAGAAAATATCAAGCTTATTTCTAATACTAAATTTTACAAGGCTGAAAATACAGTAGAATATGAGGACTCTAGAGATTTCCCATGACAGGCTTCCTCATATGAAACTGAACCTCATCTATAAAGTAAAGAAAAAAATGCCTAAGTTAAATCAGCCCAAGCATCATTCTTTGATATGGCTGCAAGTTAATTGCCAAAAAGAAGTATAGGTATGGGGAGATGCGCAAGATTGCTAAGGAAAATCATATTACATTTTGTGAGTAGTTTGCAATAAATATGATTTTATATAAGATACAATAGAGAAAAATGTAAAAACATCTTCTGCCATTCTAATAAAAATGAGTCTAACATTTCTACTAGGAAATTTGAAGGCTTATTTTAAATATATTTCACATACATTGTTTAATAAGCAAAATTATTTTTTCCATTTTAATTCTTTCAACATGTTTGAAATTTTGCTCATATTTAACTACAATCATATAAATTATAACTGAAAATAGAAAAAGTTTAAATAAGTGCAAAAATAGGTTTCTTTAAGGATTCAATATAAAGCATGTTTATAATTAGACCAGAATATGTTCAACTTTATATTTATATGAATATTACTTATACTCCTGTAAGGTCTATTTTAAAAAAATCCATTTGCCCATTGGGTATATTGGATTCAAAAGAGAATGGGAATCCAATAGTCATTCTTCACCAAATACTTATGGAGTTATGGACTATTTCAGGTTCTCGGCATACATCATCAAGCAAAAGAGGTAAAAATTCCTGCCCTTGTAAACCTTACTTTTTTTTTTTTCGAAGAGACAGAAAATAACATTAAATAAACATACAACATATTCACAAAAGATAATTGGTAATAAAAAAATCAAGCTGAGAAAAGACATAGGAAAGACAGAATGGGTGAATTTGCAGTTATAGATAGGGGAGCCAGGGAACACTTCAATAAGAAAATGATTTTTAAACAAATATCTGAAGGAAGTGAGAGAGTCTGCAAATAGGTATCTGGGAGGAGAGCAAGCTTTCTAGGCAGACAGAATATCATATGCAAAGTTTTTGCCTATAATATAATAACAGGAAGAAGGCCTGTGTGACTAGGTGAGAGTGACCCACAGGGAGGACAACTATGCATTGAGTTGAGAGGAACAGTGAGCTTTCAGATTACATAAGGCTTTGTAGACCTAATAAAGGCTTTGTCTGTACTTGGAGGCAGGTGGAAAGACATTGGGGGTTTTGAGCAGAAGAATGACATGATCTGACTTACTTTTATTTTCTGGCTTATATTTTTAAATGATCACTTTGGTATATCAGGGGACAAGGACTGCAGAAGTAGGAAGTCCAGTTAGGAGGCGATTGCAATAATCTATATGAGAGAAAATGATGAACTACCAAGTTCTTGGTACATGGTAATGGTTGGGAGACATGGTTAAGAGATAGAACTACAAGAACTTGCTGATGAACTGGAGTGCTAAATAAAGAGAAAGAGGTGGGAAAGAACACACCAAAATTATTGGTTTGGGCAAATGAAAGAATGGCATCATCATAGACCCAGATAAAATCTTCAACACTTTGCCTGGCACAGGCTAGCACTCAATACAAGTGAAGGAAGGACTGGGCATTCTAAACAGAAAACACAGAAGTACAATGGATAGTAGATACAGTATAATCCTGTAAATGGATATTGCCAAGTGATAAGGTGGGAGGCAGAGCATGTAAGCAGATGAGGCACACAGAAGTCAGTTTACAGGTTTTTATAGGACATCATAAACCTCAACGATCTTGTGTTGGTTGGGAAAGGGAGGCAGAATCAGGAATTGGTAATATCTACATGTAATATACACATTTGTTATATTACATGTATCCTGTGTAATCTTGTTACATATAAAATCTCAGTTCTGCCCCTATTTTCTGAATAACAAAAGACAGATATTGGGGTAGGGGCAGTTAAAGAGAGAAAATAGATATGGAGAGACTTGATTATAGCTGAGTTCCTCACTCAAGAACCCCTAAGGTCAGCTCCTCCCCTTTCTTCCCACATATTAATTACAGAAGCCAAAAATTCCCCCATTTTGCACAAATCTGGATTGAATTCCTGTCACTTGGTACAGAAAAGTCATAACTAATTATATCAACTTAGATGCATATGAATACCTTTTGTATCCTGATAGGGAGTCTCCAATGTTAAATTAAATCTCTTCTCAGTATATAATTAGAAAATAGCTTCACATCTCTGCCCTAATTTCAGTCTAAGTATTTTTCTGTCATTATCCCGACTCTATTTCATAGCATGATTTTTGTCACATGCTGATCTGTATTCTATACTCTTCCATATGATTTCCTCAGTATATCACTTGATACAACTAGTGACCAGATATATTCAATCTCTGCAATTGTTCAAATTTAGGCTTTTAATTACAGTATTTTATATTTCAATAATGTCAGCTACATTTATTCTTAATACCTATTGTAGAAATCCAGGATATATTGCTAAGGAAGTTCACTCTTCTCCATCACATACTCAGCAAATCCACCTTGTAGATCATTGCTGCTTATTGCTTATTGCTGCTAAGCCAGTTTGTGTGTGTGTGTGTGTGTGTGTGTGTGAAAGCATGCATGCATGAATTCATGTGCATGTTTATGAACTAAAGCTGTATATGCGTATATATGTACAGTATAAAGAAGGATTATAAACACTTATGTAATTGCCAACCAGGTTGAGAAAGCCAGTAACTTAGAAGTCCTCTCCTCCACCATGTGCACCTCTAGCATATCACATCTCCCTTCTTCCCCCAAAGATGATTATTTTGACTTTTGTGATAACCATTCCACTTTTTAATATTTATTATCTATTTATATCTTTAATACAATTGCTAGTTTTGCCTGTCTTAACTTTATAAACTTATACTATATAAATGTATGGCATAGATAGCTTAATTTTGCTTGTAAGCTATATTCATAGTAATGTGTGCAGTTATAATTTATTTTTACAGATATATAGCATTGCATTGTAAAACTTTCATTTATTTATGCAGTCTCCTGCAGTAGAGTTCTCAAATAACAGAAGTATTAAAGCCTTCAATCTAAAGATTCCCTCAAAGAATTCATTGCTCAAATAAGAAATATTCTTTGGCTTGGGGTCCCCAAAAATGTGTTCTCAATGTAAGAACAACGAAGTGTCCAACAAACATCTTTACTCTAGAACTTTTTTTTAGAGTTTACTTATTTGAGATACATACACACACACACACACACACACACACACACACACACACACACACACGAGCGGGCAGCGAGGGGCAGAGGGAGAGGGAGAAGCAGACTCTCCGCAGAACAGGGAGCCCTATGCAGGGCTCAGGACTCAATCCCAGGACCCTGGGATCATGACCTGAGTCAAAGGCAGACACTTAACAGACTGAGCCACCCAGGGGCCCCTAGAACTTTTCAAAGGCATTCATATTCTAAAGATATTTTTAATCCACAAGAGGGATATATTGGGCAGTGTTTTACCAATTTACTAGAGAAAACTGTTCAAATAACATCTCTCAGGGTATGTGTTTCAAAGAAAATACTTCGGCAAGTGGTACTCAGGCATTATTTCTTACACCAAATACTCCTTTCATTCTAATCTCTCCCTCACATCCTTCGGCCAGAAGTTTTGTCCCATGTATCTGTGTGCCATAAAGTACCACACTTTGTTTTGTTTTGTTTTGTTATTTTAAGAGGAGATGGTTCTCTCTGGAGGCGCGTGGTGCACTTTTGACTCCACTCATATCCTTTTACTTTCTTTGAGAAAGCAATTAGCTTGATGCCTTCTTTATTTATGCTCCCTAGCAATTCCATCTTACCAGGATGGAAATAATTGTATTTTCATTGATTCCTGGACTCATGGCTGAGATTGAGACTATGGTAGTAAAATATTCAGTCAATAATCTGGATTGCATATGTAAAGAACAAATTCAAGATTTTCAAGGCATATTATAAAACTCATAATTGTCCACTGTCAGAGGCTATTATAATGTAAATGAATCAGTGAAAATTACATTTCAAGCCAAATATATTTCCTTTATGGCCACTACCATGTTTTATGCACTAAATTATGAATTGTGTGCAATACATTTTACAGGCAGTCCCTGATAGAAGCCCAGTGAAATTAAATTGGGTTTAGAGTAAATCAACTTTGGGTAGCTCAATTCAAGTTGACTTTTAACCCACTTGAAGGACTAAAGATGTAAAAGCCTGTGGATGTAGCTCTATCTGTGTGTTATTTTTAGGCACAGCCCTGAATTTCTTTTGGATATGCCAGATCCCTTTTGCATCCATATATTTTGATGCTTGCCCATTTGCATCTTCTCTCCTGAGCATGCAGCCTGCTATCCGTCCCCCACTCCTCCCCACCTTCTTTTTGCAGCTTCTAGCTTTACAGGGTCAACATGTCTCCTCTGATAAAGTGGCTACTCCACTCTAAGCTCCCTTGACATACATTAGGATACATACACTCTCCCACTTTTAGAAAGGCATTGAGAATCCATACATCCTGTCTACCCTGATAACTGTAAACAAAAATTACATTTTATTTTGCTGGCTAACAAGAACTTTGGCTGGCTTCTTAGATGAGTTTCTGAGCCTGGGGCACAAACACATAAATGCTTTCATGAAAGCTTATACATCAAAATCATCGCTTTGAGTCTAAGACGAATTTCTCCAGCATTTCCCCTACATGCCTTATAAGTCAACTTAGAGGAGAGCGATATAGGAAAAATTATAGAAAGGCATGTCATGAGAGGCTCTGAAAGAACCCGATTTACTTATATATATATATATATATATATATATATTTTAAAAATTTTATTTATTTATTTGAAAGAGAGAGCAGAGAGAGAGAGAGCACACGAGCTGGGGGGGAGGGTGGCAGAGGGAGACAGAGAAGTAGACTCCCCGCTGAGCAGGGAGCCCAACGTGGGGCTTGATCCCAGAACCCTGGGATCATGACCTGAGCCGAAGGCAGACGCTCAACCGACTGAGCCACCCAGGCGCCCCCGGATTTACTTATATTTTAAGTCAAAATTTTGTTCAAAAATATTTTCTCTACAGAAAGGTTTCTCAGGCCCAGAGAGAAACTCTGTTACTCCATGCAGTAGAAACCAACTATAGTCAAATGTGGTATAAGGATTTAGACCAGGACATCTTATTTTAATTATGGTTAACTCCAAAGAATTTCTTTTTAATCTTATAATCATTGGTTAAAAAATAGCCATACAAAGAAATTATTGTATGAAGGAGAACATGAAATGAGTCTCACTAGTTTGAATGACGATGAACAAATACAAAGCTAGTGTAAAAGTACCCAAGAACACACACACACACAAAAGAATGTGCTTGCACAATGACTGGCACAGCATGATGTTGCTATTAGCTGTAATGGTGGTGGTGGTTATGGTAATTATTAAAGTCACCTATCTAAAAGGAAATGAGATAACAAAGTACTGCTTAGTTAGGAAATTTAGGTTTAGTAGGGAAGAAGATATAGTACCAACTGGTTTAATCATCTTTCAGTATGTTAAGTTAAAAAATACTAATACAATTATTTGAGTACAGATTTCAGTGTACATGGATAGACATCATCACACTCTGGTTTTGTGTTCCCTGGAACTTACCATACTATGAATTGAGCTATTCAGTAGAAATCATAGTCATCTGTACTGAATAGTGCATACAAAGAGCTAAATATAAATAATCAGGGCTTAAGTAAGGGGTGTCAGATTTAGTTGTAAACTCTGTTCTAGAGAATAAAGATGCAGTATGTTAAATATTGAAAGTAAAAGACCAATCAGCATGATAAGAAAAACTATGATAAAAGAATGGCACTAAAAATTTGGAAAAAGTATAGAGAAAAATACTAATATAATCAAAAAAATTAATTAAATGAAGTGCAGAGGAGCCAACAAGACTAGGCTATACTCAGACATGTTATTTTTGCAACTTGCTCATATTCCTGCTCTGGTGTAATACAATTTACATACAATAATATGCTCTCATCATAAGTGTGCCGTTTGATCAGATTTAACACCATGTTCCCCAATGAATGTATTGACCATCTCAATCAAGATGAAGATAATTACTTTTACCCCCAAAAGTTGCCTTGTGACTCCCTTACCATCAGCTGAACATATTACCGTCCCCAAGAAGCCACTGATCTGCTTTATGTCATTAGATATTAATTTCACCTTTCATAGAACTTCATATAAACAGAATCATACAATAAATACTCTTTGTGTCTGGTTTCTTCTGCTCAGCATATTTCTCATATTCAGTTTGTTATTGTTATTATGAATCAGTTGTTTGTTCTTTTTTATTACTGAGTAGAATTCCAGTGTATGGACATACCACAGTTTATCTGTTCACTGGTGAAAGACATTTGTATCATTTCCAATTTGGGGCTAACAGAAATAAAGCTGTTACTGATGTTAATGTCAGGAGGAATTTATTAATGTCATGAAAGGGTCAATTATAGGGCATATTTTTACATTTTTCTTAAGTAACTGTAAGTGTAATTCTATTCCTGGACTCACTGTTCTGTTCATTTCGTCCAATCATCTATCCTGATGTTTCACCACACTTTCGCAATTACTGTAGCTTTGCAATAAATTCTAATATCAGGTCATGTACATCCTCCATCTTTGTTCTTTTTCAAAATTGTTTTGGCTTTTCTAGGCCTCTGTATATTCTTTTATTTTTTTTTTAAGATTTTATTTATTTATTTATTTGACAGAGAGAGAGATAGTGAGAGCAGGAACACAAGCAGGGGGAGTGGGAGAGGGAGGAGCAGGCTTCCTGTCGAGCAGGGAACCCGATGTGGGACTCGATCCCAGGACCCTGGGATCATGACCTGAGCCGAAGGCAGACGCTTAACGACTGAGCCACCCAGGCGCCCATCTCTGTATATTCTTTTAAAGTTGAGATACAGTTTGTCAATCCCCTACCCTGCCAAGAAAGCCTGATGGGATTTTGATTGGGAATACATTGGATCTGTAGATCAATTCAGGTAGAATTGACCTTCAGCAATATGAGTCTTTTAAGGCACAACTATATCTTTCCATTCATTTAGTTCTTTAACTTTTGTAACTTTCCGTACACGTCTTTGTTAAATTTATTCTTAAGCACCTCATGTTTTTTAATGTTATTTTAGATGGTCTATTTTAATTTTATTTCCCTGTTTCTGATGACTAGTGTATGGAGATACAATTAATTTTTTTCAAGTTTTTAATCAAATTCTAGTTAGTTAACATATAGTATAATATTGGTTTCAGGAGTAGAACTTAGTAGTTCATTACTTACATATAACATCCAGTGCTCATCACAACAAGTACCCTCCTTAATACCCATCATCCACTTAGCCCATCCCCCCACCCACCTCCCCTCCAACAACCCTCAGTTTTTTCACTATAGTTGAGCCTCTTATAGTTTGCCTCTCTCTCTTTTTTTTTCTTACTTCCCCTATGTTCACTGTTTTGTTTCTTAAATTTCACATATGAATGAAATCATGGTATTTGTCTTTCTCTGATTTATTTCACTTAGCATAATACACTCTAGCTCCATCCACATCATTGCAAATGACAAGATTTCTTTTTTTTAATTTTTTTAATTTTTTTCAAGTTATTTATTTATTTATTTGACAGAGAGAGATAGCGAGAGTAGGAGCACAAGAAGGGGAATGGGAGAGGGAGAATCAGGCTTCCCGCTGAGCAGGGAGCCCGATGCGGGGCTCGATCCCAGGATCCTGGGATCATGATCTGAGCCGAAGGCAGATGCTTAACCATCTGAGCCACCCAGGCGCCCCGCAAATGACAAGATTTCATTCTTTTTGATGGCTGAGTAACATTTAATGAACATACAATTAATTTTTATATTTTGACCTTGTATTCAAGCATGCTAGCAATGCTGGTAGCTATTTGGGAGATTCTTTAGGATTTTCTACATATGCAGTCCTCTTATTTATCTGTCTTCTTCTTTATCTGCCTTTTACTTATTTTTCTTGCCATACTGTATGGAGTAGGCATCAAAATAAAATGTTAAATAGAAGTAGGGAGATTTGAAATCCATGTCTTTCTTTCTAACTAAGGTGAATATCATTGTCTGATGATAGCTACGTGTTTCTCATAATGTCTTTTAAAAGTCTGAGAAGGGGCACCTGGGTGGCTCAGTCGGTTGAGTGTCTGCCTCTTGATTTTTGCTCAGGTCATGATCTCAGGGACGTAAAATAGGGCCCTGTGTCAAGCTACATGCTGAGCCTAGAGCCTGCTTAAGATTCTCTCTCTCCCTCTCCCTCTCTGCCTCCCCCTTCTCACACACACTCTCCCTCTCTCACTAAAAAAACAATAAGTAAATAAAAAAATTTTTTAAAAAGTTCTGAGAAAGTTCTTGTATTCTTACTTTGCCAGGAGTTTTCACCATGATTGCTGTTGAATTTTTATGTATTTCTTTTTGAGTATCTATTGTTTTCTGCTTTATGTTGTTATTATAATGAACCACATTGACTTATTTTTTTTTTAAGATTATTTATTCATTTGACAGAGAGAGACACAGTGAGAGAGGGAACACAAGCAGGGGGAGTGGGAGAGGGAGAAGCAGGCTCCTGGTTGAGCAGGGAGCCCGATGCGGGGCTCGATCCCAGGACCCTGGGATCATGACCTGAGCCGAAGGCAGACACTTAACGACTGAGCCACCCAGGCGCCCCCACATTGACTTATGTTTACGTTTTAAGCCAACATCACATTTCTGGGATGCATTACACCTGCTTATACTGTCTTTTTCTTGGGTATAGCTGGATGCTATTTTCTAATATATTTGGGGAATTTTTCCTTCTATATTTCTGAAGGATACTGGTCTGTAGGTTTAAAAAAATAATGACTTTATAAGGTTTTAATATCAAGTAATACTGGCCTCATAAAATGAGTTGGAAAACATTCCTAATATCCTTTATTTTATGAACAAGATTGTGTAATATTAAATGTTTAAGAGAATCCACCAATAAAGGCATCTGTAACTGGGGTTTTACTTTGTGAGATGGAATTTCTATTAAAATTTCAATTTCTTTAGGCTTTTGGATTTTCTGTTTATTTTTGTGTCAGTTTTGATAGTGTATGTCTCTTTAATGGAATTTGTCCACCTAATCTAAGTTGCATAACTTACTGTTGTATAAGTTGTATAACTTACAAATTTATAAGTGTCCTGTACAAGCTCCCCTGAGATCTTTGCAATTTAACACTCAGGAACTCATAAGAAATTTTTTAAAAAATTGACTGAGTTTGTACTATGCTATTTTAGAGCACCAAAAAGTATATATCTTGTGCCTCACTGAACAAGATTATCTTTGGAATTTTAAGAATAGTTTCAATAAGTAGAGTCTATAATTCTCCTTCTAGAAAATTTATGTCTAGTGGATATGGTCATTTATACTCATTTCATCAATAATTTAAGTAATACTTTATATAAAGAAATATTTAGAACATACAGTTTTTTTCATTAGTTGTATTAAGAAATATTATTTGGAAGATCCTGAGGGAAAAGAAAATGAATGTTTCGCAGTATCCACACTGAACCAGCTCCAAGGTTCACTGCTTTAAAAGTAAATTATAGGCACTAGTTGTTTTTCAAAGCATCAAAAAAGAATTTATTAATATTTTTCAGAGAAGAACTGGACCCCAGAATAGAACAAAAGTAAACAATTATTAATGACCACAAATATTTATTCTTTGGAACTCTGTGTTTTCTCATTATTGAAATACGAGAATTGGTTTCTTGTCTCAGCCTCAGGAGCGAAAACCTTGTATAACCCTAAGTCCTAAGAAGTTTAGTAATTCATCTTCAGGGTTTGCACGAGTAATCTAGTTTCTGGAATTATTTCATTACTGCTTATTTTATTACTTGTGTTTAATGGGTATAGGTGTATAATTTGCCTCCTTATGTAGATTACAGTTTCAGTGATAGAGTAGAGACAAAGAGTATAGTCCTTTGTCAAGCACTGGCAATACTATTTAGAAGAGTATTGTGACCTTAACCAACTTACTCAATCTCTAGAAGCCTAAATTTCCTCGTCTGTAATATGTACTTAAAAATTATGCCTTCTTCTTGACATAATAAATGTAAGTCAAATTCTGGCATGTAAAAACACTAAATCAATTTTAAGTAATTATGATAACAATAACAACAATAATAATAGAAACATTGCTGATTATTCACTTTGGTCCTTTCCCCTTTTCCCTATTGTACTCTCAGCTAAATTCAATCCATGGACAGATTTGGTATGGCCCATGATACAAAAATGTCTTTTACATTTTTAAGGGCTGAAAAAAAAAAAAGAAAGAAAGACAAGAAAAAAGAAAAACACAAAGAATCAAAAGCAAAGAAGATCAAAGATTTTATGACCTGCAAAACTACAGTATTTGTTATCTACCTTGACAGAAAAGGTTACTGACCCCTTACTGAGTTATATGCAGTTAATGTGTGTATTTAATTTAGTACTTAATCAATACTTAGCTTCAATTACTGGATAGTAACCTTAGGTTTGATTAATTGATTAGCTTATTCAAGTTAGATAAATGGAAAAGAGTACACAGAAAGGAATCAATTTAGAGCCATGTTTTGAATAATATGGCTGAAATTTCTATTTACATAAAGTAAGTACTGCTTTACAACAGTTTTATGAGTTTTTTCAGCTCAATCATGTAAAGCATAATAAATAATAGAGTATTTCACAAATGGTTGTAAATGGCCAGTTGAATCGAACAAAAGTTGAACAAAACCAGGAGAAAATTATAGGAATTCATTTTGTCAATTAATTGAGGTGACTGATTTGACAATTAATTGATGCCAACTAAAATAATCTCTCCATTTCTGCTATTTTAGGAGTTGTTTGTTTGTTTTTTGGAAACAATAAACTTTAAAAAACTGATTTGTATAGCTAAAAATATTATCTAAACTGCCTGGTAGGTAGAATTCCAAGATGGCCCCCAAGATCCCCAGCCTGATGTACACATACCTCCTCCCAGTTACTCAGTCAAAAGCTAAGATAGGTACTCTGTGTAAATAAGTCTCAAATCAGTTGACTGTAAAATAGAAAGATTATCCAGGGGGTCTGACTTAATTACCTGAAGTCAGATACAGAGGAAGTAAGAAATTCAAAATGAGAGGGATTCTACAGATGAGAAATTCTCTTTGTCTTTGAAGATGGTGAGTTCATGGGTTAAGGAATGGGGGTAGCAACTGGGAGCTGAGATTGGTCCCTGATGACAACTTTGAAAGGAAACACAGCCTTATTCCTACAAACACAATGAACCAAGTTCTGCCAAAAACCTGAATGAAGTTGGAAGCAGATTCTTCTCCAGAACCTCTAGCCTAGAACTCAGTGCATCTGACAGTCTGATTTCAGCCTGTGAGACCCCAAGCAGAGAACCCCGTCAGGGCATGCATAGATTTCTGACCTATGGAACCGTGAGCTAATGAATGTTTTCTTAAGCTATTAAAGTTGAGGTCATTGATATTCAGCAACAGAAAACTCGTACCAACTAACATTTTCAAAGTGTTATATTTCTCATATTTGGGCATTTTTATTATTTAAAATTTTTAAGTTTGTCAATTTTCGTTCACACCATGCCAGGTCAACAGAGACTTAGTATAATTGTCTGAACAGAGATCATGTTAAATTTAAAATAAACGATTCTTAAGATTTCGGAGTTTCTCAGGCAGAGAAATGATAGACACACCTATGATTTCATAACTCTTTATTAAATTTTCTATCTTTTCAATTTCACAGTAATGATAGTTAAATATGAAGTTTTCAAAATAAATTCATAGGTGAAGTCGATCAAAATTCTTGCAACAAACATTCACCTTATTTTATGAGATTACATTATGGTCAAATGGTTTCATCCCTAAAAACACTATAACTTATCTGGAATATTTATAATACTTTCAGTTTTGAATTTTTGCCCAACAGAACACTATGAGTCTCACCTAGCTATCATGATATTTGTTTCAGACACAAAAAACAAAAAGACAAAAAAGAAAATAATTTTTGAGCCACTTTTACTGCCAAGTGGACCATGTTCAATACTGTGGAATCTTAGTTTTGCTATAGATTCACAAATGTAACATTCCGGAAGCCAAACAAACATATTAGATAGGAGATTAAGGAACCACTGCAGTGCTTTTCAAAAAATGTTTGCCCCAAGTCATGTCTCCTGAGTTCCAAAAAATGTCTTGTCCATTGGAATTGGAGAAACTGAATAATAGGAAAATATGTGTCAGACATACTCTGCTAAATTTTCTGGAAATATTTTTTTCTGCTATGTGCAGAGTACTTCATCAGCATGATCTTTTTAATCTTTACAGCCAGACTATAAAATAACTACCATCATTATCCCCATATTACAGATGAGCAAACTGATGTTTAGTGGGGTTAAGCACCTTGTCTAAGACCACAAAGCCATGAAGAGGCTGAGTCAAGATTTCATTGAGGCATACTGGTCTCATCTGCTTAACCATTTGGTCCAATGCTGCCTCCATACCTTCGAGTTAAATCAAGTACTTCATAAATGTTAACTTAAATGGTAAAATATTTCAGAAAATATTATATATAACAAGATTAAATATTAAATGTGATCTGATGTTTATTTGAAAATAAAAATAAACTCCTTTAAATTACATGTGGCATAGTGAATGTCTTTAAAGGTTTTATTCATTTTTTTACTTATCTTTTACTTGTTAGTAGCTGTATTTAACTGTGGTCAGAAGATGTATTGCAATCCTATGAAATTTGCAATCATGTAAAATTTGATGAGACTTGCTTACAATGTCAATAAATGCAATACTTACAGTGTTCCATGATGCTCCATGAAATACTTCACGGAAAGCATCTGTACTCTGTCACAGTTGGCCGCAGAGATGCCTATAAATTATGTCAACTAGGTCTAATTTGCTAACTGGGGAAAAAATTTTGCTCATTGGGGTGTCATACCCTTTGAATCTCGACTGATTGTTTTCTGCTTGTTTTATCGGCTATGGAGAGTATTCTACTATGATTGTGGATTCATCTATTTTTCCTTCTAGTTGTATTTATTTTTGTTTGTTTGTTTGTTTGTTTCTAAATGAAGCTATGTAGTTGGTCGCATGGAGATTTAGAATTCCTGGAGGACTATTTTATCATTATGAAATGTTCCTCTTTTCTCTTAAAAAAATGTGTTAACCTAAAGTCTACTTTGTCTAATAATCGGATAGCTATACCACCCTTCAGTGACTAGATTGTTGTTGTTTGTTTCCCCATCCTTTCACTGAACCTGTTGTTTGTTGATTTAAAAAGTTATGTGTTAGAAATTCCATGTTTCTACCATTATGCCTTGCATATAGTAGGAGCTCAAAAATTATTTGTTGAATGAACAAGTGAATATATGTTTAGATGAATGAATGAATGCCTTTGAATCTAGGTTTTCTTAGAGACTGTCTTTCAAATTACTTCCAAACGCATTGTCTTTGGCTGCCATATAGTTTTACACTTAATAACAACCACCTCCCTTCACTATATATTCCCCTAGGTATAATGATTTTATGAGGTACAGCTTATATGAAGTACTGATTGTCATACAGCCCTGCTCCAGAGCTTGCCAGGGAGTGCAGGTTATGGTAGACACAGTGAGCATCCGGTTGAGATTAAAGTTACTAAATTCTCCAAGGCCAAGTTTTTAGAAATCCTGCTGCTTGGTCTAATATGCTTCTTCTGCCTCTGGATAGTAAAAGGGATAAATGTTTTATAGATTTTCCACAAAAAAAAAAAAAATTGAAGGAAAGCAGAGTTGCTGTTCTTCAATACTTAATGGCTGAAGAAGCTTTGTCAATAGGTACAGACTGGAAGAGACAGAGGATATCAGTGAGGTCGTGCTCCTTCCTCCTCCCCACCTACCAAATGGGTAACAGCTGACAGTTACAACCAAACATGAGTACAAATTATGAAATCAGACTGAGATGGCATTAAGAGAGTCTACCGACTGGTAGGAAGAGGGAGAAACGACAGAGCGAAGTCAATAGCAGTTCCTGAAATATTAAACTTTGCCATGTTTACAGTTGAAGTCCCCAAGAGATTAATTTTGTATGTAGGTTTTATTTTTCTTATTAAGCTTTCTGGGACGATGATGTTTTCCTTATAATTTATCCATAGATTGGTTCTGGATATTTACAACCTCTTTGGTTTGAACTGGGCTAAGAAAAATACTGAAACCCCAGAGTGGGGGAAAAAAAAAAGCTTTCTAATTTGCATGATTTTTTCCTGCATTATACTGAGCAACTGACCAATTCCATTGCTTTAAACTCTTCCTTCTTCTTTATTCAACCCAGTTATCACAGTGATTGAGTAATTCTCCAAGCATAAATTTAACTATACTATAAGAAATGTTGACATGGGGAAAAAATGTATTAACCCCATGGAAATTTTAGTGAAAGTTCAAGTAGGTTTTCTCTCATATGAAAATATATTAAGTCCTAGTAAACAATTCAAATGTTAAATGTTGAGCTACAAGGATTTTTTAAATCTGTAAATTATTAAAACAATAATTAAATACAACTATTGATTATTTTCTAGCTCAGTTTTATCTTTCTATTTTTTGAACAAAAATATCAAAATATGTCTGTAGATTTACATTTTTATTTAATGAAACAAATTTTTATACTATTGATTTTTGTGTAGTTTGCACTGAATTAGCTAGCCTTTTATTTTGCTTTACCCTCGAAAGTACTCAATCTAATTTTTATAAGAAGTCTTTGTCCTAGATTTGTCTAAAGTAATCTGTAAGTACATTTTCAATTAAAATGCTTTGTGCCTTAGAGGAAAGATACTAACAAAGACTAGTCCTGAGGAACTGAGTCATTCTAACCTATGTATCTGCACCCCCGAGCAATTTCTGACAGATTAGGAGTTTCAGATAAAAAGCCCAGAGCGATTTGTGTGATGGAACCCTATTGAGAAAAATTCATTAACACATCAATTTATAAGCATAAGCAGTGTATTTGAGATGTTTGTTTATGCCCTGTGAACATATTAACAACTTAATTTAGCATAATATTAGAATGAAATAAATAGTTCGACCCATTCAAGAACAATTATGTTCACAAAATAGATTTCCATCTTCTGTGTATTGGCAGCATGTCAGCTTTGAAACAAAACAACTGGCACATTACTAAAGTGTCTCCTACACGGAAGCATTTCACAAAAGCCAGAGGTTGCTCTAGCCAGTGGAATTAAATTATTAAAATTGTTCCTCTTAAGTATACTTTCTGTCCTAGGGTTACTGGGATTTGAGGAATTAGGAATGATGTATGATGAAAAGACAAAGCCTGATTTTAAGTTTACTCTTCAAAGAAATAGAAACAAAGGCAGTAAACAAAGGCAAGGGATACTAATTATAGGAAATTATAATTTACTGAAGTTAAATTTTTCTAGTTCCCCAAGAATAGTGTTTTCTTTAAGCACCCTCTAGCAGCCAATCTATCTTACTCTCAAGACACTGGAAATTATTTCCTAGATGCAGTTCCCTATACATTACAGAATGATAGACAATAAAATGACCTAAGATCAAATCTGAAGCATTATACCTTTGGGAGTAAAGCATACCTTTGGGAGTCACATGTTCAGGATTCTCCCAAATATTGGAAAACAGAACCAAAGCAAATTTTTACAACACAATGAGACAAATTATAACAACAACAACAAAAAAAACACAAAAGCAAAAACTAAAAACCTTCATATGACATGAATTTATCCTTTCTAATATTAAAGAAGAAATTGCACAGGCATACCTGGGCCCATCCATTATAGTTATTCCAAGAGGAATATCCATATGCAATTGATTCCTATATACATACAACCACCCACCCTAGCTTTGCCTCTCTAGAAAATGGTGCGGGTGGGGATATAAGGACAAAATTAAAAGACATTTATCTTGGGAGATAAGAAGAATGAAAATGAGGGAACTAAGGACAAAACTTTAGCAGGATATCTTTGTCCATCTCCTTTTCTACCATGAATCTCCATCCTTCTATCTTGGTTTCCATTTGACAAGTGCCTTCATTCTTCCCCCGCCCCCACTGGAGAGACCAATTCAAAAGTATATAAATTACATACCATCTGTTCCATTGTCAATTCAGTGCTAACTATTGCTGATGGATAAATTTCACAGAAGTAGTTAATGTTTCTAAGATAAACCAATTAGGAAAAATAACAGACTTCAGGAAGAACAACTCATGCAGCCATAAACAATTTATCTAGTTTTTTCAAAGCCACAGATTTCACACAAAGCAATTCCCAATCAAGCTAATTTCATATTCCATATGAGAATATTTGATGATTTTGAGAGGGAATGCAAAGTCTTCTAATTAGCTATGAGTTCAAACTAGATAAGACATTGGACTTGTGATAGAACATAACAAAGCAATAAACAATGCAAGTAATGGGGCAGTCTGCCACTCATTGGTAAGTTACTCACATTGAGATAAACCACCATACACATCATTCAGTAAGTACAAGTTCTGTTCTTAAACAATCTTCATTACTCTATTTTCTACAGAAGGTGTGTATGCATCCTAAAGAATTAGATTTACATTGACAACTCACACTGACATTTTGAAGGTCAGAGCTCCCTCTGCCTGTTTACTATTGACCCAAATAAAATGCAACCTAACAAGTCATGTCCTCTTTTTCCAGGATATGAACAGATAAATAAACCTTTCACCCAATTATTTATGTTCTACAAATGTGTGACAAGCCCTCCACTCCCCACTCAGTCATTGCTCATGAATTTGAGTTTCTTATTTACTTAGGGAAATATCTTGAGCATCTAATTACACTTCAGTCTCATTAGTAGACAATTTCTCTACATTTACTTGTATCATTGCTGACCCAGATTTATTCATTTAGTTTCCAAGTAAATTTCAGTTGATGTACCTGACTCAGCTAGTTTCCTGACAGTGATGACCACTCACATTGCACTTTAGATGTTGAGTCTGCAGAGTGGTCCTTACCTGAATTAAGTAATCTAATAACATAAAGCCTAATGTGAAAATATTAATATGAGCAGAAGCATTATCCAAAGGATTTCTATAAGGAAGCTAAGGGCACAACATAGCTAATACCTATTGAGAAGGAAGTTGTATACAAATAGTGCATTTTACAGAGCCACTGTAGATGTTTCACAATTCCTGATTCTGAGGTGCATAATTAAAAATTATATTCACTTTGACCCAAACAACCATCTTTTACTATAAAATTAATTCACTTAACTTAGATTCTGATCTTACTTCTCATTCCTTGAAGAAATGGCTAAAGAAGGGAACTGCTCAATTATTTTTCAAATATTCATAGTTAGGAAATAATACACTCACTTTCTAAACTGTATTTAGATGAGCTCTAACTTTATTAACAAACTTCTTGGTCATTTCAATAGGTAATCTTAACCAAATAATAATGACCCCAAAAAAGCATTAATCTGGTTACATCAGAAAACACTGCAATGTTATATCTAGAATATCATTAGTGAATTGTAATGGCTAAAGTACACATTTTGTGAAATTTTTCCATATCCAGAAATAAAAGTAAATACATTTTAAAATGTATTTTTGAACTAATACTTTAGCATTAGAGGATGTAAACTTTAAAAGTTATTGCCAAATATGTCATAGAATGCCTCAATGCAAACTAGTTATTTTTGTAATGCTGTGATAAAAATTTCACATTAGCAACAACAAAAATAAGCTTTAACATTTATTGAATAGTTACAATTATCAGGCATTGTGTTCAGCACTTTACATGCATTATATTAATCTAATCTTGTAATAACCCAATGGGACTGTTACTAATGCTCTCATTTTACAAATGAGAAAAATCATTCTTACTCATGGAAATGGTACACAGTATTTCGTTTAAAAAAATGTCAAAAAGTTTCTAAGTCCAAATTTAAAAATCTAACTTCTATCTATTTTTGGGATCAATAAAATATTCATTGATTATGTGGCATGCCGTAAACAGCTTGGAGCTTCAATGGAAATAGTTTTTCATTACAGAATCCTAAGGCATTTGGCAGTTCAAAGTAACTTTTGTTGTATAATTTACACCTCAAAGTTTTCCATATTTTCCAGGGGTGCTCCTTTTGTGTTCCAAGATGATTACTGATGTTTTTTCATCACCCACAAAAACTATTTTTTAACTTTCTACAATTCTAAAACCTTCTGCAATCTGGAGCACGTAAGTTTTATATAGCCTGATATAGTGGGAAAATGGAATGCCTTGGATACACAAATACTTAGTTTATTTACATGTTTTGACATTTATTCTATTTTTTAAACATGATAACTGCAAAAATATGCAGGAAACATACACATTCTAAGCCACTGTAGAAGACAATAAAATGTATATATGTACTATAAAATAAAGTTTTAAGACAAGTTAATTTCTTTAAAAGGAGCATAGATTATTTTTCTTTTTAGTGAAGCAATTTTGATCAGAGGCCAAAGGATCTTTTGAGTCTGCAGTGCAAGTATAAAAGGCAGGTGCATAGTTTTGGGGATGTACACTGTGATGGGCCACCCAGATGCCCTTCAGGAAGTAAGGACTGACAGCTTTAAGAACTTCCTTAGCTCGGGTGCCTGGATAGCTCAGTTGCTAGGCTAAGAGCCTGACCAGTTCAGGTCAAGATCTCAGGGTTCTGGGATTAGCCTCCTTGGGCTCCATGCGCAGCAGGGAATCTGCTTGTCCTTCTTCCTCTTTCCCTGCAACCCCCTCCACCCCCGTGCTCCTGTGCTCTCTCTCAAATAAATAAATAAAATCTAAAAAAAAAAAAAAAAAAGGAAAAAATAAAGAATTTCCGGAGTGCAACCATACACAAGGTCACATGTCCCTATCAGTGCAAACTGCAAGCGATACCTGTTCAGCATGAGCTTGTCCAAGCCAGGCCCGTCACCTCTGCTGCACAAAACTGAAGGAATCGCCCAGCCTTGGCCTCCTCTGAGACCTCTTCAAAAAGTTTATCATCTTCCCTCTACCCACTGTTGCTTCATCACTTTCTTTCACAAAGGAAAAGCTTGTTGGTAAACCTCTTGCACATTCATCTCCATCTCAGAATTGGCTTTCAGGGAACCCAGCCTGGAAAAATATGATTTATTTTGTCTTTTGTTTTTTGTTTTATTTGTTCCCCTGGAATCGCTCCACCACTAGAAGCACTCAGAGGACTGTAAAATAACAACCAATTGAAAGAACAACTGAAATGATATCAAACTTCAGAATTAAGTGGCCAGCTTAGTACCTTAGTGCAAGTCTCAAAAACAGTGCAGCTCTTTGAGTGCGGCTCTGAAGGAAGTGGATGTGATGAAACAGCCATGAGATGGGGAGAGTTTTAAAGGCGCATGTCCTGGCAAAGTCTTGGTCAGTTTTGAAAATAGGTGTCTTTCTTGCTTGCTTTCCTGCTTGCTTGCCTGCTTGCTTGCTTTCTTGCCCTTCCTTCCTTCCTTCCTTCCTTCCTTCCTTCCTTCCTTCCTTCCTTCCTTCCTTCCTTCCTACCTCCCTTCCTCCCTTCCTCCCTTCCTCCCTTCCTTCCTTCCTTTCCTTCTTTCCTTCTTTCCTTCCTTCTTTTCTTCCTTCCTTCCTTCCTTCCTTTCTTTCTTGACAATATTTGAATAATGAAAATAAATTTTGATAAATTTGGCATTTTCCAAAATGGAATGTAATGTATTCCTTACTAATACATGGAATTCTTTGGTTTAAATGTGCCAGGGTATTTTTTTTTATTTCTAATTCTGAAGACAAACTGCCAAAATCTTACAAAACTAATTCAGTCACTGTAAATGGCACTAACCCCACACAACATGAAAATAATCATTTTGTCTAAAAGGAAATCTATCCTAAATTCAGAAGTTTAAAAAAGTCTTTGAGAGTAATTTCTCATGAATATGAAGTGTCAGGGATTTTTTAGGTAAATAGATTTGAAGTGAGATCTTGTCTGTGCGAGGTAGAAGTAAAGGGATTTAAATATCTCCACCTAATTTAGCCCAGATTCATGTGGCATTTTGGTAATTTAAATAATAAATTTTTGTTGTAAATTAAGATTGTAACTGCAGTCTCAAAAAAAGTGGGGGGGCAATGAAAACCTGATTACTGTATTGAAAATGGCCAAACTCTCTTGCCTTATAGAATCAAAGTTTCTGAAGCAATGCTTAAGTAAAAGCACACATAAAATATATCACGAGGAAATTAAATAGAATTACTTTGGCTTCACTTTTTGCTAACAAAGCAAAATTTCTTAGCCTGCCTTATCCTAATATGAATTGAAGGAACAAAACACTTTATAACTATTCTCTACATTGTAAAATCAAAGATGGGTTGTTTCTAAAATCAAATCTATTTGATATTCCTTATAGTTCTTATAATAGTTCCCCAAAGGTCAGAGTTGATAACAATTTCCTTAAGGAAAGCGTTCAAACACTGGCTTTTTTGCTCTTATTTAATTCCAATGAATCTTTACCTTTTTTCATGCTCTGTTTCATCCAGCCATAAATCCTCTTCATGCAGGGTAATACACTAATAAATCAGTTTAAAGAGGTTGGCCCAATTTCCTGATGAGTCTTCAGGGTAAATTCTCCAGGTACTTATGAAATGGTATGTAATACTGAAGAATTATTGGAAAACAATTTTAAGGTAATCATACAGTTCATATGAGGGAAGAAAAACATTTTTTTAATAAATTTCAAGTGGAGAAATCTTTTAATTGACTTCAGAAAAATATATTGCTTAATATTTTAGCTAATAAAAAGTAACAATTGTAAACTTCTCAAAGATTTGTAAAACTACTCAATAACACGCTGGTCTTTCTGAAAGAAAAGAAAAGAGAAACCAAAGAGACACCATCTTCCCTCTTTTTTAAAATTCTATTTAGTGCCAAACATTTAGTGTAAGAAAAAGAAAAAAAAAAAAAAAAGGCAGCCCTGGACATTATGACACAGGCAGGCTGGGCTCAAGTACCCAGAGGGTGCCCAGCAGGACCAGCCAAGAGGGTCCTTGGCTTCAGCCTCACCCAAGATAGAAATCAAACTCGAGCCAGGAGGAAGTGAAAGCAGAGTTTATTGAATAGCACAAGTAACAGAGTATAGCAGGTGGAATGTCTGGAAGACTCGGAAAGGAAAGGAGAGTGAGTCTCATTGTGGTTTGGTGTTATGGGTTTATAGTAGCAAGAGGTCCAGGGTATGCGTTCCTTCAGGAATCCAGGGTACAGTCGGGTCAAAGGCAAGTGACAGGTGAATAATAGGTATTATTTCATAAATCATCAAAGGTAGGGGGTACTGATGCCAGCGCTGGCTGAGGTTTGTTCGAAGCTAACGTCCTGGAATGTGTTTGGGATCTGGTTCTTAGATGTTATCAGGTGTTTGGAAGCTGAGGACAAAACTCAGAAAATGATTAACTTTCTTGCTCCCCCCCTGGAGTGGAGGCGTAGCTTCTTTGGTTTATCCAGATGCAAGGTGAGATATAGCACGTGAGTAAATAGAGCCTAGTGGCAAAACAACAGAGATGGAGCCTTTCTAAAAGTGTAATCCCTTCAGTTCCCTATCTGAATTGGACCTTGGGTAACAAATCTGACACTCACAGCTAAGCCTCCATATTTTTACACATTTATCTGATGCTTAAGATTAAGCCATGTTGTTTCCGTTGGCCATAATCTCACAAAACATTTACTTTAGACAGTCACTGAGCTATCCACAAAATATCAAACATCCTCTGACTCTTACTGAGTGACTGCTACTTCTTTACCTATTCTATCTTCAACCTCACTCTAGTCTGTGCTCTATAGATAAGATTTATTGACTTCCCAATCACAAAATTGCCCCTACTTTCTAATAATACCCAATTGAGAGCATACCTCTGCCACTTCTTTATACTTTTCACCAATTACTCAACCAGTACACGTTCTTTCTAACACCCTCTTACTGAGATGCACCATGGTTCACATGGTGAGCGTTCTCCCTCCCTGCAACCAGTAATAAACTCAATTTGTTTAACTATAGGTGTGTTCCTGGTGGGTTTTGGCTGAAGGGCACTAAATGGAAAAGTGGGTAGGATATTCCTAAAGGACTAAAGGCTGTCCTAAAGGTAGGATTTTATAAGCAAACTTGCAGACAACCAGGTCTTCAAATTAAATTTTAAATCTCAGTGGGAACTTTAAAATTCCAAAATTAGAGTTTTGTGTCTTTGTTTTTGTTTTGGGTTTTCTGTTTTGTTTTGTTTTTTGGTCTAGGATAATTAAGCTCTGCTCTAATATATATCCTTTCTTTCTTAGAGAAAAAAGATGATTCCTTGTCCTGCATCTCTTCTTGCTTAAAGGCCTGTATTATAGCTTCTCCATCCTCTTTTCTGTAAACCCAATAAAACCAATTATGGAAGCTTTCCTTTAGTAATCACTATCCAATACTTTTATCATTGTAACAGATCTTTCACAATTGTCACACTCTGAGGCAAACAAGAAAGTTAATCATTTTCTGAGTTTTGTCCTTGGCCCCGAATTTTCAGTTATGCTATTTGTATTGCAAGACTGCCTGAAATAACTGCAAATATGAAAGGGGAAACTTAAATCATAATTTAGTTTGTTTTTTGAATATGCATATTTAATTTATGCATAGATTTTGTATTTGTATTAATAGGATAGTGTTAAGAATAGGGGGCAATCTTTTGTTTTTAAATATACTATTTTATCAAATGTAAGATGTAGTTACTTGGATACAGAGAAATCAAGTCATATATATGAATATATATGTGAATTCTCAATCCCTGCCTCTTTTGTCTCTGTTTGCAGAATGCCTCCTGACCAAATTTTGTTGATTATACACTGAGATTCCTAAGTGATATTCAAACTCTATACTTAAGACTCCTTGGCAAGAAGAGATCACTAGTTATTGCATATATTAAAGTGGTCTTGGAGTTTCCATCCAAAAAATCCCCAGGCCACCTTTTAAGAGCAGATATAAAGGTACCATGTTATTGTCTCCCTGGCATATTTTGGAGTCCTGTCACAACACTCACTCAAAATAGCACAACACAAATAAAACCCACCACTAGGAGGCTTCAAAAAGTTTAAGAAATTTGTATGTTTTAGCTTAAAATTTCCACTTCTAATGATCTTGCATAAAAAAGCAATCTAAAACTATATTACCATTTATAATGTACTGTACAAAAATGGAGGGATTAAAAAGTCACTATAGGATAAGAGCTAAGTAAAGACTAAGCGTTAAGCAACTGTTAGGCATGAAAAGTTCTGTATAAGATTTTCTACAATCATAAGTATATAAAATAAAGAAAAAAGCATGGAAAAAATGGAAAAAAATGCAGAAACATTTGCAAGTGTTATATTTTTCTGATCAAGCAATGGTGTAAAATTTTCTTAACAGTTTTCTATATTTTATAAAATATCTATAGTCCATGCATTTTATTTAATATAATAAAACCTTAATTTTAAAACATAACACTATGAAATGATTTTGTGCATTTAAATATGAATTAATTTGAAAGTCTAAATTAATATTTTTTTACTTTTTAAATAATTAGACAAAATATAAATGTGGATGTATAACCTAAAATATTTCTAATGCAGTCCTAAATATGACCAATTCACAACCGAAGAATAGTTCAGCATCAAAGACGAACCCCGTGAAACACATATATGCAATTAGGAATTACAATGTCTGGCTTCGTTACTATTTCTGTGTAGTCTATACTATGTTAAATTTTTGTGAATTATTTCCATTTTATTTATAAAGCACTGATATTGGAGCTGAAAAGGTATATCTCACAGAGATCTTGTGTGGAAGTAATAGAACCTCATTCTGGCTCAAGTGAGGAAAAAAAAATAGTTTATTCAAAGGAAATTAGACGCGTGATAGAATCAGTAGGAAGCTTGTGAAAGAGGCTTGGACAATGGCCAGAACCTGTTTTCGTTTAAGCAGCAGGACCTTCGGTCAGGAGCCCAGGACAGAGGCAGTCGGTGAGAGCCCTGCCACTGCACCCCTGGGTTTACTGGGACGCCACAGTGTAGCTTCCATCACTCCTGACTTCCGCCTTCCCGCCTTTCCCCCTCAAGCGATCTGATAGCGACAAAAGGGAAACATGTTCCTTGCAAAGCTGTATGATATTATCTATGTTTGGTATTATCAGAACGGTTGCTGCTCTTATGCCTGAGCTGCATGAGCCACCATCTTCAGTCATTCGAAGTAAAAACGTGGAATTCAGCCTTCAATATTCACTCTTTCATCCCACTTATTCATTGCATTGCCAGATCTTACCAGTTTAAATTGTCTTTAACCTCAGCATCCTAGCTGCATTCTGAATATCTCTGACTTAATTAAGTGTCCTCTTTTTTTTAAAGATTTTATTTATTTATTTGAGAGAGAGCACAAGCGGGGAGAGGGGCAGAGGGAAAGAGAGAAACAGAACAGGCTCCCCACTGAGCAGGGAGCCCCACGCAGGACCAGGACCCTGGGATCCAGGACCCTGGGATCATGACCCGAGCCGAAGGCAGACGCTTAACCGACAGAGCCACTCAGGTGCCCAATACCTGCCTTCTTTAATACTTGCCAGGACTGTTGGAATAATATAGTTAGTTTCTTTTTGAAGGAGGTATTAAAAATACATAGAAGCTGGGGCGCCTGGGTGGCTCAGTCGTTAAGCGTCTGCCTTCGGCTCAGGTCATGATCCCAGGGTCCTGGGAACGAGTCCCACATCAGGCTCCCTGCTCAGCAGGAAGCCTGCTTCTCCCTCTCCCACTCCCCCTACTTGTGCTCTCTCTCTTGCTGTGCCTCTGTCAAATAAATAGAATATTTAAAAAAAAAAAAAATACATAGCAGCCTAAACTATTATTCAACAAACAATATACTTTGTTTATATATATATATATGAAAAAGCAAAGGGAATAGAAGAAAAATGTGGCATAAGCCAATGATTTATCGAGTCGGCCTCAGAAGTTGACAGATCAGGTGAAAACAATATATAACAATATAAAAAAGATAAATAATTGAATCAATAAGATGGTTTTCATAGATACTGTATTTGTTTTCTATTGCTGCTGTAACAAACTATGACAAACTTAGTGGCTTAAACAACACAAATTTAATATCTTCTAGTACTATTGATCAGAAGTTTGGCACAGTTCTGAGCTAAAATCACAGTGTGAGTGAGGCTACATTCCTTTCTGGAGGCTATAAAGAGAATCTGTTTTCTTGCCTTTTCTAATTTCCAGAGGTTGCTCATAATCCATGGGTCATTGCTCCCTTCTGCCATCTTCGAAGCCAGCAAAATCACATCTCTCAAATTTCAATTGTCACATCTCTCTCTCTCTTTCTCTTTGACCACAGCCAGGAGAGTTTCTCTGCATTTAAGGACTCATATGTTTAGATTAGGTCCACCCATGTAGTTTAGAATAATCTTCCCATTTCATGGTGCTTAACCTTAATCACATCTGCAAATTCCCTTTCCTAATGTAAAGTAACAGATTCACAGATTATAGAGGTTAGAGTATGGACATCTTTTGAGGGCCATTATTCTTCCTGGTACAGATGTGGTTAAATTTTGAACCTCCAAGAGTGAGAATATACATTGTTTTCAAATCCATGTGGGAAGTCCACAAAAAATGATCATAAAGGCAATATTAACAAATATCAAAATGCAGAAATAATAAGACCATTTCATCAGAATACAATGAAATAAAATTAGATATAATAACAAGAATAGCTAAAAATATTTATAGATCTGGAAATTCATAAGCCCCATAATAAAACACTATTCAGAGGAATTAAAAACAATATTGAAATGGAAATTACAACCAAGTGATAAACATATACGATTGAGAACACAGTGCATCAAGAGCTTGGAGGTAGAGCTAAAGTGATACTCAGATGAACAGACATGCCTCATGCTCAATACCATCAAATAGGAAAATTTTATTTATTTATTTTTTTTTTAAGATTTTATTTATTTATCAGAGAGAGAGAGACAGAGGCAGGCAGAGGGAGAAGCAGGCTCCCTGCTCAGCAAGGAGCCCGATGTGGGACTCAATCCCAGGACCCTGGGATCATGACCTGAGCTGAAGGCAGACGCTTAACCGACTGAGCCACCCAGGCGTCCCAAATAGGAAAATTTTAAATAAATGAGATTATCCTACCAAAATCTAGAAAAAGGACAACTAAATAACCACAAATAAAAATATATTAATAAATGTGCAACTTGAAGGGAAAACCAAAATAGAGTTAATCAATAAAGACAATGATTCATAGAAAGATTTATGAAGTAGATAATGCTTTCATATTCATGGCTGATCAAGATGAGGAGAGAGAGAAACAGAGGTAATCTGGCTTCTTGTTTCCTCTCTGACTTAATTTCCCACTATCTCTCCCTCTAATTTAGTCCCCACCAGCCCCCATAACACTATCCGTTTTTGCCCCTGGAAAATTCCAGCTATTTTCTGTCTTGAGGCATTATATCTGTTTTTCCTTTGCTTGGAAGTCTTTTTCATCACATACCCACATAAATACCTTCAATACAGGTGTTTGTTATTTCTTTCCATTAAAATCTCTCTTGGTGACACTATTTAACATTGAAACCAACCCTCTTTATATTCCCTATTTTTCTCCTTTGTTTTATTTTTTTCCTCCATAATATTTACTGTCATTAGAGATACCATACTGTTTATTATTCACTGCCCTCCACTACTCTATAAATTCAATGAGGCTAGAGATTTTATTTAGTTTGTTCATTGTATATACCCCAACAACAGAAAAGTGATTATCTAGTACATAATAAATACCTATAAGTAGTTGTTTAATAAATACATGAATGAATAAAAATGACTTTTAAAAAACAGTTATAAATATACAGAAGATAAAAAAATACAAAAAAATTACAACTTTGTAGAAATAGGAATTGAAATTTAGATGAAATTTGATTATCTTTGTGAAAATATAGGAATGATATTTTCAACATTTAGTACCTATATAATAACATCAAATAACATTACAGTGGATAGGTTCAAGGAAAACAAGGGACCTGAATATTTTAAATAAAATACAAACTATCATTCTTGAAATAAAATTACCTCTTTAATTGCATATTTTGGAGATGACTGGGTGGCTCAGTCGGTTGAGCTTAGGTCATGATCTCAGGGTCATGGGATCAGGCCCCACACCAGGCTTTGCACTCTGTGTAGAGTCTGCTTGTCCCTCTCCCTCCCCTTCCGCTCTTCCTCCCTCCCCTCCGCTCTCTCTCTCAAATAAATAAAATCTTTTTTAAAAATTGCATATTGTTTTTTTCATTGTGTTTTGCTTGAGGATGTTGTTTGGAATTTGATTTGGGCAATAGGGACCTAAAAGGTAAGAGCGAGGGAAACATTGTTAGAAGGTGGCATTAAGTGTTCCTGGGTGGCTCAGTTGGTTGAGCATCTGACTTGGTTTCTGCTCAGGTCATGATCTCAAGATCGTGGATGGAGTCCTGCCTTCCTTGGGTTCTGCACTCAGCGTAGGAGTCTGCTTGAGATTCTCTCTCTCCCTCCCCCTGCTTGCACACACTTGTGCATGTGCTCTCTCTCTAAAATAAATAATCTTTAAAAAAAAAGTCAGATATCTTGACTTTCCTATACTGCAAATAGTACACAGACAAAAGTTACTTTTATAAGAATAAAGTATTTGTGTAAGGCATCAAATTTGAATTTATAATGATTCAATGAATAACAATTACTTAGAGAGAAATGAACTAACATTATATGGAGTCCCATTTTTTTGTTTTGTTTTGTTTTTCTTATACATGGATTTTATATACATTACATTTATTACTCTATGGAGTAGTTATTGTTTTACTATTCACCAGCTATCCCTTTTTTTTCTTTTAAAAGATTTTATTCATTTATTTGAGAGAGAGAATGAGAGAGAGAGCATGAGAGGGAGGAGGGTCAGAGGGAGAAGCAGACTCCCTGCCGAGCAGGGATCCCGATGCGGGACTCGATCCCGGGACTCCAGGATCATGACCTGAGCCGAAGGCAGTCACTTAACCAACTGAGCCACCCAGGCGCCCTCTATCCCTTTTTTTTCTAACAGCATCCAGATTTTCCTTTGGGGAACTAGCCTTCCTCTAGTTTTATTTATCTTTGTGTTGTTTTTTTTTTTTTTTAAGATTTTATTTATTTGACAGAGAGAAACACAGCGAGAGAGGGAACACAAGCAGGGGGAGTGGGAGAGGGAGAAGCAGGCCTCCCGCAGAGCAGGGAGCCCGAGGCGGGGCTCGATCCCAGGACCCCGGGACCATGACCCGAGCCGAAAGCAGACACTCAACGACTGAGCCACCCAGGCGCCCCTATCTTTGTGATTTTGATGATATTAAACCCACACCAAACTCCATGGATAGGCCCTCAGTGGCATGATCCAATCAACATAATCTTGTCCTTTTGCCGAAGGTTTGATTTAGGAATGAGTAATAGCCATAGTAAGAGCTAACATTCCCTGGCCAAATTCAGGGGTTTAGGTGATGATGATCAAAGTTGTTACTCTCCCTCGTCCTTATTGTGAACTGGAGAACTTGTAACCCTGGTTGGTAGTGGCAGCCATTCTCTGCACTAAGTAAGAAAGCCTGGGGCATAAGCCAACCCAGGGAAGAGGGCATTGTTGAAAGAGTCACAGAAAAATGGAGCTGGAGTCCTGCTCGGGTCAGATCTGCCCCAGACTTACTTCTGGGCTTTTCAGCTATATAAACCAATTGATCTTTACCATTTTTAAAGCATGATTGAGTTGTTTTTATTTAATAAGGGACAATTGTGGGCGCACAAGCGTGCATGTACAAATGTGTTTTATAGGTCAGATTTGGACTTTGGGAAAACAAAGTTTGTTTTCTATTTTGTTCTTTAACATTGAGAGATATTTTTGCCATATATAACTTTCTTCCTCCTCTCTAGTACAGCCAAAAACTGCTGTTCTTCACATCAAATTAAAATACTCAGCAGTTTTGCTTCTCTAACCTGTCATTTTGTTCTCTGAACCATAAAATAAGTTTAGATATGAATATGTAGACACTTATTCAGTGCATTATTACAGATTGAGATAATTTGGCTCTGTAATTACAATGTTTCTCTTCAGAAAAAATGGAATCAGAGCACTAATACTGCAATTTGTACATTGATCCCTTTATATCATTCTGTCAGACTCCTGGCCTTCAAAGGTTTCCTGAGTCTATTATAATATAGCATAATTCATCCATTTTGCTATCTGCACCATTTGCAAGAATTTTCTCATTAATTACTTTCAGTTTCAACCATTATATCCTAATCCAAAACTATGTCCTTTTCTTCAACACTTTGCCATGATGTTTTAAACTCTTTCTCAGGGAAAAAATAATAATCCCAGATCTTTGTGGAGACATGATGAACTATTTCCATGAAGGCTCATTTAGAAAAAACAACAAAGTGCTCTTATTAGAAACAAGGGAATAATCAGTTCATATGAAAAAAGAAGTGACCTATGCCTACCCAAACTCAAGTGAACCTTTCCTATGGTTCAAAATTTGGTTAGCTTATTTCTATTTGTTTTCTTTTTCATTTTCATGCTTCTATGCATTTCCAGCTGGACTGACTCTGGAAGGAGCAATATATTACAAGAAACTTTGTTCTCATATTTCCAATCTGATTTCAACCTCTATGAGAAAGGTTAGGATAATCACAAGAATGTTGAGTTTCTTATCTGGACCCCATCTTTAAACCTTGAAAGGCTTACCCATCACTAGTTCTTAATTTCCAGTGTTCCCTTCTGGGCTAGAATATTTGTTATGATTAATGTACCTCTGATCTTTCCCTCTGTCTCTGTCTCATTTTCGTTCTTCCTCTGTCTTCCAAAGATAAAATCTCTCCAGTTTTTCTCTCACATTGATTTGTTTATTTTCAGTTCTTTGATCTTTGAAAGGTTAACTTTGAAAACATGGCTAAAGAAACGCTGGAAAAGTCCACTAGGAAAATATATTAGATAGAGATTTAGCTAATTTTCTGAATTATCTCTTTTAAAAAAAAAGTATCACTCCAACATTCAGTTATTTGTATAGATATTACAATTAAGTTAGTATTGAACACATATTTGTCACTATCGGGTAGTTAGTAGTCATTGGCTTTATTGTACAATGGATATAATTAAGAAGTTTTAAACTCTCATACAAATATTTTCTTATTTAAAATGAAATAACTGAAAACATTATTTTCAAAATACGGTATTTTATTAGAGCAAGAATTGAAGCCATTATTGGTTTCATTTCAATTTCTCTGATCTGTGAACACAGAAATAAGAAAGAAGAAAGCCAGGGACATTCAAATGCTATGAGTTTAATTTACTATTTTACCAGACAATCTGAGATTTGGGGAAAAGGGCTACATGGGAACCAGCGAAGAGGATATTGGAGAAATAAAAGTAACTCCTCGTTATTCTCCATAATACTTTTATTCTCAATAGCCCTGTTTTCTCATGACAGTGATATTCAACATTTCATTGAATGAGTTCTAGTCTAGATCACTATTATTAGAGATATTTTTTTTTTTTTTTAAAAAATTTTTTTTTTTTTTTTTTTTTTTTTTAGTTTTTTTTTTTTTTTTTT
>NW_022589722.1:900071-973536 GCF_004348235.1 Phoca vitulina
AGAGAGAACACAAGCAGGGGGAGTGGGAGAGGGAGAAGCAGGCTTCCTGCAGAGCAGGGAGCCCGATGTGGGGCTCGATCCCAGGACCCTGGAATCATGACCTGAGCCGAAGGCAGACGCTTAACCATCTGAGCCACCCAGGCGCCACCACTATTATTAGAGATATTTTAGAATGCATAACAAAACCTGAAAAAATATTATGTAGGCTTTTTATTTACCTAATCTCAATCTCAAGAATTGTTCCTGCCTTAGGCACTATCCCTAGTGCATATTTGAAAGCCTGGCTATAGAAGTGGCTCAGTTTATGGAATAAGAATTAGAGATTCAAAGAGATTCAAATCTCTAGCTCTTCCTAGCCTTCTAGATTTGGGCCAATTAATCAACTCATAAGCCTTAATTTTCTGATCAGGGTAATGGGAAAAAATAGTATCTACCTTATATAATTATTGTGAGAATTAAACTCTAATGCAAGTAGAGCTCTACTGAAAAGAATACCTAAAAACCATATTCAATAGGGGGCGTTAGGCTGGTTCAGATGGTGGAGCCTGTGACTCTTGATCTTGGGGTTGTGAGTTCGAACCCCATGTTGGGTGTAGAGATTACTTAAAAAAATTAAATCTTTAAAAACAAATAGTATTCAGTAAATATTAGCCATTATTGACAGTAGTATTACAAGTTACCTGTTCATTTTCCTTTCCTTAAATTGAATACTGAGCTATTTCTGTGAGATTATTGATCTACAAAGTATTTATTACAAAAAAACAAAGTATGACAATACCGAAAATTGTATTTATTAACTATAGTTGGCTTTCTAAGGAGAGGCATTTTATTTTATTTTCCTAAGGAGAAGCGTTTCAGAATGCTTTATATGTAAATATGTATGTTCTCCTTCTCCCTACATATACACATTATTGCAGAGAAATATATAAAGTGAGAAATTATGAGCAAAACAATGAGAATCTAGTAGATTGGACTTTGGAGTCAGACATACCTGAATCCAGATTAGAACTTTTTCCAATTTCTTGTATCTCCAGTTTCCTCAATTGTAAAACAAAGATAATGATGCCTATCTCACTGAGCAGCTTTGAAAATTAAACAAGATGATGCTTAGCAGAGCTCTTCAAAGAGAATAACAGTCAATGGGACTAACAATAATAATTAGCATTACCGTCATTATTAACAAGAAGGTACTTTCTGAGTGTTTTGCAGTCAAAGATTGACCCAGTAAGAAACTAGCCTGCTGAAGTTCGTGAGATTGACCTTTAAAAAATCTATAGGTCTTTATAGGCTAAAGGATGCTGAGCCAACATTTTGTCATACCATCATATTGGAAAGCTTAAATGCACATTTCTCATATGTATTAAATAATGGGAGGAACTAATTTTAAACACATGAACCACTTTGATGCAACGTTTCCCGCCCCCCCCCCCCAATTCCATGAGGACTTTTTAAACTCCCTTAAGGTTATTGTCAATATGATACTGTTTATTTCAACCTATGGAGCTGCTCTCTCTCCTTGTTCCTTCCCTGGCCACATTTAACCAGTTTTAACTGGTGTCAACTCTTTGTGACCTCTAGCGAGGCAAATGGCTGAAGCGTCTGGCAGGTTCATTTGCACAGTAATGAGTTCTGTCTACTAGTCTGCTAGAGACTGATGGGGAGAAGGAGATTACCTTCCACCACTGCCTATTAAACGTGATTGACATGCCTGTATGATATCTGTCTTCCTTAACCGCCCTCTCGTCCTCTGGAAACTGTGAGCAAAAAGAATAGTACTTAAATGAGGTCTGAAGCATTGTTCTACTGCCACTTGTTTTTGTTTCAATTGCTACGGTATAAAATGACAGAATTTTTTTTTTTAAAAAAAGGAAAAATCATATGATACTGTGAATAACTGGCAAGAGAAGAAAACATTTCATTATTAAAAAAATAAATTAGAAAAAAAATACTTTAGCAAGTCTCCTGCAGCACAAGAATTATAGGGGAAAAAGTAGAAAATATTTCCTCAACTCATTATAAGCTTTTTTAATAGCACTTTAATTGTGCCATTTCATTTGATATTTTCAAACACTGGCATTTATTATAGATTTTATATCTACACTTATTCTCTAATCTTCTGTTTTATTTTTCATTCAGTTCATATCCTGTTTTAATATAACTTTTGCTTTATGCTTATATTGCTATAAACATCTTCTTAAAAATGTCTCTTAATAGCTCAATAACACATAAAACTGCAACAGCTCACATAATGACTCTAATTTTATACCTCTATAAGAATGCATTTAGCAGAAAACATTCCAAAAACCTCCACATAAAAGGTATATTTTAATTCTTGTAAAAATTATCTTTTCCTATTACACTTTACCTACAGCATTTTAGGCAATCAAATCATATACATTTGATTTTAAGGTCCTATTGCAAGAGTCATTTTTAAACAAAATGAAAGGCCAAATGCTATTTAATTGCTAGAAATCAAGAGCAAGTCATGTTGAAATTCTCTTCAATTGTGAAATACGATAAGCATTTTCCATTGTTAGAGATTTAAATTTATTCCTGCTTATGTTTTATGATCTATATTTCATGTCAAATTTCAGCACGGTTTAATTTGTAAGTATGCCCAATCACAACATTATTAATGCTAAGATCTGACGAATTAATAGCTTAAATAGTTGCTCACCAACTCTGGACCGCAAGCATTGGCTCTCTGCATAATCATCTTTCCCTATAATGCAACCAGGATACAGCCATATGGTTACCATGAAGCTCTGTCTGTTGGTTCAAGCTGTGGGTATAGCTCAAATTGAAACTACTTGAGACCTGAAATCCACCTCACCATAACCCAGAAGTTCTGAATGTACTGGTTTAAATTAACTGCTTGACTAGAGCAATGTAGCCATGCAAGTGAGAATAGAGCAGAAATGTATTTACATTCCATCTACATTCACTTGCCTCAAAAAGGTGAGCAAGGGGCAGGCAGCTGCAGAAGGAGAAAGCACATGGTGCTGTTGGATTCACTAAACAACTGTACCACATAAGTCATTTATAATATACCATTCCACAGTTTTGCTGTTGCAGAACTGTAAGCAGTAAAGAGTAGTGGATGTCATCCATCAGCTCTAGCAAAACAGTTGTTCTTTATATTCTCTGTATAAAACATAAAATCCTGCTTCTACATTGATGATTGCCTTACTAAAGTACGGAGAAAGAACTATTGGGGACCCTTCTGGTATTAGTATTATAATTTAATTTAACTCAGGGCACAGCAGGAAATTGATTAATAGCTACAGAATGCACACGTGATTTAAAAGCATGAAAAGTAATTACTTCACCAATTACAGAAAGTCCAAAACAATTGTGATTGACAGAGCACAAGAAATACGTTAGAATTGAAAATGTTGATCTTGGGGGAAAAAAAAAGGAAGACCTATAATCTCTTGATTTTATTTATAAAAACACACATAAAAAATACACATACTTTTTTCTGTCTGTATAATAACCTATTAAAATGAAATAATAAAATCAGGATTCATAAGTACTTATAATTCTTAAATGATTTTAGATTTGTGATGTTTTGGTCACACCTGAATCTCCATACTAAGGTTGAAACATATTGATATTTAAAAAGTATTCTAAGTATTCTAATAAGAAGCATCCAATATACAATATAACAGAGCAAACAATGACATGTTTTTAAAAAGCTGGAATTTTTCTTTAATACCAGAAATAAGGAAAAGAGAATTCACTTCTAGTTTTAAATGTTCCAAAAGTTTCAGTTATTAAATTTGAAAAATGGAAATGCAACCTGTAGAATTTTATAGTAGGACATGCAATCTTACATAAATTTCATACTATTGAAGTCATCATTATAGATGATATTATATACATATATTCTATATTATATTGTAATAATATATTTTTATTCCAGATATCTAACAGTAAAAACTAGACATTCTTAAAACTTACAAAGTTGTTTACTTATTTTTTCCAAATATCCATTATTTTGACACACACTTTTATTTAATAGCTCAAAAGGCCATACATAAGACCAATTTTTTTCACTTCTTTATTGACTCAGTACATTTTTTGAGGGCCATATGTTTATCACTGAGCACTACATATAGTCACACAGAGTGCTCAGCAAATATATTTGGAAAGATTGAATATTGAACATCAGCATTGTTTTGGAGATGGTATTAATCATTGGGCTTTGGTTATTTCTGATCTACATGGTAATTTATTTGAAAAATAGATATTTGTCAAGAAATATAGTTAAATAATTTCAGATATTTTGTCTTCCAATACAGACTTCACCTTCTGAAATGCAGGTGTAAATAGCATTTCAAATAATAAGCTTTCCTCAATCTGTATTAAAACTTTCAGAATCTTTGAGTCATGTATTAACCCTTATTCTGAGTCCTTACTCAGGAAAAATCTAAAAATTAAATAAATAAACTTCAGATTTCTCTGTAAGTCTATCCATGTGGAAAAACTCTATATTTATTAACTTCTGAGATTTTTGTCCCTGTGACAATGATTTCTGATTTCTTGTCCCTATGACAATGATTTCTGATTATGCATTAGCTTCCTTATGAGTTGAATATGTTATTATATTCACAAATATGAATATATTATTATACTGAATAATATGAAGAAATAATACTTGTCAAGTATACAAGATTTGAACAAAAGAAAATGACTTCACAGCCAAGCCTCTTGGCCACTTTGACATATTATTTTTAGCATGTACCCACTAATACTGTAGTTAGTTTGCCCTCCAAAAAGTCCATGAATTGTTTTATAGGATGTTGATCTCATTAACAGAACACCCTTTCAGAGCCCATAGATAACATATTACCTAGCATACAAAAAAAAAAAAAAAATCCCTTTCTTTAAGGATAATATATTTAGTCATGTGAACTGGTTGATATAGTCATTGTAATAATCACTAATTGTTAAGAAAAGAGACTAAGCAGATTTTTAAAAAGAGCTTGATGAAACTGAAGAAATCTTTGAATTTTGACCAAAGCTGCTAAAATTAATGCCAGATAGCTATAGGAATTCTCCAACTTTGAATGAATCAGAACAATAGTGGCAATGTTTGAAATTGTTTTCAAACACCAACTTTCTAACAATCTTATTTAAGTGTTGCTGTAAGAATTTGTCATAAATCTCTAAGACATCTGTCCAACAAATTAATGCCAGAATCAAAGTAAACCAGGGTAATAATTAAAATACACAATATTCATTCAGAAATGAGAGAAATACAGCGTATGGACAACTAATGTTAAAACAAAAGGTTTCCTTCCTACTATAAATAGACTAAAACTGGGTAGCCAATTCTTAAAATAGACTTTTATAAAGACAAGCTTGATTCATAGATTATATCTACTTTTCCCTTTAGAAAAAAAATTAAATATATATATGAAATCATTTAGATTTCATGCTTAATGTAAAATTTACCTAGCTTATCCTAAAGCCATTTATAACAAATTGCCTATACTTTATTCGCTGTCTCCCTTAATGAAAAATTCATTTTCCCTTTTCTGATTTCTGGAAGTAACTTGAATGTTTAGGATTCACTTTGGCCTCTTATTACTCATTCAAATTCTGCTTCTTTTCTGGAGGTAAAAGATATGTATTTATGAATGATTCAGTATGTCAACCACATGTGGATTCTACAATGCTACAAGCATATGTTATTTGTATCCTGCTTTCTGATTTTCTGATTGACAGCATGAGTTTAAGGGTGACTAGGCTTATTTCCTGCAGTTTAAGATTGATAGAAGTTTAGCAAAGCATATTCACTGATATATAATATTGCTTCCCTGATGACAGTGGGAATGAAAATTGGCACACGAACTCTTTGAACTTAGAAAGAGAAAAAAACTTTAGCAGATTGTGTGCTTATGCAAATAGTGACATAAATTAACTTCGAAAATGTTGAGAATACAACAGGAAGAAAGAAATTTGAAAGTGAGCCAATCATAATGTCAGGAAATTACAGAATCTTTTCAACCACTTTTCATTTACTGAATTGTAAATATGAGCATGATTCTTTTTTATAAGTTAAGTCTTATAAGTTTTGTTAATTTGCATTCAGAAAAAGGAATCTGAATGCAAATTATATGATGAAAAATTAAATAAAATTCTATTGGAACTTCTTGAAAGAAATGTTATCACAATTTGGTGGCAAGTTTGACATAGAACAGTGACAACTACTGAGTATATGTCGTCACTGCTGAAACTGATACTGTCACAGAACTTTAAGAAGAGAATGGAATTCAAGTTTTAATTTATAATTTAAAAGCAGTTAATATGGCTTTGAATCACTTTGCAAAAATGATCAGTATCAATTAATGACAACAAATGTTTTTCTATAGTATTTTTGTTAGTCAAGATTTCAAAATTGGCAGATGAAGTTCCTATTTTTTCAGTCTAGCTAATGTCTTTTTCAGTCCTCAAACAGACTATGCTTCTCAAGTGCATTTAATCTTCCTGATGCCCGGAATTCTGAAAGTATTTCGGCCAGAATTTCTACTAATACTTTGGCTCTCCGTTTAGGTATGACTTCCCCTAGGAAGAGATCCTCAGATATGGGTTCGACATATCCCTCAAATGTTCCACAGGCCCCTCCTTCTCTCTCTCTGGGATCTTGTCATACACACTGTATTTGCCTGTTTATTTGTCTTTATTCTTTATAAAATGTCCATGAGGACAGGAACCACATCTACTAACATAATGTTTGATATCAGGTGTGTCAGCAATAAATAGTGTATGAAATTTATGAGGTAAATATCATATCCTTAGTCATAGGATATGAACTTGTCTGTCTCCACATGCAATTTTCTTTTTATGGACAAGAATAGTGTCTTATTAAACTTTTTATTTCCAATGTCTATTACAAAGCCAAGAATATAATATATATTCAATAAATATTTTATTAAGTAAATGCATGTTCAAATAGATTTTGGACAGACACAACTGAATGAAGTTGAAATCTTTACATTACACAACTGAAATCCTTACATTTACAAACACAGAGCTTGTTTTCATTATAAAAGAATCCTTCCCTTTGTCAGAAAAAAACATTTGTTCCTGATAAGAAAGAGCAGTCTCTTACTTAGCATTCTTTGTACTTAAAATAAGCCCTGTTATCATAGGCTAATGTGAGACCTCCTTTCTTCTCATCCCAGATAAAACCAAAAGTGCATCGCTCCTTTTCCAGTCAAATAAAGAAAGCGGTTTTTGCTTAAAAAAAGAAAGTCAAAGTTCTGTGTATTTTCAAAATGGAAAAGAGGCACATGCTCAGAGTACAACGTCCAGAAGTAAAATGATTGCGTCAATGGCTTTTCACAATGGATACAAAACATGGGTAGCATTCACTGCCCACCCAAGTGTCAAGATGAGTTTCTCATATTAGGTTGTGGCAAGATTGGTATTCCATGGTGACAAAAACATGAGCTGAAAAGTAAGAAAACTAGGTTTTTTGGAATTCTGTTTCTACAGCATACTGTGTGGAGCTTTGGGAAAATTAAGCATTTTAAATATCAATTCCTTCAATTATTGATAGAGAAAATAATATCTAATTCATAGGACTTGTAAGGAGTAAGTGTGCAATCCTGTGAAGGTCTTTTCTTTAGTTGAAAGAATGTTATAGGGCAGAAAGCTCTATGGCTTTCTTCTGAAAGAGCTGAAGTTCTGCAGTATCAAAACTAGCATTTTTCCCGGATGCTCTGATTTCCTGACTATTTTCTGGCTTCCAATAACACTGTCCATGATGCTTGGCAGTGACCACTGATAATTGGATCATTCCTTTCCTAATCCAGGTAACTTTCACGGGTAAGTTTACCGAAAGGGAATCCACATTCAAATCCTCAGGAGCGCTTAGGTGTTCCTAAGGCTATAGTTCAAAATTCAAACCATAGTCAGGGATGGAAAAATCATCACATTTTTCTCTAGTTAAAACAATCTATCTGATTTTTCCCTTACCTTGTTTTGTGGTAGTAATTAAATTCTACTCTAGATTCTTTAAAGTTCTTAGTCCCTTGAAGCTCAACATATATTTTTCTCTCACAGAACCTTAATTCTATAATTGCAATCTTAGCTTTCAAGATTATTGCTTAGTTTATGGGTTTTAGGAGAAGTTTGATTTGAAATACAAAACGGTGCAATGATGTCTTTGTTCTTGGATGTATTCCCCTCTCCTAAGGCAAATGGACCACTCTCACAGCTGCTTAATTATTGCCAAAAAGTCAGAGGTTACCAGAAATCCCTAGAAGTTGAATTGTTAATAAGTATCTAAAAACATTACCTGCCAAAAATATTAGCACAAAATTCCAAACCAGGGTTATATTTAAAACACCTCCTTCTATTAAATTTGACTACAAATGTTGCCATACTCCATGGTCTTCAAAACTCCTGAATTTCCCCTTAGCTCACAGTATAGTTTACTCTGAACAACAAAATGTGTATTAAACATTTAGCATCTATAACGATGCTTGGCACATAGTAAATTCTTAATAAATGGTAGCTAACATTTTAACTCAATCAGATGGCTTTTTATAGGAAAAAAAAAAAAAGACAGTATTTCCCCTTATTCTATTGTATTGGGACCATCTGAATCACATATAATTTTATAAAAAGCCCTCTTTTGAATTTAGCTTGGTCATCAGAATATTTACCACTGATCACATGAACTTTCCTTACATCAGGCTACATGTTCTAACATGAGTTATTCCTTTTCGAGTTGATGCCATTTTCTACAGTTTCCTTGTATAAAATCAGTAGAATATTAGTGAATTTATTTTGAATGGCCTTCTAAGTCTTTCAAGTATTAACTTTATGTCTTTAAGCTTTTATTTGCTTACTTCTAAGTTTTTCTGCCCATGGGCAGAGGAGAGTGAGGTTTAACTAAGAAGCTCCCTACATCATTTAAACTATCAGTTTGAATTCGTTTTTGGTCAGTTGCTAAAACACCATCTGACAACTATTTGTTTGTTTTGTTTATTTGTTTGTTTTTAATTATTATGTTTAATAAGTGAAGAGAAGCAAAATGTGATGTCCCCAAGTATGCCTTTTTGGCATAAGGATTATATTGAGCTGATTATTTTTAAGAAACAGGAGACATAGTAGAAGCTCTGGAAACTGAATAAAAGTTACTCTCTTATAGGAGATATTTATATTTATAAGGGAAATCTCTATTTATAAGGGGTTCTCCCTTTCTGTAGCAGGAAGAAAGGGATGACTAAATCTCTAGAAATTTATCAATGGAGAAGACACTGACTTAAATTTGCATAACAACCATACACTTATTTACTGTGCTCTGTCTGATAACTTCCCATAACTGGCTTGCTCCAGCCCCAACACCTTCTTTTGTCTTCAGCAGAAGATAATATTTTTTTAAAGATTTTTATTTATTTATTTGACAGAGGAAGAGAGACAGCGAGAGAGAATACAGGTAGGGGGAGTAGGAGAGGGAGAAGCAAGCTTCCCGCTGAGCAGGGAGCCTGACACGGGGCTCGATCCCAGGACCCTGGGATCATGACCTGAGCCAAAGGCAGGCACTTAATGACTGAGCCACCCAAGCGCTCCAGGAGATAATATTTAAGGTGGTAGCTTGGGCCATTTTGGGGAGTTACTCAGTTTTCCTGGGTATCTCCCATTTATACAGGAGGTATACGTGTCATTAAACTACTGTTTGTTTTTCTCCTGTTAATCTGTCTTTTATTACATGGTGGTCTCAGCCAAGAACCTCAAAGGGTAGAGGGAAAATGATTTTTTGTCCCTTACATAAGTTAACAGTAAACAATGCATTTGTGATAAAATATTAAACACTTGTGACTAATTAGAACTACAAGTGTTTGAAATAATAGTTAACACAAGCTAATAATTATCTTAATCTCCATAAAGATGGAACCTCTAGTACTATAGAAGGGCATTGGGAGTCGGGGGATAGGTAGTTGGCAAAATATTTTTCCATTCTTTGTTTTGATGCATGCTGGCCAGGTGGAGGACGCAGAGTGGGTCCAGCAGGACCAGCCAAGAGGGTTCTTGGCTTTGTGGAGGATGGAAATCAAATGCAAGCCAAGAGGAAATGAGAGCAGAATTTGTTGAAGACATAGAATATAGATACAGACAGAGCATCTGGGAGACCCGGAAAGGAAAGGAGAATGAGTCTTGTCTTTGCTTGGCTTGGGGTCTGAGGTTTCTGTTGAGGACTGTGGTCTGGTGTACATGTCTTCTCAGGCATCCAGGAACTGGTTAAAACCAAGAGGAATTTTTAGATGTCCTCCATAAGTCATGGATAATCTAGAGCCAGGTGTCTTGGTGAGTCAGTGGTCTGGAAAACATACATGACAACCCTGCCTGATCACTCCTTAGATGTTATCTATTGTATCTGTTGTGCTGGAAGACTCCAAAGAAATCATTAACTCCTTGACCTTTATAAGGAGAACTTACACCATGGTACCCTAAGGCAGGGGTGTAGGTCCTAGCAAGAATAGAAGCAGCAAAAAAGCAGTCTTTTATGGGGTCCCTTCAGTTTCCCTGTCTCAGTTTTACAGGTGAATTGAAGGAATATGTTGGACTGGTTCCATGTTTGCAAACCTGGTTTTAGGCATTATGTAATGACCCTCACTGCTTCCTATAACCTGTAAGTAATAATATCAAAGTTCTATAGGTATAGTTCACAAATGGCTAAGACAACCTTGTGCTCTTTCCCGTTGTTAAAACAATTTTTATTGTTGCAACTTTTTTTTCTTTTTTACCATTGTTATGTCTAGGCCAACATCTCAAACTATTTTTCACTTCAAAGGAAGGTTAGAAAAGACTTGACTGGTGGTAGGTAGCTAGGAATTCAGAGGAATTTGAAATAAGTGTCCGTGCAGGGGCGCCTAGGTGGCTCAGTCTTTAAGCGTCTGCCTTCGGCTCAGGTCATGATCCCAGGGTCCTGGGATTGAGCCCCACATCGGGCTCCCTGCTTGGCGGAAAGCCTGCTTCTCCCTCTCCCACTCCCCCTGCTTGTGTTCCCTCTCTCGCTCTGTCTCTCTCTGTCAAATAAATAAATAAAATCTTTAAAAAAAATTTAAAAGAAAAAATGAAACAAGTGTCCATGTGCACTTCTGACATGGCTCAGCTAGGTAGTAAAACAGTTGTTAAGATTTACAGGGATCTCAGCCCAAAAGACAGCACACAGAGCTTGGCTAAGCTCAACGAGCTACTCAAGTATACTGACAAACCTTTGCTTTTTGCTTCTCTCTCTCTGCCAGAGCACAGTCCCAAGTAGATAACTAATTGCCCCAGGCATTGTTGGAGCAAGAGACCTCACATCATTATTGATCCTATACTTTTGTCTTTTCCCCTGAGTTCAACCTTCCTTTGTGGTCTTTGTGGGTGTTTAGAATCAAAGACTGAAAGAAAGTTTGAAACACTGACTGTAAGGGTCTTTGGTACAGCTATGTTAGTTCTAATAAGCTGAGTTTAAACTAGAAAGACTATGCCAGCCATATTTCCTAAACACTGTATAAAGAAGCAATAAATAGAAACCATCTGCATTTCCAGTTTATCAAATTTTTCAAATATTTAATAAGCCCAGTTATTTGATAGCATGTGATAAGACTTATAACACTTACGGATTAAAACAAATACACCTTGGCAGATGGCTTTACATAAACATGTGGCTGCAGGTGGAGAGTAGAAGTGGTCACCTAGAGGAAAAGTAGAGATCTACTGACAAAAAAAAAAAAAACAAAAAAACACAAATTTCCACTATGTTCTTTCCACAAGAAAATTTTGTAGTGTCTTAAATCCCAAGCACAGTATCAAATCCTATAGAAAAAAAATCGTTGTGTGTGTTTATATACATGTATATATAGGTACATGCAAATATATATTTAATGGTGCTCTCATTTCCCTTAGAATAATTAAAAGTATCATGGGATAAAATGCATAGGGAAGAACATTGAACCAATGTTTCTGTATCCTAAAATATTTAAATAAAACAATTAATGTAACTACACAAAAATGCCATATTTAGGAATTTATAGTTTGTTTCCACAGACATAACTTATCTATCTTTCCATAGCTAACATGGCTCTAGGCAGGAAGTTAGTTTCTCAGTCTTCAAGAGGAGGAAATCATTTGCAAAAGCAAGATAAAAAACAAGATTAGCTGATTTGAACTAACTAATTAACTAGTGGCTTTTTCATTATATTATTATTTTTCTTAATGCATCAGGTGGTTTCTATGCTTTTACAATTTTGCTTTAGGTTGAACAGATGAATAAGATTAATATAACTGAGTACCTTCAAAAACTTAACAGTGGGGTGCCTGGGTGGCTCAGTCGTCGTTAAACATCTGCCTTCAGCTCAGGTCATGATCCCAGAGTCCTGGGATCAAGACTGCATCATCATCATCATCATCAACATCATCATCATCATCGGGCTCCCTGCTCAGGGGAAAGCCTACTTCTCCCTTTCACACTCCCCTTGCTTGCGCTGTCTCTCTCTGTCAAAAAATAAATAAAATCTTGAAAAAAAAACTTAACAGTAATATGAAAAAACTTATTTGATGAAGTTGCATTTGTAATGTATTTAGAATGTATCAAATACCATATGAGTAAGGGATTTCACAAACAAACCACAAAACAAATATTTGCGTTGACAACCTTTTGGCATAAAGGGACTTGGAGAGTGAGTACAAGTACTGAGAGTTCATTTATTTGAGTTGGTCTCTGGGAACTAATGAAGAGATCCTCTCTTCTCTTCAGGTAGCTGAATCAGAGCATAGGTAAATCCAAAAGTTATTCTTGGCCATATTTTGCTATGCAGACCAACAAGTAGGAAACAGTGGTTGACAAAGAAAAGATTAAAGCAGATACACAGGGGGAAGTATAGGAAGTGAATCCAAGTGAGGGGGGAGTGGAAGAAGGAAAACTACAAAAGAGAGGGAGGGAGGGGAGAAGGAGGGAGAGAGAGAGAGACAGTGAGAGAGAACTTCCTTGGTTTCCCCAGTATTCTCTGCACTCATTTCTATCTGTTTCTGACATGCATCTTCAACCTTGAATTCCCTGAGATTTCATAGTGATGCTGGCAGGCCGGGTCACAGGACCCAGAGGGGTCCCACAGGCCTAGCTAAGAGGGTCCTTGGCTTCCTTCATCCTGAAGGATGGAAATCAGATGTGGGCCAGCAGGAGGTGAAAACATAGTTTATTGAAGTTGAGAGAGGAAGAGAGTGATACGGACTCAGCATCTGAGAAACTCAGAAAGGAAAAGAGCATGAGTCTTGTCTTAGCTTGGGGACTGGTGCATGTGTCCTCTTAGGCATCCAGGAACTTGTCAGAACAAGGACAGGGTTCAGGTGTCCTTCATAAGTCATTCTTTCTCTGAAGTCAGGGGTCTTGGCATCAAGGTGCTTGGAATCATTGATCTTGGAGAACAGTTATGAGGATCCTGCCTGGTCACTCCTTAGATGTTATCTATTGTGCTGAAGACTCCAAAGATAATCATTATCTCTTTGTCCTTTACAAGGAGGACATAGGCTATTTGCATTACAAGGTATCTATCTTGTAGAGTGGGGTGGGGGTGCAGGTCCTAGGAAGAATAGAAGCTGGAAAAGGAGCAAAGGAAAAAAAAAAAAGGCTTTTTTATGGGGCCTGTTCAGTTTCCCTATCTCAATAGCACCTGTCCAATAAACATTCTTCTAAATTAATTAATTAATTAATTAATTTTACTCTAACCAAACAATGAAAAAGTCCCACTCATGATAGAAAATTTCGAATCTATAACCAGAATAGGAGAATGGTTGATTGGATAAAGTAGCATCTGTTTTGGACCAGAAACCTGAAGCAAAATCATAGGCATAGGTGCACTTTTCATAGGGATTTCTTTTCTTGTCTTTTGTAAGCCTCTTTCTGCTCCAAAGCCTAATGCTTTTTTTCACATAAAAATGTGAACCTTGTATTTATAATCTGAATCCACCTCTTATGTGTTCTAGTCAATGTTCTTTTGACAGTAAGAAACAACTAGCTCAGGTCAGCTCATATAAAACTGGAAGGGGTCATGAAAGGAAATAATCCATAGCTAGGTCTTCAGAATCTAGAATAAGGAACCAGGAAGGTGCCAGTTTCTAAAAAAAACTACTCTCTGTATTTCTTTACTTCTGAAGTTCCTGTGGTCAGGAATTCTCTATGCAAATTTACTAAATTTCTCTCTTTGAAAACTGTCATTCTTAAGTTAATCCAGATTTCTGCACACAATATAACTTGGGCTTGAACATGACTTGACCCAGGCACTGTGGTAACCCTGATCCGTATTCTGTGTCAGCCTTCCACTGTATATTTACTGACTAATCTTGGTGTCTTTTAGAGATAAAGAGAAGGGAAGATAATCTATTTAGTTGCTAGGCAGGTAACTGCTGGTAGATTGGAGCTGGTTGTTTCAAACAATCATTGCCAGGAGGTCATAGGATTAAGAAAGGATGCCCCTGACATATCTGATAAAGGATTATAGTTATCCAAAACATGCAAAGAACTCTTAAAACTCAACAATAAGAAAACAAACATCCTCATTAAAGAATGGGCCAAAGACCTTCACAGACACCACACCAAAGAAGACATACAGATGGCAAATAAGCATATGAAAAAATGCTCCACCTCATAGGTCATCAGGGAAATGTAAATTAAAACAACAAAATACCACTACATATCTATTAAAATGGCCAAAATCCCAAACTCAGACAATACCAAGTGCTGTGAAGATACAGAGCAACAGGAACTCTCATGCATTGCTGGCAGGAATGCAAAACAATACAACCACATTGGAAGACAGTTTGGCAGTTTCTCATAAAACTAAACATACTCTTACTACATGATCCAGCAATCGTGTTCCTTGGTTTTTACCCAAAGGACTTGAAAACTTAAGTCTAAAAAAACCTTCACATGGATGTTTATAGCAGCTTGACTTAAAATTGCTAAACCTTGAAAGCAACCAAGATGTCCTTCAGTAGGTGAAGGGATAAATAAACTGACATGCAGACAATGGAATAATACTCAGTGTTAAAAAGAAATGAGCTATCAAGCCATGAAAAGACATGAAGAAAATTTAAATGCATATTACTAAGTGAAAGAAGTCAATCTAAATAGGTTACATACTGTACCATTATAACATTCTGGAAAAGGCAACACTATGGAGACAGTAAAAAGATCAGTGGTCGCTAAGGGTTAGGGGTAGGGTGAAGGAAGAATAGACAGAGCACAAAGGATTTTTTAGGGCAGTGAAACTCCTTTATATGATACTATAATGATGGATAAATGTCATTATACATTTGTCCGAACCCATAGAATGTACAGCATCAAGAATGAACCCTAATGTAAACTATGGTGTAAACTATGGACTTGCAATGATTATGATGTGTCAGTGTAGGTTCAATTGTACCAAATGTTCCACTCGGGTGAGGGATGTTGATAATGGGGGAGGCTGTGTATATGTCAGGGCAAGGAATATATAGGAAATCTCTGTGCTTTCCTTTCAATTTTAATATGAACCTAAAACTGCTCTCTCGCTCTCTCTCTCTCTCTCTCTCTATATATATATATGTTTTTTAAAAAAGGTGTCTCTTTTCAGGCCCTATGGTCAGGGCAATTTTTTACAATAGTTCATTGACAGGCAAGTTTGAAGCAAGAGATTTTAAGAAACAAGACAGGAAAACGTTCATTTAAAAAATGCTTTTATAAATCAAATTGATTTGTGAATGAATGTGGAATTCACATTATTTTTGAATTCCACATTCATTACCTTTGATCAAAGCAAGAGACTTTTGTTTGAATTAGTTAAATTAATTGGTTGACAGCAATTAATGAAATGATTTAATAGATTTTCCTTGTTTCAGATTGATTTTTAACTAATATACATACAGAAATTAAAACAATCTTAAAGTATCAAAGATATACTGGAATTGCAAGTTAAGTGAGAAGATAATTTGTCAAAATGATTCTTTTTTTCTTTTTAAAGATTTCATCCATTTATTTGACAGAGAGAGAGACAGCGAGAGAGGGAACACAAGCAGGGGGAGTGGGAGAGGGAGAAGCAGGCTTCCCGCTGAGCAGGGAGCCCGATGTGGTGCTCCATCCCAGGACCCTGGGATCATGACCTGAGCCGAAGGCAGACGCTTAACGACTGAGCCACCCAGGCGCCCCTCAAAATGATTCTTATTAGCCTTTATCGTATATAAGCACTGTTATGTCTTTCCACTCTTCCTGGTTGGAGGAAAGAAAATCCACCTTGTAAATCCCATTTCAAACAGCATCTCCTTCACCCTCTAGGAGGCTCTCTTGGTTCACCAGTTTGAAGTATTTTCCTTTCAACTACTGCAGCAATAATTTTCAGTATTATTCAGTTGTCTTTTATGATACAATTCCTTTTATAGGGAGCTAAATATTTTTTTTTTAAGATTTTATTTATTTATTCGACAGAGAGAGTGAGAGAGTACAAGCACGGGGAGCAGTAGAGGGAGAGGAAGAAGCAGGCCTCCCGCCGAGCAGGGAGCCTGACATGGGGCTCAATCCCAGGACCCTGAGATCAGGACCTGAGCCGAGGGCAGACGCTTAACGACTGAGCCACCCAGGCGCCCCTCAAAATGATTCTTATTAGCCTTTATTGTATATAAGCACTGTTATGTCTTTCCACTCTTCCTGGTTGGAGGAAAGAAAATCCACCTTGTAAATCCCATTTCAAACAGCATCTCCTTCACCCTCTAGGAGGCTCTCTTGGTTCACCAGTTTGAAGTATTTTCCTGTCAACTACTGCAGCAATAATTTTCAGTATTATTCAGTTGTCTTTTATGATACAATTCCTTTTATAGGGAGCTAAATATTTTTTTTTAAGATTTTATTTATTTATTCGACAGAGAGAGTGAGAGAGTACAAGCAGGGGGAGCAGTAGAGGGAGAGGAAGAAGCAGGCCTCCCGCCTAGCAGGGAGCCTGACATGGGGCTCGATCCTAGGACCCTGAGATCGGGACCTGAGCCGAGGGCAGATGCTTAACCATCTGAGCCACCCAAGCGCCCCAAGGGAGCTATATATTTTAACTGTTACTATTACATTCTCTCCTAGCATACATATTCCATATTGGCAAAGATCATTTTATACTTCTCTATATTCCTCAAATGCATGCAAACAAAATTCATTCAAAGTAATGTTATAGATTTTGAACAGCCAAAAGGAAAAATTCCCAATAACTGTTTCTCTAAATTTAATCAAATCTGCCTCTACCCATGCTTCAACCCAGATCCCTCTTAACAGATAGTTAAAAAAACAGTGACCAAAAAAAGTAAAAAAAAAAAAGGCAAAAACAAACAAAAACCCCACAATTCTGTCATTGACTCTCCCTTCCTTTACAGTTTCCTGAGAAGGTTTTGAAGCTCCTTCCCATGTTAATACAGATGAAGCTAGGTCCCCTAATTTGATCAATGAATTATGTAAGTTTATATGGTCCCCAGACGGTGGACATCTCCATTGTTTCAGTGTCCATTGGGAATCCTTGCCATGAGAGGAAGCCCATGTTATATAGCCAGCCTTCCCAAGTTCACCATGGTCCATGGACCCACTCCTTTCTGTGGTTTCACTAGCATTCTACAGTGTCACTGTTCTGCTGGGCTCAGGTCCTGCTGTAAGGAATAAACCATCATCTCCTCAGCATTGGGAATGACTTCATCTCCCCCAACCCCCACCAGAATTTGTAACTGCCATTTCTCCCCTACATGTCCTTGGTCTCTTTTCTTCCCCATTGTTTGGCAGCAGGTTAAAAATGCTGAAATCCAAGTTGTTGTTTTTTGTTCTTTTTTCTTACTAGGTTCCCTTATTACATAACATAGCATACACAGTTCAACACTAGCAAAACTTTTTTTTTTTTTTTATGATTTTATTTATTTATTTGAAAGAATGAGACAGCGAGAGAGAATGTGGGGGAGGGGGGCATTGAGGGCCAGAGGGAAAGGGAGAAGCAGACCCCCTGCTAAGCAGGGAGCCTGATGTGGGGCTCGATCCCAGGATTCTGGGATCATGACCTGAAGCCAAAGGCAGACGCTTAACCAACTGAGCCAACCAGATGCCCCTAGCAAAACTTTTTAAAATAGGATGTTTGTTTTGTTAATATTTTAGTTTGTAAAAATGTAAATAGAGAGATAATCTTGGAACTTAGAAGTTTCACCAAGAACTCTACCTGAGACTACCATCTTACTGACTTACAACAGACAGTATTAATAGTATACATTGCCCATTATTGGACATGAGCAAAGTTAGAAGAAATCTAATAAATTATCTTATTTCCCTTCTTGTTAGATTCCAAATTGGCCAATTTCCATATGAATAACATTTGCTCTAGATGAAAGGAAGTACTGTTCATTATTTATAATAAGTGTCTGACATCATGGATCAAATAATTAAATCATACAATTGGCAGTGCTGACCTGACATTCAGGAATAATACAGAACATAGAAACTGATATTTAAAAATAATAGCCCTTTCCTGAGTTACTTGCATGGAAAATTTTCACTAAAATGAATTATGAAATAGAACTGAGTTATATTTAAAGCTTAAAAATGTGTGCTGGTAATGATAAAAACAATATTTAGAGCACTCAAGCATCAACTTGAAATAAAATGGGAAATATTGATAAAAAAATTAAATCATACATGCTTACAAAATCAATAAACTACAAATATCACTATTAAAGACATCATGTTAAGATAAGCAAAATATCTGGAAGCTTTCATTCTCTGGAAACCACCTAACTACTGAGGATAATGTAAAAAAAGAAAAGCCATTCTTAAACACTCTTTGTTACTGCCACAGATGAATTATGTTTATCTTAAGAGTCCTCTAAAATGGGTAGACCAAACATTACATTCTATGCTTGACAATTTACAGACATTCATGAACCTGATTAAAGTCTGTCTAAATCAATTCCAAACAATGGGCAGGAAGTTATGTAAAAAGAGGTTTTGGCAAAAAGAGGTTTTGCTGAGTGTCCCAACTTTTATAGACATTAGGGCATCAAGCTTTAAAATCAGTCAAAATTAGATGTTTCTTTAAAGGAATAATGTGACATTCTTAAAGAAAATTAAAACAATGTATGCTTTTAAGTTTATAGTCCCTGGCAATTATCATTAGGCCTCTTCTCTATAGCTCCTGCCTATTCTCAGCCCATTCTATAAATATTTTCCCAATTTATTATTTCAACTTGCATATTCTTTATAGAACCTATATTTCTTTATCCATGCTACATGTTAGCTTCTAAAATGTATATAAATTTACTTCTGGGAAGAACTAACTTCAATAATGTTGATTTATAATACTGAATTTGATTTTAGACTCACTACACTTGATTTTAGACTCACTACGTCTAAAAGCCAGCATGTTTATATTGTTTATTTTATTTTAATATACATGCTTGTTGTAATGCAGAAATTGTGGTAGACAGCCTTCTAAGATGGCACCAAAAGATCCCAAGGTCATTGTGTTCATAGCCTTTGTAGTCTCTTCTCCTGAGTAATTTGTTCTAATCAAGAGACTATGGAAACACCGAGAGGGTGTTACTTCCATGATAAGGCTACAAGAGATTATGACCTTGCCACGCTAGCAGATTCTTTCTCTTGTTGGCTTTGATGAAGCAAGATGCCATGTGGAAAGTCCTCTGCTACAAGGAACTAAGGGAACACCACAGCCAACACCTGGGAAGGATCAAAGGGCCTCAGTTTAGCAGCCCAAGAAGAACTGAATGAATCCTGTTAACAACCACTGATGAATTTGGAAACAGATCTTTCTGCACTCAAGCCCTGGCTGATACCTTATTTCCAGCCTGTGAGAGACTGTGAATCTGAGGACCCAAAAAAGCCATGCCCTGACTCCTGCCAAACAGGAACTATGAAGAAATATACATTCATAGTTTGAAATCACTGAATTTGTAGTAATTTGTTAGGCCATAACAGATCCATAAATCCATAAATAATACAGCAATGAAAATAAACCAAAAAAAGCAAAATTTAAAATGTCATAAATTGTCAATATGAAGAGTTTCTCTGTCTCCAAAACCACATTTATATCTTCTGAAATATTCTCTGTATTGTTTGGGTGTGGACCTAGCATTAATAATAACAAAATACCACCATCTGCTCAAATGCTTACATCATGGTTCTTTTATTCCTGGCCCCTACCATCTATTTAATCACCAAGCCCTGTTAATTCACACTCAAAAAACTCTCTCATTCCCACCACTTCTATCCTTCTCTACTGCTTTCACCCTTACCTGGCATCTGAAACACTGCATCATGACCCCTGTGTTCAATTTATAGGTCCTCATTCTCCCTCTGATCCATTTTATTCAGATAATCTAGAGTGAATGTTTAAAATTCATGTCTTATCATATCCTTACCCTTTTTATGGCTTTTGTAGAATAAAGTCACAAATCCTTAATGGAATGCACCTGTGTAAATATAACGTGGCACCTGTTGACCTCTCTAGGTTTCATATGATGGATTGCCCTCTATACTTTAGATAGACTGACATTTTGTTTTCACTTCCTCAAATGGGCCATACTTTGTTCTTCTCATGCTTCTTCCTCTGTCTGGGGTAATCTTTTCTTCTGTATCCACCCCCCATTCTCAATCTTTAATTAACCTATTCTTTTAGAACACTAATATCTCAGCTTACACTTACTTCTTGAGGGGAAGTTTTTCCCAACCCCTGGTTTAGGTTCATTTCCTGTTGCATACTTTAATTTTACCCTATATTTCCTCATAGCACTTATTTGAAATTACTAGTTTAATTATCTCTGTTTCCTACTAGATTTTAGGTTTTTGAGGGCAGCAAGAAAGTCTCTTATGTATTTTGTAAAATATGCAGACTGCAACAGATATCACTTCATCAGTGGTTCTCAATTATGGGGGGAGGGGTGCCAGGGCACTCCTGGCCATGTTTGGAGACATTTGGATTTGTCACAAGTGGGTAGGAGATAGGGAAAAAAGGAAGGTACTATTAATATCTAGTGGATAGAGATCAAAGATACTACTATGTATCCTATAATTCACTGCCAGCACCCACAGGAAAAATGACACAGCCCAAAATGTTAATAGTGCTGAGACTGAGGCACTGGGCTTTGTGTGTTAATATTTACAGAACAAATAAGTCAAATAACTAATGAATAAACTAATTTTGTATTATGAAGACATACAATCTTCAAAAAGAAATATGATATAAATATGAATAAACAAAAGCTTTTGTTTCTATTAGTTTATTATTTTCCTTTACAATTCCTTAATAAAGAGATTCATTTATTCACTCAATTATTGTTTATTGACTTTTAGACATTGTGCTTGGTGGTTGTTGGGGAGGATTCTACAGTAAACCAACATCCTGTACTCAAGGATCTTATATATCAAAGGAGGAGAAAGATAATAAACTGATAAATAAGTAGATTGTGATAAGTGTTAGCAAATAAACAGAATGATATGATAGAAACTGGCATAGGAGATCAAAGCTGGTAGCATTTTAATAAGGATATACAAGGAGCCAGTTGTACAAAGAACTGTGGGGAGAATATTCCAGGTGTAGAAATAGTGGATGCAAACTCCACTAGACAGGAAAGACCTTGGTATATTCAAGAAACTTAAAGGATTCCAGTAGAGTTGGATCATTTTGAAATTATTTCAAAAGGCAAAAGGAATTTATTGAATGGTTAGCAGTAGAGGAATAACATGATTTGACTTATATTTTTAAAATATTATAGCTGCTGTGTAGAGAATGCATGGAAAAGGAAAGAGATAGGTAGTAAAACAAAACACTGCTTGCAGAAGGCCAGTGAAAAATAATAGTGACCTGGAGAAGAAAAGAAATGGATGGATATGAAGTCTATCTCCTAGATACAATTTACATGACTTGTTGAGAAATTGGATGTTGGTGATGAAAGGTATAGAAAATGCAATGCTAAAAAATTAAAAAATTAAAATAGAATTTAATGCTACTTTTTGTTTGAGTAAATGAAGTAAAGGTGATACCATTTGTTGTTGAGTTTATAAAGACTAAAGAAAAAGATATGATAGGAAAAATCAAGTTCTGTCTCAGATATGAAATATTTGAGATACCCAGGGGTAATTCAATAAGAGATGTTATAGTCCAGGGTCAGTTGATTATGGACCAAAACTGCTTGTTTTTATAAGTAAAGTATTAGAACAAAAGACACTCCTTTTCATTTACATATTGTTTTTGGCTTCTTCTATTCTACAACAGCAGAATTACAAAGGGGAGCATATGGTCTGCAAAGCCTAAAAGATTTTCTGTCTGGCCCTTTACTGAAAAAGCTTACTGACCCTCTTATAAATATACACTTTTTTCAGGGATATATTCCCAAGTACCAAAAACAGTATCTGGCATCCTTATAGATACAAAATAAATATTTATTGTAGGAATAAATGTCAAGTGGGCACTCAGGCTTATAAACTTGGAGGTCAGAGAGTAGGTCTTACATGGAGATATACATTTTGAGAGCATCAAAATGGTCAATATTAAGAGCACGGTCATCATTTGAAATCATAAGATTAAATAAAAATGCCTAAAAGCACAATGTTAATGAAAAGAAACAGAAAAGAGAGGAGAGAATAGATGTAAAAGAAGAAAAGTTAAAAGAAGGTGAGGAAAAGTAGATTGCAATTGAATCTCTGAAGCATGTTAAAATGTAGAGATGGGGTAACAAAATACCCTACAAGGGGAAGCCTGTAAGGTAAGAGGAAGAAAAACTTGTGCATAGTACTTTATGCTGAAATGGGGGAATGAGGAAACAGAGGAGAATGATTTCGATTTGGAAAATGGTGCTTCTAAGTAGAGTGGAAATGATGAAGCAAGACTGGAGAGTTCTGAAAAGAGAAGTGATTAGTAACACTACAGGCAATACTTCTACTCTTTGCTAAGACACAGCAGAGCAATGTAATGGCATTTGGGAGATGATGGAAGGACAAAGTAAAGTTTTGTTTTGGGTGATTGGTCTTCAAAGTGGGAGATACTGGAAGGTTTTGGTGACAGGAATTATAGAAAGGGAAAAAAATTAATGCTGTTACTGAGTGAGGGAGTAATTGAAAAACTTCTTGAGAAGCTGAGAGAGATGTGACCCAGAGACAATTGGAGGGTTTGTTTGATAGGAGGAGGAACATTTATTCCATTATAATAGACGTTAAAATGGAGCAAACTGAAGTAGATAAAAGAAAATTTGAAGATATGGTCATTGGAACGTACTATTTTCAATTGCAAATAACAGAAGCATACAATTTAATATGTTTATTTAAAAGAATGGAGTTTATTATTTCATGTAAGCTGAAAGTCCAGGAGATGAACCAGTTCAGAGTCTTTAAATTAGTTATTCACATGATGGAATTCTACCTGGTTGCTCTGACATGGTTCTACTTCTATTCTGTGCCTTAATTCTCTGTACAAGCCTGTCACATTAAATCAATGGCAGCAGCTTCAAATCTTATATCTTTGTACCACCTAATCTGAAATAAATTGCAAGGTTCTCTTTCCCCAAGACATCAGAAAGAAAGATCTTCCATGTCACTGTCTTTGGTTGATTACATATTGTTTGTTAGATCATCTGTATTTAAGGATAGAGTATAAACTATTTTGTTTAAGCCAGTTATGCTCTTCCCTTATATTGAGGTCAGTTCTACCCATTCACATTGCTGAGTATTAAGATGATGGTTAGGAACTCCAGTGGAACTCGGGAGTACAATAACCAAGAGAAAGGTGAATGATTGCTGAGGAGTAAAAACAACATAAAGTGAAATTTTGTATATATGAGTGCTGTGAACAATAAAACAATAATTCTCACTTTGTGTGCACATTCTTTAATTATGCAAATCCCTGTTTTTAATCTGTCCAAAATTGGAGTGATTTCAAATATCAGAGACCAGTAAACTGAACTATATGTACTACATTTTCACATTGTAGAAGCAATTTGAGAAGAGAACAACAGAATATGCCCTAGTATTTATGTGCATCAGTACTTCTGTAAGGAATTTGTTTTCTCTTATGCCATTATTTCTATATCATTATATAACTTATTGTCTTATAACAATGTCATCTGAGCACTCTTTAATTTATGAGCCTGGTGCTAAAAATGACCTTAATACCCAATAACTTTAGGGAGAAAATCAGATGCCATAAAAGCTAATGAAGAGGACAAATGACATCATTATATATCATGTAGGTTATTTCAGGAAGCACACACTGCAGAATATAAGAGATGATGCTGCACAAATGAAAATCAACATCAAATGGGAAAATATGTTGAAGCTTTTAGATCTATTTATTTTAAGCATGAACATATGCACACACATGTACATGTTCATTCTTTGCATTCGGATGGAAAATTTAATCTGGAGTACAAAACATGGATACAATATGACTACATGGTATATCTACTACAAAAGAATAAAAAAAATTCTCTTTAAAAGAATCAGTTTCTAAAAGAATGAAATATGGTCATGAAGTAAGAATGAGAACTAGGAAGAATTATAAGGTAGTTTCCCTCAAAGGGAAGTCATTTAACACTACTAAGTATTTTTTTTTTTAATATTTTATTTATTTATTTGACAGAGAGAGAGGCAGCGAGAGAGGGAACACAAGCAAGGGGAGTGTGAGAGGGAGAAGCAGGCTTCCCGCGGAGCGGGGAGCCCGATGCGGGGCTCGATCCCAGGAGCCTGGGATCATGACCTGAGCCAAAGGCAGACGCTTAACGACTGAGCCACCCAGGCGCCCCAACACTACTAAGTATTTTATATTGCTAAATTATAAACCATAGGTCACAAACCCACTTTTGCAAGAAGTTGCATCTCTTTATTTTCTCTTATTCAATTTAATTTCTGGCTAAAATTCCCTAGTCCAGGCTGCTGAGAAACTTAAACATAGAGTTTCCTGGTATTTTTTCCTTTCAGTAGAGAAAGAGCTTCAAACGCAAGGGGAAAAGTTAGTATCTATTAACCAAACACACTTGGAAAATGTAGTACAATTTTAAGACATTTTTGAGTACTGAGCTGAGGTTTGTGGTGATTAGTTTAAAGTGGTAAGAGTCAGCCCAGGTGGGTAGCTTCTCCAAAAACATGATGAAGGTAGGAGAAGTTTTACCAGATGAGTGCAATGGAAGGAGTATGCCTCAAGGAAGCTGAGGATATTCACAAGGATGTAGTTACATGCCGTCATTATCAGGTATCCATTGTGGATAATAGTGATGTTATGATAAGGAAATTGTTTATATGGTAAGCAGTTAAACTTCTTTAGTGGCATAATGTGGTGGGAGGAGAATGGGCACCAGTCTCCAACAGAATTGAATATTTAAGCTTTAAGAAATTAGCCTAAAAGCGTTCAAAGTCCATTTGTGTATCTGCTAGCATGTAAATAGATAGCTTAAATAAGGTTGGTTCAGACCAGGACTTGAACCTTGTTCTCTATTTTAGGATTTAATGGCTTTCTGTTTTGTTTTTTTTTTAATGGCTTTCTGTTTTCATCATGTGTATATGTTGTATACGTGTTATATGTATATACATACACATATGCACGTATATATAATATATATTATCTATAAGAGGTAAAATATAGAATGCAATTAGAGATATATTTACCACATATCCAAAACATATCCAAGTAACTTTGGCAATGATTATGAAGAAATTGAGGTCAAATAAGAAAATAAATCATCTTTGGGAATTTATCTTGATATCACAACTACATGATTCTTTCTCAAATCTCTTACTTACAGGTCAGTAAAGTCCACATTACAGTTTCATTTGTTTTGTGCTGCTAATGCAGGTATACACACACAACACACACACACCCCCCTCAAAGAAGGGGCTGATTTAAAAAAAAAATTCTATTGGAGTAGTTTGTTTCCAGTTCCAAATAAATCTTCTATAAAATGTGCTAGAGGGAACACAAAGATAAACTGCTTTTACTCCTGTCATTTCATTTAACACTAAAGAAATACTGAGTGCTGAAGGAACTCTCAGAATATGTTGATGGATGAGGCAAATATTGAGTGTCCAAATTCTGAAGTCAATATTTACCTTGAGCAACAATATATCTTAATACTACCTCAAGCAAGAAATCGATATAACATATATCTGTGGCATCATATGTCAATGTATATATGTCATAGGTTTGACAGCATTAAAAAATTTGGAAATTATCCTGGCAGGTTTCATCTGGAAATTTCCCTATTATGGTTACTCTATAGAATATTTTAGTTTGTTTTATTGTTTAAAGGTTACCACAAGAGTTCTGATTTTAACTGCTTAGTCTGTTTCTATAATGAACTAGTGACTAATACATAAAAATAAATAAGTGATATTTATTCTTTCTTTAGACATAATGTTATGAACTTTTTATGATTTTACTCTCCTACTAAATTATGAAAATGAAGTTCCTACAATAATACTTCAAGGTTTTAGGAATAACAGTGCTTTTCATAAATAAAGTGAGTCAATATTGATGCATATTCACAGATGCAAATAAAACTTAGGATGGACACCTTAGAAAAATGTCAAGGGGTTCCATTGTTAATATGTATTAGTTTCCTAGGGCTATTGTAACAAATTACAGAAATTCGTTGGCTTGAAACAAATTTATTCTTTCATAGCTCTGGAGGCTAGAAATCTGAAATCAAGGTTTCCACAAGGTTGGTTCCTTCTGGAGGTTCTGAGGGATAATCTATTCCTCACCTCTCTCCTAGCTTCTGGTTGCCTGAAATCCTTGGTGTTCCTTGGCTTATAGATACATTACTATAATCTCTGCTTCTGTTGTCTTATGGCATGCTTCCTGCATATGTCAGTCTCTGTGTCTCCTCTCTTTTTATAAAGACATCAGTCAAACTGGATATTAAGGCCTCCCCATAATCTAGTATGACTCATTTTAACTTGATTATACTACAAATAATTTATTTTCAGGAAAGGTCACATTCACAAATTCCAGATGCACATGAATTTAAGGAGACACTATTCAACTCAGTTCAATATGCAATTAGGCTCATGAGATGGATGGTCTACAGATACTCATTGTAGAGCTAGACTCACTTACCTGCCCATATTAGAGATATAGAATTAGTGTAGGCACTTCTATTTCTGGAAATATGATAGACTAAATAACTGAAGAAATCCATTCAAAACTGGAAAATTTAAAATGCTGACTACAATATTTATTAATGCACCTTAAATTTATAACTGAGTTAGCAATAAAAGGAGGGAAATTCTCAGAGAAGAAAATTATGAGAAAACATGACCCTGGAGTGGTCATCAAGGACTAAAGCCAACTTCTGCCCTTAAGACACCTGCCATTCTTTGTCTACAGCTTTCTATTTTAAAAAGTTACCTAAGTATGGGATGGAAAGTAAAGTCTAGGGCCTCTGTGAAAAGGAAAGTTGGATGGATGCCTTCACATAATTCCATGACCCAAAAGGAGATGTTATGGATGATTGTCTCAGTCTTGGTTCTGGATAAATGGAAGGACAAAAAAATTTCCCCCTAAGATTTTCTAATCACAAACCAGAATTGAATTTAAAATAGTTCCAGATTGGTAGTGTCCCAGATGCCTGGCAGAAGGAAATATAACTCCTTCCTGGAAGAAATCACCTTCAGTCCAGAGTTCAATGTCTTACCATAGGTAAAGTCCCATGGAAATTGAGCCCACAGTAAAAGTCATAAAGTAAATAATGAAACAAGTCAGCATGAGAGTAAGAAATAATGACAAACAGAAACAGATCTATAAAGACTGCTGATTTTAGCTTTATATAATATAGAATATGAAATAAAAAGTATTGAACAGGTTTAAAATTTAAAAGAAGGTATTTAAAATATGACAAAGAAACAAGAGACTATAAAAAAAAAAAAAAAGATCCAGCACAATTTAAAAAGAACCTAATAGATCTTCTAGAACTGGAAAAAGAGTAACAATTAAAATAAAAAAGTATTTTGTGGACTAAATAGTGCATTGGAAACACTAAAATGAGAACGTGTGAACTAGAAAAATGCATCTAAAGGTTTTTCCCATAATGCAGAAAAAGACAAAAGAGTCTAAGATATTAGAAAAATAGAATGGAGAGCTTGAGACAGAGGAAATAGAGTATGAGAGAGAAATGAAATTCAAAGAGCTATTGGATGAGATATCCAGAACTGATCAAATATACAAAAAATCAGATTTGGGGGTGGGGACAAAGACATCTTACTATAATGAATAAAAATAAATTTGACCTAAGACACATTAGAATGAAACTTCATATGAATGAAAATAAAGAGAATATCTTAAGAGAAGCCAGGATAAAAAAGACAAACTGTCCTCCCCCAAATTAAACACACGAAAAATTAAATTGACATTGGGCATTTTCAGCTGCCACAATAGAAATCAGAATTATATCCTTGACTAACTGAAAAAAAAAATTAGCAATCTAAAATCATATACCTAGAGAAACTATTATTCAATGAGAATCTATTAAAAACATTTTTAGGAAAAGTAAAAACTGAGATGGTACAATTAATAGAACCTCACTAAAAGATTTTTTTTAGATTATGCAGCAGGAATTACTAAAATGAACCCAAAAGAAAAGTCTAAAATACAAAACCAATGGTGAGTAAAGAAAATTCCAAATCCAAAAAGAGAAATCTAAAAAACTTTAACTGTACAAAATAATATTAATGATATTTGTTTTGTGAGATTACAAAACAATATATAATTAAAATACTGCCCAACCTTATCAGTTATATGGTTTCTAACTGGAATTAATATCTTCAAAGATCCTTACATTGTTTAGGTGGAAGGTATAAATGTATCTCCTAGTCAACAGAAAGGAGTAAGGTGTGGGGCGGGGGGGAGGGAGGGGGCTACGGTATAGGGAATGAAAAAAGTAGGACAAAGAGAAAACTCAAAATAAAATGGTAGAAATCCATCCAAATTTTATAAATAATTGCAACTTAACTTATGTGAGTTTGCTCCTTGGCGAGTCACAGATAGAAACTACATCAGGTGAAGTTGTCACACAAAGAAAACTTCATTTGCAGCAAATAAGATTACGGGGAGTAACTTCCAAAGCCATGACTCCCTGAGCAAGGGTAAATGGGTTTCTTTTATTTAGGGTTAGGATGAATATTTAGAAAGGAGAGCCTTGTTATCAAATGTAGAGGTGGGCATAAGGTCACACATGTACCTGAAGGAAACATGCCTATACATACATTGCATGTTATGTAAATGAGGCTCCTCCTTGGGTGGAGATTTTAGTATTATAATGAGGTTAAAGTAACTGTCAGCCACTCTGTGTGTGAGTTGGTGGTTAAGCTCAAACTGGTCTGGGTATTCTGGGCCTCCAGAGCTCTTCCTCAGTGCAGTCATTATTGCTGGAGGGGTAGTTTTGGTTTCCATCACAGGATGCTATGCCTGTGAGGTCTTTTGCCTGAGTTAAGAGATGCATAGAAAAGCTTAAGGAAAAGTGTGGGACAAAGGTTGGTGGGTAGAAGCAGGTGAGCAGTAAGGGTTAGGTCTTGGGGTCTAGCTGGTGAAATAACCACATACAAAAAACCCCAAAAAACAAAAAACAAAAACAAACCTATCGCAGCTATGTAGTGTTTACAAAGACACACCAAACCTAAGAACAAATTTTAAAAGTAAAATCCTGGAAAAATATGCAGATACATACAAATCAAAGGAAAGTTAGAGTAGCCACAGTAATATCACACCAAAAGATTCTTAGGCAGGAAGCATTACTAGGGAAACAGCACTCTACATTATTTTAAAACAAGGCAAATAATTTAGAAATCAATCACAAAAAGAAAACTAGAATTAGAATAGCTGGACTAAGCCCAGAGAGCTCAACTAGTATTGTATAAACTTAGACATTCCAAAGTTTCCTTGAGGATGGAGAGTTTGGTGACTTAGTTATCAGAAATAGCAGGCCTTCCTTCAGGTACCTGGTCTACAAAGTGTTGTTAAGCATTGAGGTTGTCTTGAGACATAGCTTGTACTTGAGTCATGGATTCCAGACATTTTGGGATAGAGCAGAATGGACATAAAATGAGAACATTATTGATGGTGTGGGAAAGGGGAGATTTTACTGAAAAGCTTTGGATTCCATTGCAATCAAAGTAAACAAAGAAAATATACTACTTATATTCAAGAGAAAAGTAAACTACCTAACCAAGAGCGCTATGTGCTAAAATATTGGTTTAGGAATTGAAAAAGTAAGCTACATCATCATACAAGATGGTGGAGTGAATAGCTTTCTCTGCTGCACCCTGAACCTTACCATATTTGATCACAGGTAAGAATCATATCAAAAAATTTAAGGGGGGCTCCTTTTAGAATTTTGACCAAAAATCTCATTTAGAGATTAGAAAAGATATCTTATAAATTAGTTTAAAAATTGGTCCATTTCTAGTAGATAGAATCTTTGTGACATGTTTTCTGATTATGGTAACTTATTTTATTTATTGTTAAATGCTGTGACTTATAAAACAGTTCAACAATTTTTTACAACTTAACTCAAGCTCTGATCAAACTCATGGGAAAGTTCTTTACATTTACGTAAAGATTATGCCATCCATTCTCATTACCTTACATTATTAGCATTCAGGATTTTCTAAGCTTAAATTGCTCAGAGAAATAATGTTGGTTTGCCTCAGAGTGGTGTCCTACTGTGTAAGTAAAATGGAATGTGAATAACAGCGTTCAAATGTATGAGAATAAATATACAAGGATGAAGTTAAAATTTTCCAAGTATGAACCCATGATTGGATCTTTTTTATTTTATTTATTTATTTATTTATTTATTTTTAGATAATTTGAAGTATGTTTGTCATTTCAGAGGAAATATCAGAGCTGCTTTAAAAAATGTATGTTCTGGAGTCAGAATTACACAGAAACAGAAATGTAAATGTTTTCCTCTGTTTGACTAGTAACCATGTAAATGTAATTAAAAGACATAGTGGGCTATTTCCTGTTCTTGTAAGCTAAGCTCATTCTTGGATCCATTATAATGGTACTAATTTGCATCACATTATTTAACATATTGGCTTTTTTTTTTTTTCCTCTCTAAGTAAGAAAAGGGTGCTGAATAGAAAATTTTAAGCTTTTATTGTGGAACTTTCACTAAAATGCCTTAGGTAGATTGTCATTGTGAAAGTTAAAAGAAATCTTCAGAAACTTCTTTGAATTTCTGTTGCACGTTTTTGTCTACAGAGATTTTTCCATTGGTTTCTTCAGGGGGTATACATCTGTTATGCCCGCACATGTCTGGAGCTCTGCTATTTCTCAAATTGAGTACATGTGTATCATGTCTACATATACTCATCTTGATAGTTATAAATCAAAGGAAACATTTCAAGAAATCATCTGGTCCATATTCACATCTCTAGGCATAATTGCCTTGGAAAGAAGCCAGAAAAAGAATGGTCTGACTTACTATTAACAACATCAGAGAAAATGATTCCACACCTAAGTATGGTTGTGTCCTCTCTACCATTCCAAGACTTAAAAATGTATGTTTCTATCCATTTTAACTCAAATAGTTTTTTGCCATTTAAAAAACCCATTGATATTTGTTTCCTATGCTCATGATCACTCCTTGCAACTGCATAGAAACTATTACTATAATTTTTGCCTGCACTTTCTTCCCCAAGTCCTGCTTCTTTTCACTGATCTTTGAAAACCAGTAAAACACTGTTCAAGATCTCATACATTTTTGTTGTAATATAGAGACACTAATGTGTTTAAAACATGTATGAAAAAAAAGTGAGGACTGAGTGAAGCAGGACTCTGGGTGGGAGAATTTTGAACATTAGCAAGCAAGTCTAGGAAGAAAGGAAGATCACAGTAGTCATTTACTTTAGATTTCTTACCCAACAATGACACGATGTCGCTTATTATTGTGACTCTACTAGAGCTTAAGAGTGTGTGTGTGAAACTATTTTACTTTGTCAAGCACTGAGAATGAGGTCATATTTCTTCCAAGATATTGTTATTGAGATAGATACATAGGTAGGTATGGTTGTTGAGCTATCAGAAGTCCTTCATATTGCCCACAGCTCATCATTTATACAAACAAAAATCCTGTAATAGAAATAATGGAATAAACAATGAATTACGACAATGATCCATAAGTTCAAATAATCAGTGATAAAATGTAAATTATAATTGTTTTGAGTTTTTTAATTTAATTTTTCAAAAACAAGTGACTTTCTCTCAAAACTTTGTCATATATTTTCCCTAAACTACTAGCCCTGTACATGCCATACATAAACCCTTCCTCTATGGTTTATATTCCTCAATTTTCTCTCTATTGACATTTACTTATTAATCTTAGAACTGACCAACTGAATAGAATACACTTAAACATAAATTTATTTACTGTGGAGAAAGCACTGTTAAGAACCATTTGAATTCAAAATGAATAAGCAAATACAGTGTTTAAGAATGTATTCTCTGGTAGAAGAAATGTTTTTAAAGCTGCCCATAAATGTTTTACCTCTTTCATTCGCAAATGACAGTGGCAGGAATCCAAATTGGATTAACCCAAGAAGGGGGATTTATTGGCTCAAATAACTAAAATATCCAGTTGCCGCATAACACAATTCCAGGGGGCATCATTCATACAGAACACAAATATATGGTGTTCTGCAATACAGAATTCCTTTTTTTTTTTAAGTTTTATTTATTTTTAAGTAATCTCAAGAACTAACGTGGGGCTGGAACTTGTGACACCGAAATCAAGAGTCTCATGCTCTTCCGACTGAGCCAGCCAGGCACCCCAGCAATACAGAATTCCTAAATCTAGAGTCTCAAAAATTTTTTATTAGAATTTGGACTTTCTTCATCTCTCATTCTTCTCAATTCCATTTTAATCTATGTTGACTTGATTCTCAGGCTGGTCCTGTTCAAGACATTAATTCTGTCACTAGAGTGACTCCAATAGAATATAAACACATCATTCTTTATAGCGTCAGAGAAGTTCAGGTATTGATACTTGATTGCTCTGCTCTGTTCACTTGGATCATGAGACAATTCACTATGGGCATGAGAATTGGGTCAATCTTATATGAAATCAATGGTCTTGGTGTTTACCAAATTTAAAAGAGGCTGCCGTTAATACAGGCATGTTGAATGGATGCTGAACAGGCAATATATATCAACTAAAGTAAATAAATATGATAAAGAAAAAAGTATGTAAGTGTCATGAAGGGGGTTTGAAGGTACTTCAGAAGGGTGGTTCGGCAGGTGGGGAAAATCAGAGTGAGTCTAATTAAGTAGATAGTATTTAATATGACGTGAAAGATGCCTAGGATATTGAAATTGAGAAACAAAAAAAAATGATATTTCCAGATGAGTAAAATAAAAACATGAGAAAAGACATTGAGGCAGGAAATAATGGAATAAATACAGAAAACTGCCTATTATATAACTATTAAAACTGTGATGAAACGTAAGAATAAGAAAAATTGATTGGAAGTAGGAAATGAAGGGCTTTGAATGCCAGGATAAAAACTGGGGACTATAGTGACTAGTTAGTGATGGCTTTTGAGCAAGAGAGTCATATGTTCACATTTGAGATTTGGGAAAAGATTCATATTTCAACTATGCATAAAAGGCATTGCACCAGGAAAAGGCTATTTAGGAGACTATGGCTGTAACCCAAGTAAAATATGAGGCCCTCAACTATGAAAGTGGTGCCGGAAAGAAGAGTGAAATTTACATGTCTCTTTCATGTAACTTTCCCTTGACCTCTGTGCCTTCTCTCTATAACCTGGCATATGTGTATGAAAGATTGGACCTCCTAATGAATAACCTAATGAACTTTCTGAAGCCTCATGTTCTGTGACTTTTTTTGTTATTAGTCACTGTGAACCAGTAATTCTTTTAAAAATCATTTTTCTCTTGGCCCTTATGTTACTACACTACAATAGAAAGATTAATCCATATCTGCATCCCTCACTTCTATAAACATTGAGTCTTTGAATATCTCTCTCTCTCTGCCCTTTCTGCTGTGTCCCTCTCTCCTTCTCTCTCTATTCTCCTTTCTAATCTCTCAGTCAGATGATCTTCTGCTGTCAAGCTGCTTCTTTTACCACCATGTGGCTGGCTGCCTCCTTAGTTGATATCCCTGGCCCCAGCCTTGCTCTTGAACTGCAGACCCACATTTGTAATAATCCACCTGATATCTCAGCAAGAATACTGTACCTTCTAAAGCTTAACTTGTACAAAAACCAAATTTATCATTTTTTTATCATCACCCCTCCTCAATTTTCCCATTATTTTTCAATAATTTTATCATCCCATTAGGCCTAGGTCAACTGCTACCTCATCCATGAAGACCTTTATGACATACCTGACTATGTAGGGGATTTCCTTTTCTAAGTTGCTATTGTACCTGCTATATGCTTGTCATGTTACATGCATTAATACGTTCAGTAATTTTTTTGTTAATGTGACAAATATTTATTAAGCCTATATGTTTAGACTCTATGCTAGTAATTGAAAAATACAACACTGCACAAACCACCAAGCATTATTCCCTGCTTCCATGGAACATTTGTGTCCAATTGTAATGTCCTTGTGTGTAGACTGTGTATCTGTATATAGCACAGGAATTGCCATAAAGGGTTTTTGCAATAAATATTTGTTGGGTAAATTAATAAATGGATGAATCATCACAACTTTATCTTTTTCAATGTTGAAATATTTGGGGTGTTGGTGCAAAAATATTCACAGTGTAAGATTCTAGAGACAGGGTTATGTCATATACTTTTTTATATAACCCACAACTTCCTAACTCACCATATTTTATGTTTTTCCCTTTTGATCTTGTGACCACTTGAAATGTCTAAGATTGACAATGTATAAGTAACAGAATACGTTGAAAAAACATAGATCATTCTTTTGTTTACACATTTTCAAAAGATAAATGATAGTATCTCAGAAAATAAGCTCATTTCATGAAAAACTTTAGGTGAATTTTTTTTTTTAAAGATTTTATTTATTTATTTGAGAGAGAGAGAATGAGAGAGAACACATGAGAGGGGGGAGGGTCAGAGGGTGAAGCAGACTCCCTGCCGAGCAGGGAGCCCAATGCGGGACTCGATCCAGGGACTCCAGGATCATGACCTGAGCCTAAGGCAGTCGCTTAACCAACTGAGCCACCCAGGTGCCCTAGGTGAATTTCTTATTACGTGAGTTCTTTTCAGTCATTTTGGAAACATGAAAGATGTTCATGGTCAAATATACATGAGAAAATGCCATGGAATTAACTTTATTTTCTAATCAGAAATGTCAAAACTTTTATCATGTACCAGGGTTCTCTGATAATTTAGTTCAATAGAAATTGTTAAGCCAAAAATTTGCATAGTTACTTGGTATAGGGAAGAGTTGCATAGGTTAAGAGAATTATGAAAATACCTTTTTTTTTTTAAACTGATTAATCACACAGCTTTTTTTTCTGCATAATTTTTTTCTGGAGTAGTTGCTATAAAATATTAAATATATGGCATACTGCTGCTGTTAGACATTTGAATACAAACACAAATAACAAAGTATTATTTTATTATTTGTTTTCTTTCATGCAGAACTACAGATAATATAGAGCTCTTCAATTAGCCTTAGTGACTGCCAATAACAAGATTATCTTTATCTTAATCAGGGTTTCTCAACCTTTATGCTATTGATATTTTATGCCAGATAATTTTTTGTTGTATATTATATACGTAGCATATATATCATCTGCCTACTAGATGCAAATGATACCCCCAGAGGTGACAATTGATGTAAGAAAGACATTAGGGTTCGAAGCCAACAGCCAAGAAAGGATTCTTGAGACGTCTTTGGTGCAAAAAGGTGATTTTATTAAAGCACGGGGACAGGACCCATGGGCAGAAAGAGCTGCACCGGGGTCATGAGGAGTGGCCTATTATATACTTTCAAGTTGGGAAGGGGTTAGGGATAACATAAGTCTCTAAGGAATTTTGGAAGCAAGGTTTCCAGGACCTTGAGGGAGCTAGTTATTGGTGGGAAAATGTCATTACTTACCGTCTCATAAAACCTGAGTCATGAGACCCTTCAGATGTATATCGGTGCGCCATATGCTTGGGGGATGACTGCCAACATGGATGTTGGTGGGTAGAGATAAAGGAAGTTTCCAAAAGAATTTTTATATGTTAAAGTACGCTTACAAGATCCTTGGTAGTGGGGAGGGGTTCAGGCTAGTATTGCCTTTTGCCCTTCGCAAAGTGTCAACATCGGGGCAGTTGAGTCCCTAGAGGAATGTCACTCTGTTTCAAGGACTTGTCAGTGGGCTGTAGGCAGTAAGGAAATTTGATAATTTTTCTTCTGCCTTTGTTTCCCACATCAACAATTACTAAATGTCCTTGGGATAAAGAGGTAAGGGGTGTGGAAATCATCCTGCTTGGGAAACAATGGCCTTAGTGATGTTGAATTATCCCAAACCTGCTGGAAATGAAGAGTCACTTTTTAACATTTCCCTGAAACTGAAAAATGTGTTTCAAATTGACTATTTTATCTGATTTGTGTGACGATCATACAATAAAAAAAATATGCAAACTTCTCCTTTCATTCTCAGTGAAGATAAATCCTTCCTTGCTTTCCATCTCTGGAGATGTAAGTTGAAGAAGACAGTCAGTCCCTGGCTCTCTTCAGGGAGACCTGAATGCCATTTCACACTTCCAATCGAATCCTTCTAATGAGCCCTGCTTTATGAAAAATAAAATCAACCTATGTAATGTGAAAAATAAAAATACATGAGGAGAAAAATCTTTTTTAATTTTTCCAAAATCATAATAAATTCCACTCAGCCAAAGAATTTGTAACTATAATGTGGTTATTCTTAACAAGTAAGTTATACTAATGTTGTTTTTACTTTCTCTGAGATGAAAACTAAAAGAATTTCTGAGCAAATTAAATTGATATAAGCATATTGTTACATAAAAATATCAAGTATGATCCAGGCACTTTTGAGCTTTCATTTAAATGAAGAAGCAAAAATATTTCATATTAGTTACTACTGTCTTGAGGAAGAAAAAACCCCACGGAATAAATGGAAATGTAGAGACTTATATTTATCTTGCAAATGCAGCTTCAAAGGTAACAATTGGGAATTTTTTCAATCACATTTGTATGTCCACTTGTTTTTTTCTCACTGTGGATTTAAAGAGCTTTCAAATAGCAATTCCCTGAGCAGAGTAATTTTGCATGTGTTGTTATGTCTCTTGTAATGGAGAAAACAGAGCTAACAGATGATGTTCCTATCATTTAAAGCCATTTTCTTTCACCTAAATAAAAAGAAATAAGGTTGGTGGCGGGGGGAGAAATCTCATCTGTGAGGCAGAAAAAAAAAAAAGACAAAAAGTTCAATGTGTTGAGCAATTGTGATTATGACATATTGATCATTATATTTTCTACATTGAGGAAAAAATGTAAAATAAATGGAATTCCAGGCAAGCCTGAATAATGACCAGTGGGGCACTATTCCACTGTGCGTCTCCAAAGATTTCATTAAATGCTATTATATTGTTTGCATCTGGTTTGGACTCCATAAGACAAGCAAGGGTTAGAAGTAGGGATGATAGCATGTATGTATTGTCCTCTAGAAGCCATAATTTTCCCAACTTACTAAAGAATCTTCATTTACTCCAACAAGAACCTATGTTCTCAAGGGCCATTTTTTTTTTTTTTAAAGATTTTATTTATTCATTTGAGACACAGAGATACAGAGAGAGAGAGAGAAAGCACGAGCAGGGAGAGAGGCAGAGGGAGAGGGAGAAGCAGGCTCCTCGCTGAGCCAGGAGCCCGATGTGGGGCTCAATCCCAGGACCCCGGGATCATGACCTGAGCTGAAGGCAGACGCTTAACCATCTGAGCCACCCAGGCGCCCCCTCAAGGGCCATTTTAAACAGATGTTCAAACAGCTTTAGATCATTTCCCAGTGAATCAATTTGATTTTTGATGCAACATTTCTTTTCTTATTATTAATAATTGCCCTAGTTTCACGCTCTGTTAGTTGGATTTTTAGAAATATTTAATTTTGACTAATCAGCAGGGCTGTTACAAATATACATATAGAAGAGTATATAAAATGTAGATGAATACAATATAGATAAAAAATAGCTGTCACTATTTGTGATTTTCTGCATATACAGGGAATTCATTTAGTAGTCAAAACAACTTTGCTTGAATCTTTAAAGCATCTTTTCTTTCAGAACAGTTACAGAATTTATTTTCCTTTTTGTCATTTAATGACCAACAACAACTACAGTAAGCCACTGTAAGGTAAAACAAGCTTATAAATATTTAAGAAATTGGGTGCCTGGGTAGCTCAGTCAGTTAAACATCTGCTTTCATCTCTGGTCAGGGTGTAATCTCGGGGTCCTGGGATTCTGGGATCAAGCCCCATGTTGTGCTCCCTGCTCAGTAGGGAGTCTGCTTCTCCCTCTCCCTCTGCCCCTCCCCTGCTTGTGCAGGAGCTCTCTGTCTCTCTCAAATAAATAAATACATAAAATCTTTAAAAAAAATTAATTTAGCACCCTGCATTAATAGTTACATAACTTCATATTCAGCTGAAGTTGAGGACAAAAAAATAGTTCATCTTAACAGAACTTAAAAAAAACTTCCATTATTATATATTTAGAATTTTAAAATGTCTTCCCATGTAATTTACCTTTTGTTAATTTATTATCTGTCTCCCCTACCTGAAATATAAATTTCATGAGATTCCAGAATTTTGTCTATGTTCATTGCTTTAGGCCTTATAGGTAGCAGCATGCCTGGTATAAATTTGGCACACAAGTATTGGTTGAATGACTGAGTGTGTGACTGAATAAAGTCTATTCAAATATGATTCCAGAAAAAAAATAAAAAGATAGTTTGCCTTCATTTTTTTTTTTTTTTTACAATAGAATGCTATATATTACTTGGGTGCTCATCGAGGTAAGTGACTTTGATCCCCTTTATCTATTTCACCCATCCTTCCAACCCGCCTCCCCTCTGGCAACTGTCAGTTTGTTCTCTGTATTTAAGAGTCTGTTTTTTTGTTCTTTTGTTTTTTTTTTCATTTGTCTCTTTTTTCTTTGTTTGTCCATTTGTTTGGTTTCTCAAATTTCATATATGTGTGAAATCATGTGGTATTTGTTTTAATCTGATTGACTTATTTCACTTAACATTATACCCTCTAGGTCCATCCATGTCATTGGAAATGGCAGGATCTCATTCTGTTTTATGGCTGAGTAATATTCCATGCACACATACATACATATATTCTACACCTTTATCCATTTACCTATTGATGGACACCTGGCTTACTTCCATATCTTGGCTATTGTAAATAATGCGGCACTAAACACAGGGGTGCATATATTTCTTTTCAAATTAGTGTTTTCATTTTCTTTTTTTTTTTTTTAAGATTTTATTTATTTATTTGACAGAGAGCACAAGCAGGGGGAGCGGCAGGCAGAGGGAGAGGGAGAAGCAGGCTCCCCATTGGGCAGAGAGCCTGACGTGGGACTCGATTCCAGAACCCTGGGATCATGACCTGAGCCAAAGGCAGACGCTTAACCAACTGAGCCACCCAGGCGCCCTTTTCTTTGGATAAAAACCCAGTGGTGGAATTATTGCATCACATGGTAATTTTATTCTTAATTTTTTGCCGAACTTTTCCATGGTGGCTGCACCAATTTGCATTCCTACTAACAGTACATGAGGGTTCCTTTTTTCCCATATCCTCACCAACACTTGTTATTTCTTTTTTTTTTTTTTGCTTCTAGCCATTCCAACAGGTAGAAGGTGATATCTCATTGTGGTTTTGATTCACATTTTTCTGATGGTTAATGATATTGAGCATTTTTCATGTGCCTGTTGGCCATCTGTATGCCTTCTTTAGAAAAATGTCCATTCAGGTCCTCTGCCCATTTTTTATTTGGATTATTTGTTTGGAGGTGTTGAATTGTATAACTTCTTTATATATTTTGGATATTAACCCCCTTACCAGGTATACCATTTGCAAATATCTTCTCCCTTTCATTAGGTTGCCTTTTTGTTTTGGTGATGGTTTCCTTCACTGTGCAAAAGCTTTCTATTTTGGTATAGTCCCAATAGTTTAATTTTGCTTTTGTTTCCCTTGCCTGAGCAGACATCTAGAAAAATGTTATAAGGCCAATGTCAAAGAAATTACCACCTATGTTTTCTTCTAGGAGCTTTATGATTTCAGGTCACATTTAAGTATTTAATTTGCCCTCATTTTTAAAAATTTAAATGCCAAGGTCTAACACAAAAACAATTTTGCTTATAAATCCAAACAACTAATAAATACACGTGTTTATATTCAGATTGATCTGAGTATAAATTTTGGTGGTTGCCACAGACTTTCAATAACTTCAAGCAAGTAATTTAACTTCTCTGAGTTTTATATTCACTTCCAGAAATGTTGGGAAATCACTTAAAGGGAACAAAATTACTAGTAAATGCCAAATGGAGACAGAATACTACTTTATGGGATGTCTTTTTAATAATTACATAACTGAAGTAGCTGAGAAGTTATGTATTTGCACACCCTGAACAGGAAAAATAATCTATCATTCTCTTAAATCTACCTCTTCGACGTCATGTGTGGCCTTGCGAATAGTAGGCCTGCTGTGTAGCTGATGCAGTTTCACTTTGGATTTTGTGCCTCGCATAATTATAGCAACAGTGACATTGTGCCTACTGTCAGAGCATATTAATCCATTCTTATATGCGAGTAGGAAGAGTTGGACAGCTTTTCTTAAGGTGATATAAAATAAAGATCTAGAATCATGCGATACTCTTTCTACTTTCTCTTTTCCATTAGTGAAGTTATAAATTAAATTTGAGGCAGCTAGGTAGAAAAGAAATTATACAGACAGAGCAACGCAACTATGGTTATTTTTTTGATGCCAAGATATCAATACTGAAAGTGACAAGATTAGTCAGTCACCCAGATAGATTTATCTAATCATTCGCAAGTGATTATTTCTGATTAAGTTCAGTGTTCAGAAGCAGTTGCTTTGTAGGAATAAAGTCAGTGAAGTCAGTCAAACTGGGTTCTAATCTAGAATTTACTACATAATAGTTAGACAATCTGAAACAAATTATTTAACCTCAACTTTCCCAAACTCATGATCTTAACTCGCCATTGTCGCTTCAGCATAGTATATTCTGATTAATTTAATTTCTTTGAGATATTGTATGTTAAGATTCAGTGTCCAAGTGATATTTGATATTTAATAAATTATAGTTACTATTATTGTCTACCTAAACCTACATTTTCACATCTAGCATATAATAGAACTCTGTAGCTAAAGCCAAGAATAACAAGCTAAGGATATTTTAGCATCTTGGAGGCAATTGCCAATGACTCACTCTGTGTCCAAGCTCCATTTTAGTTTATTCTTTCATCAAATTTCTGGCCCTCAGATTATATTCTATTTTTTGTTGCCATTTTGCCTATTTCACTTACCTGTGATTATTCTCTTACTGCCTTGATTCCTAGCACTCACTAAAATGTATGGCTTAGAAATTCCTTTTTAAAATTCTGGTTAAAAATACCTTACTGTCAACTCTCAGTATCAAATCTCTGCTTACCTAAAGCTCTCCAGTGTCAAAGGTTTGCAAAAACCATCACAATGATTTACACTGGGTAAGAAATCTAATTCTGGGGGCGCCTGGGTGGCTCAGTCGTTAAGGGTCTGCCTTCGGCTCAGGTCATGATCCCAGCGTCCTGGGATCAAGTCCCACACTGGGGTCCCTGCTCAGCGGGGAACCTGCTTCTCCCTCTCCCACTCCCTCTTCTTGTGATCCCTCTCTCGCTGTGTCTCTCTCTGTCAAATAAATAAAATCTTTAAAAAAAAAGAGAGATCTAATTCTGTTTGTTAGAATAGACACCCCCAAATATATAATGGCTGTAAACAATAGAAATTTATTTTTTATTCATTATAACTTTTCTTTCTCTAATAATAATTTTTAAAAGTTTCCCCTCTATGTGGTAATTCAGGAATGCAGCTTCTCTCCATCTTGTGGCTCCAGCATTCCCTACATTTTTATTGTCATTTGCATCAAACCCTCCAAAAGGAAAGAGAATAGTGGGTTAAAAAGAACACACATCACTTGAACTTTATTTCCCTTAGCTAGAATTCAATCACGTAGACCTCCTTACTGCAGGGAATGCTGGGAAACATAATCTAGTTGTGTGCCCATAAAGTAAAGGAATTCATGGATTTTAGTAAACAGAAACTATCTTTACCACAATCATTAAATCTAGCTTTTAATGATCTATCATCTGTCTCTCTATCTCATCTATCACTTTCCTTCTGCTCTAGACCTGGTACTTTCTTTGCCCCAAATATTTTTATGGCATTGAACTTGCAGCTTCCTCTTGCCTGAAGTATTCTACCTTTAGATTATTCATTCCTTTATCTTTCTGATCCTTTAGATGTCATTTCCAATGTCACCCCTGGAAGCCATTTTTTTTTTTTTTAATTTTCCATTCTAAATTCCAACCTACAGACATTTCCTTTCATATCACCTTGTTTAACTGCCCTGAGAACACTTACCTTTCTACAATAACTTCTGAGGGTAACTATGTGAAGGTGGGCCAAATTTCATAGGCTAAGGGCACAGTCCTTCACAAAACTGCCATCCTTTCAGACACTAGCCTCAAGCTTGAGGGTTCCTAGGCCACCTGCAATTTCTGTCAAACTATCTACCAGTTTGGGAGTTCTAATTACCCCCTCAGTTTTGATAATTCACTAGGACAAATCATAGAACTCAGAAAAATGCTATACTTACAATTACAGTTTTATTATAGCGAAAAGCATACAAATAACGATCAGCCAAAAAAAGAGATACATGGGATGAGGTCTATGAGGGTCCCAGATTACAGCTACTTGTTCCCTCACCCACGAAGTCAGGATGAGTCACAGCCCCCACCCCCACACATTAATGTGTATTACCAATCCTGGAAGCACACCCAAGCTTTACTGTTCAGTTTTTATTGGGGTTTTATTAAATTTATAGGCAATTCATTGATTGAATCATCAGCCCTGTGGTTGAACTCAATCTCTACTCTCTCAGAGTTTGACTGCTATTATTTGGCTCAAAACCCAATACTCTAATCACATGGCCAGTCTTTCTGGCATGGCCAGCCCTTATTCTGAGTCTTATCACTAGTGTAAATTATCCAGGAGCCCACCATAAATCATCTTATTAGGGTAAATTATCAGGATCCACCATGAGTAAAAAAGACACTCCTATCACTCAGGAAATTCCAAGGATTCAGAGACTACCTCCTAGGAACTGAGGCAAAGGCCAGGCAAATTCTTTATTATACAACACTTTCTCTGAAATGATTTTGTAGATTTATTTTTCAGTCTCTACTCTTCCTAAATATAAGTTTAATGAGGCAAAAAATCTTGTTACCTTGTTAATAAGTACAGAAAAGTAATTTATAAATAGGTAAGTATTTATGAAATGAAAAACTATAAACTATCAATTCTGGCCTGGGTAGTTTAATAGAAAATTTTGGCAACTAGTTAGTTCTTGAGGCAACTTTAAGCTATGGTATATGGGCCCCCAAATAATAGCTTAATTGAAGTTTTAATTATGTAGAGAAATATGTTTTTACTCTTTGTTGTTTGGTATTGAATCTTAGCACTACTACTTATGCACTGCTCTGTGTTTCATTTTCCAATTTCAATACAGTCATAATAACCCTACTTCTTTGTGAGGGTCAAATGAGATGTCTGAAAAGCTGTTTGAAGGGCACCTAATATATTAAAATTTTTAATAATCATCATTTATTATCAAGGATACTGTGATTTGGTGTAGAAAGGTGTTGTCATTGAAATGGGAGAGTCACTGAAGTAAATCAAGCATCATTATTAACCTTACAGAGATTAGCACAGACCAGCCAACGTATTCATTAAATAAATTTTCTTTTCAAGAAGAAGCCCTTGATTGATGTTATTTAACTTTATTTGAAATTCACTATATTAGATGTGCTGTGGGATAATCAGATAGACTATCTCTTAAAACTATACAAAATATCTAGAAAAAGAAAAAAAGATTCATGTCAAAAAGATTATACCCGAATGTCCTTGAAGACAGAGAATGTATATTAAGATTTGTCTCTCTCCCAGTGTCTTAACTGTCACCTGATAGTAAGATCTAAGTAAATGAAATCAATTTAGTCAATTAGATAAATTAAGCAAATTTGTATATGTAAAACTATGTGTACTACATTTATCAGGTTATATACATTTATGAAATTATGCCATGAAAATGGTTCCCAGATCAAAAAATAGTCAAGGAATTCAGTGCTGGACTTTTCATTTTAAATATTCAACCATTGGGGTGCTATGGGTGGCTCAGTCGGTTAAGCATCTGACTCTTGATTTCAGTTCACGTCATGATCTCAGGGTCATGAGATCGAGCCCTGCATTGAGCTCATGCTCAGAGGGGAGGTTGCTTGAGATTATTTCTCCCTCTCCTTCTGCCCCTCCCCTTGCTCACATGTGCGCACACCCATGCTCTCTCTCTCTTTCTCAAATAAATAAATCTTTAAAAAATAAATATTCAACTGTTGATTATGACTATACTAAAATTTAATGTATAAAATCAAAAGATGTGCTAATAAAAAAGTAATTTTTATTTTAGCAGTTTCAGACATTTTTAAGTATGCAGTTATTACTGTTATAATTAATAAAGATTAAAAAGTTAAAAACAGTAACTCTTTTGGTTTTTATATCAGATGAAATTAACTGAGGAATTTAATTGTATTTCTCACAAAATTAAAAATGTTTGACCACATTTAAGAAAATCATACATTTTCCTTCCTACACCAAGAACTTTATGTTGAATTTCATTTCAAAACAAAGGCATTGCATTTTGGGTGCTGTAAAGAGCTTCTGAAGACTTCTTAATTCATGCAATAGATTATTGAATACCTAGTATGGCCAGGCCCTCTCTTCTCCTAGATTCTAAGATATAGTATCAAATAATACAGAAAGAAATTCCAGTCCTCATGCAGCTTTCATTCAAGTCATGATACCGACTACTTTGGGGGAAGAAAAAGGTCTACAATTTAACAAACAGAAAGCCATATATCAATTTCACCTTATCATTCTATACTTAGCATTCCTTCAGTATTTGGGCACATATTTATTTTGTGCCTCCTAAGTGTGAGATATGTGCTTGATCCTAAGGATAAAGTAAAAAAAGGGATAGGTGATTTGTGTCATAATGAAGCAAAGAAAATACAGGACAGAATTTCAGGGATAACAGAATTTTTAAATGACTCTACAAATAATGGCTTGATTAAAGTTTCTATGATGGTGATAAATACATTTTTACAATTTCTTAAATTTGCAAGGGCCTACCTAAAGAAAGACCTTTCCCTCACTTAAAGAACTGAGTTTCTAAAAGACTGCATTATTTACTCTAGTTAAAGATAGAAGCAAGGATAAAACACATCTCCTGAGACCACAGCCAAAATTCTCTCTACCTTAACACCTTCCTTTCAGTTCCTCATGAAAATAAGCTCCACAGTATGTTTGGAAAGATTCACACCCTGAAATCTTGGTGTCTGGATATGTTAACCAGATTATTTAGCCTACTTTTCATACTGATTTTTCTTTTTTCTTTTGCAAATGTGTGTTCTTTGGGACAAGAATGGAAGAAAAAGCCTTGTTCACTGAGGCTCAAATTTTAAGATTCCATAAAGACAACAGAACCAAAGCATTCTGGGCATCATTGTCAGTATCCAGCTTCAGTTGAGTGGGTTAGAACTCTAAATAAACCAGAAAGAAAATGTTCCTTCTCTCAGCATCCTAATCACACCTTTCATATTTTCAGTAATCAGGGTGACAATCAGGGCCTTCTTGTTTTTTACTTCAAGTAATATTGCCAGATAAAATAGAGGATGTCCAGTTAAGTTTGAATTTCAGATAAACAATAATATTTCACAGAAGTATGTCCTACGATACTTTTATTTGCTAAAATTGTCAACCCTACTTTGAAAAGAAAGAAATTGCGGTTGCTCTGGTCAGTGAAAGATGTGGTCAAAAGAAAAATTTAAAACAGAAAAAGAATTCTATAGCATTTTTCTGACACATTTGCACTGAAAATTTTTTTAAAAGTGCAATAAAAGTATTAAAGTATGGAAATAGTTAGTTGTTATATGTCTGACTGGTGATTCCGGTTCCAAGACATTCATTAAAGAGTGGCTCAGCTTCAGTGAGATATGCTACCCATGAAAATTTCTTCAAAATTCTCTCAATGAGCTGTTGCTCTGCCTAGTATTGATTTTGTATTTGTATTTTAGGATCAATCAAGTGGAGCTGTTCTCAGTTTTCTACACATTTGGCAGTTATATTTCTATACTGACTGGGCCTGACAAACCAAAAAATAGATCCCCATCCTTACTGTCACTCTCTCCTCAGCTGAATTGTAATGGAATAGAATAATGAATGGTTTTACAATGAATATTTTGTACAAAACCTTTGCTAAATCTCCTTGTTCTGTGGCCAATGTTGTCTATCAGTAGCATAGTGATGATTTTTTTAAAAGATTTTATATATTTATTTGAGAGAGAGAGAAAGAGAGAGAGAGAGCACGAGCAGGGGGAGGGTCAAAGGGAGAGGGAGAAGCAGATTCCCAGCTGAGCAGGGAGCCTGACTTGTCCCAGGACCCTGGGACCATGACCTGAGCAGAAGACAGATGCTTAACCACTTAACCTAGGTGCCCTAGCATAGTGATGATTTTATTACCACAGAGGAATGTGCCCTATAGTATATTGAACCTGCTAATTCAAAAATTAAAAGGAGGGGATGCCTGGGTGGCTCAGTAGGTTTAGCACCTGCCTTCTGCTCAGATCATGATCCCCAGGGTCCTGGGATCGAGTCCCACATTGGGCTCCTTGCTCAGCAGGGAGCTTGTTTCTCCCTCTGCCTGCCATCCCCCCCTGCTTGTGCTCTCTCTCTCTCTCTCTGACAAATAAATAAATAAAATCTTAAAAAAATTAAAAGGAGAAAATACTTAAAAATATAAACTAAAAATCATATACTCAGATGCATATGTTATTCAAAAGCATAAAGAGATCAAAAGATCAGTGATCTTGTTAGTCAAATCCTTATTGATTTTCAAAAGGTCAGTGATCTTGTTAATCAAATCCTTATTAATTTTCATAGTAAATGAACCTATATTTTCAAGTATAAATTAATACTGATAGGCGTTGTTTCTTTAAATGAGCATTTTCTTTTACATAATTCCAGCTAATACCTAGTTTTCTCAAATTAAAATGCTCTAATTTTATTAATGAACTATAATAGTGAATGTTTTCCTGTACCCTCTTTAAAAAATCAAAATTAAACAAGCTATAATTCCACTATAAAGTGTAATTTTAAAGTTGTATCTTCATTTAAAAAACCCCACATTGTTATAAAACTGAAAAGGGTGCTGCTATGCTCAAAAAAAAAGTAATGTGTAAAATGTTATGAAACTAAAAGAAAATGGATTTTTAGGAATCTCTTTTTAAATATCTTGACCATAGCTGTTAGATATTGATACCTATCTTCATGAAGACAAGAGCTGATTATAGAGGAGAATCCCATACACCTAACTTGACATCAAATAAAAAGATCAGAAATGGAAGGCACATAGAAGAATCACCAGCAAGATTGATTAAGTAATCAAAGATCAAGAGTCCTGTCATTTTAAACACTGGTTTTCAGTCTAGGAAAAAGGAATACTGCAGAGAGCAGGGACTAAACCTAAATTCATTCATTGGCTGAATTAGATTAAGAATGTAGCATTTACACAATTGGGAATTTTCCAATTTCACTCTATATCAGTGGTGAAAATCTTGACACCTCTCTCTGAAAAGTATTCTAACTCATTATAAATTATTGGTCAAACAGATGTAAGTTGCCTCTTAAGTATCTTCAGCAGTGCTTCTATCTTGGCTTAGATAGCTCTAAAGGGAATAGATCTTTCAAGTTTATTCCAGTCTAACTCTTGAGCTGTTCTGGCTCAGAGAAAAGGAATACCTTGTAAAGTGAGTAAACAAACAAAATACATCTAGAAGACGGGACAATCCCAAACCTCTAGGTCAAAAACATATTTTATATGTCTATCTAGTTGATAGGCATATAATTTATACAAAATTCAATATAGAATTTTCAGAAGTATTTTACTTTTCAGAAGTATTCAACTGAAGGAAGAGCCAATGGGCAGTCGGGGAGGAAGCAGAGATGAAACAAGGTATTATTTACTGAAATTGTGCTCCATTTGATTTGAGTGGGGAGAGATCAGGTATTGTTTCTTACAGAGAATAATGTGCATGACAGGGAAACTGTAAGTTTTAGCATACTGTTAAAGAAATAGCCCTGAAGTGAATGGATATTTTAATTTCATTTCAACAAAAATTTCTGAATTGGTTAGATATAAAACACTGTATTCAGAACCACAACAACCGCAAACAGGATAATTCATGGAAACTATTCATAGAAAAATTTTAGTAGTACATATATAAAACAATGTGCAGTTTCTATAATGCACTAGAAAACCTACTCTAGGGCATTCACAGAAATACATTCATCTGGGCAACCATTCCTTTCTCCACAGTGCCTAGTATGTTTCCTGGAAAATTCAATAAATAATTATCTAATTAATGCATAAATGAGTTGTGAAATACCAGAACCGAGAGTAATTAATTCTGCATGGGAAGCCTGGAAAGGTTTCAAAGAGAAGCTAACATTTGAACTGGGTCTTGAAAGATAAATGAAATATTAACAAGCAGTTAGAAACAGCAGAGCATCCAAGCCAGAAGCAACAACATGCAAAATAAGTGCAGTTTCCTGTTGTATTCAGGAATAGTATTTAGTCTGGTTTTGTTGAGCTATAAGTTGTATATAGAACTTAAGAGGTCCATGGTAGAAAATGGTGTGAAAATGTAAATTGAAGCCAGATAATAACTAATGATCTGAATTCAAGTCAGTTTTAATTTACCATAACAATGTACATTCATGCAATTTATTTTAACGTTTCTGGGCTTAAATGCCTGATAATTTTTTTTTTTTTAATTTTAAAGGGTGTTCATTCATCTAACATGTATTAATCGAGTCTTACCATGAAGGTGTCACTGGTCTAATCACTGGAGCACAGCCTCAAACAGAAGACAAAAATCCATTCTTATATGGAAAGTATAGCCTAGTAAGTGTTACAGATGGTTAGAGAGGCAAAAAAAAAGCAAGTGTAACAAAAATCTGCAATATTTATTTATTTAGAAATATTTATTGAACACCTCTGTATGCCAATCACCATTTAAAACATATACACACACATAAAATCCTTGCACTATAGATTTATGTTAGATAAAAAAATGTTAAGATTAAAAAAAAAAAAGAAGGATCTGAGGCTTAAGGGTTACTAAAGCCAGTTTTATTTTATTTTTCCCCCAGCCCTGAACCCAGTTTTAGAGAGTTAGGTAGTTTTAATAGAATCATAGAAAGACTTCTAAGAAAATAAGACATTTGAGCAGAGACCTTAAAAAATGAGGAAGGTAAATCAAAAGAACATTGTGGAAGAAACCCAAAATTGAGTATCTTTGTTGTGGTACAAAAACATCTGTGAATAATGTAGCTGGAATAAGTCAAATGAGGGAGAAAATCAGAAGCTAATATTAGAGAATGGTCTGGGGCCATGATTATGAGTTCTTCATTAGCCAATGGAATAATGTGGGAACATATTGGACAGTTTTGAGCACAGAAGTTACTGGATCTGATTTATTATTTTACATAACCCAATTGCTGTGTTGAAACTAGAGCAAAGTGTAGAAACAGAGAAAGGAGTTATGTGTGGTTATAATAATCATGGTAGGAGATGATGGTGGCTTGATCTCATTCTATATGATTTACAGAGGTAGAGTCAGCGAGATTTGTTGATAAATTGAATGTGAATAATGAGAAAATTGGAACATCAAGAGATGCATTGGATATAGTACATCAAATATGATTTAAGCAAATGGAAAGACAGAGTTGCCATACACTCAGAAATGAGCATCTTTGTGAGGGAAAGAGCAGAAGTTCAGTATCGTATACATTAACATTGGGGATACCCAGTGGCATATTCAAGCAAACAACGTTAAACAAGCCGTTGAAATATTTAAATATGGAGTTCAGGAGAGTGGACTAAGCTGTAAATGTGAAGTTGAAGCAATCAGTCTTTGGATGGCATTTAAATATACATTCTGAGTAAGGTCATAAAAAAGAAAAGTACAAAGATTGAACCAAATGGTATTGCAGTGTTTAGAATTCGGGAAAAGAAGGAGAAAATTGCAAAGAAGAAATAACTAGTAAAGTAGGAAAATTAAGTGAGATTGATAGTCTGTATTCAAGTGTTAGAAGAACTCCAAGTAGTTGTATGATTAGCAATGTCAGAGGCTGTTGAGTGGTCAAACAAGATGTGAAATGAGAGTTGACCCTTGGGTTTCCACAAGGTAGAGATCACTGGTCACCTTGGTCAGAGTGGTTTCAGTGGAATGATGGTGACAACAAAATATACTGAAGTGGGTAATATAAGAATGGGAGGAGATGAATGGAGCCATTGAAACTCTATGGAGAAGTTTAGAGAATTGGGATGTTAGATAGAGGGAGTGTGGGCTTAAGGGAGAAGAATTTTAAGAAAAGAGCTAACATAATACATTTGTGTTCTGATGGAAGAGATAGCAGAGAGGGAAAATTGATGACACAAAAGAGAAAGTGAAGAAAATCAGAAGTGATACCCTCAAGATGATAGGAGATGAGATGGACAAGTGGAGGAGTTGGCCTCAGTGCAAGAATGATTCATCCATTGTAATTAAAGAGAAGGAAAAATATTTAGGTACAGACTCAGGTAGAATGATATATTTAATGATAGGATTTTTGGAAATTCTCTTCTAATTGCATCTATTATCTAAGTCATTGAGAAGCAAAGTTATCAGCTGAGAGTATGGAGAGGAAAGAGTTGTGAAATAGTCATGAAAAAAGTAAGAGTAAATTGACTAGGGAAATATAGTAAAGTTGCCTGGAAGTGCTAAGGGCCCACTGGAGATGTCCTGGTCATGAAAATAAGTGAGATCAGCCAGCATGGTTTTCTGCTTTTCTGTAGTTATAGTGAACTGCAAACACGGAGTTGAGTAGGTGGCAAAATGAATTAAAGAAGTATTGCAGTTGTTATAACAGTTGCTGAGGTTGCTACAGTATTCAAGTAACCAAATATATATGAAAGAACTTTGAAAGCTATGAAGTACCATGGAGGTGTACTTCATCACTGGGGTCCAGTACTGTGGGTTTCCATGTAGTAGCTTTGTTTTATGAATGAAAGTCAGACTGCCAATTATTGGTGGCAGTCTTTAAAGTAGATCAAAGATGCCTAGTAGCCTCACAAGTCTTGAAGCCTGTACCTGACAGATCACAAAGTAAATTAAATTTCACATTACAACATAAAAAGAATTAAAAGGACCTGGCCAAGAATTTACATATATAACTGAGCCAAGGGCTGTACCATTTTAATTTTTCAGGATGCCTGCAAACTCCCATGAAGCCAGTATTATTGTGAGATTCTAATAGACAAATTTTGCTTTAGGATTTTAAAAGTCCATGCTTTCTCTTATATGTCATGTTAATAAGTTTCCTTCCATGAAAAAAAAAAAGGATGCTTTTGCCGGTTATTTCCCTGAAGATTCCTCTGTGAAACAAGTGTTCCACTCCAAGAAATTCTTTTTATATTGCAAGATTAGATCAATTTCATTCATTACCATCACCCTTGGCAATCCCTGTAGGACTTTTTCGGAATAATTGAGTAATTCAACAAATTCAACAATGGCTTCAGCTTTCCCATAACTGAAGAATGGTTCTTTAGAATCTTCATTTTCCATTCAAAGCTTTGGGAAAGGAATTGCAATTTTAAAGGCAAGAAAGAATATACATTTGACTAAATGGATTTTCAGTATTTGGCTTGAAAATAATGTCTTTCCAAGCAAAGTAACATTTTCTCATTCCTTTTCAATCATTTTACTTTTAAACTTTCTAAACAGCCTCTTAGGTTCATATATAACTTTATATTTAAACACACATTCTTTCTTAGATAATTATGTTCACTTATTTTATGATGATGTTAAAATTGATATTTTGTTGCTAAAATATTTTTATAATATTTGATTATTAAATTGTTAATACTGGATTGATAAAAATATCAATATGATGAAAATGGTCATGATCAAGAGAATTCTTAAAATGCTTTAACTAAAATGCACCATTAATTACCAATGTAACTATTGTATAGTTTACTCAAACATAAATTCCTAAGATCAATCAGCAAGAGTTAAAAAAAAAAAAGAGAAAAAAAACTAATTACTAATATTTATGTGCTTACAATAGGAAGAGAACAATTAGTCAAATATGTCGTGATTGCAAACTTAGCATTGTAAGTTACAATAAATGCCTGAGAAAATAACTTGGTTTAGCCCAAATTTCAATATTTATAGATGCAATTCTGATTATTTAAGTATGTATAATTAGAATTTTCGATGGAAATATTGTATTGTAATTTTACAATCCACCAGGGAAAAATATGATAAAATTGCATTCAAATGGATAAAAAAAATTCTTCTCAACATATTAAATACATTTGATATAAAAAAATCTTAGGGGTACCTGGGTCGTGCAGTTGGTTGAGTGCTGACTCTTGGTTTCGGCTCAGGTCCTAATCTCAGGGTCATGGGATCAAGGCGCATCAGCCTCTGGGCTCATGGTGGAGTCTGCTTGTGATTCTCTCTCCCTCTCCCTCTACCCCTTCCACTCATATGCTCTCTCTCTCTCCCTCAAATAAATAAACAAATCTTTAAAAAATAAATTGTTAAGCAGTAAGAGCATAGCATCATAATACTGTATTGAAAATGCTACAAGGGATTAGCCTAGAAAGAGCTCATACAGTTCTTCCCCTTTTTTATGGAAATGAGAGAATTCTGGTCCAGAAAAATTTCCTACCTAAGTTACAAAACTCTACCAAGTCCTCCAAATCTACTTCCTCCATGTTTAATAAGTAATCACATGTTTTAAAAAATTAAAACAATAGAAAATATAGGCATATCTAAGATTGAGGCAAGATGACAGGTACATATCCTCTGAGGATGGAAGAGAATTATAGAGTTATATATTGGGCAATACTCACATTGGCAAAAATATCTTTCCTAAGTATCATGGAGGCTGGGAGGAGGAATAAGGACATTCTCAGATAAAAGTAAAAAAAAAAAAAAAAAAAAAAAGACTTGTTGCTTAGCAAACCTACCCTTAAAAAAATGGCTAAAGGGAATTCTCAAACTAGAAAGGAAACAAAAGCAAAGGAAGACCTGGAACATCAAAAAGGAAAGAAAAATATTGGAATTGTTAAAAAGTTAGACTACTTACTTCTCATGAGTCTCTTAAATTATATTTGATGATTGAAGCAAAGTTATAATATCATCTCATGCGGTGCTAAAGGTATGCAGAAGAAATTCTTAAGACAATTACATCCCCAAGATGGGGAGAGTAATGGGACCTAAATGGAAGGAAGCTTTCCCCATTTCACTCCAAGGCCATATAAAACATCAGTATCAGTCAACTCTGATAAGTTATGTATGTCACCACTATAGCAAGCGCTAAGACAAGTATGCAAAATGATATACTTGAACACACTACAAATAAAAGAAAATCTGAGAAGGTGAGAAAAGATCTGAGGATGCTGTTATGAGTATCATAAAAAATAGACACCCCTTGAAAACATGGTCATTACAGATCTTCTTCCTGATAGACATTTTGAAGAAACCATTTCTGTGTCCTGGGTAAAATATATCCCTTTGAAACAAGCTAGGCGTATTACACTGCTCACTCCAGATGGACTGTGCTGGTTTTGCAGCCATAAAATATTTCTCAGATTATTATGAATAAGATATGTTTTGACCCCCTGTAAGTAATTCCAGGACCCACAAGGGTTCATGAGAGATGGCAGAAAAAAGTGCTTAAAAATGCTAGGTAGTCTATAGACTGGCCCCAAAACCTAATTTTCGCTATACTATAGGTGAGGAAGCAATTATATGAGTTAATGAATATGTTCTTGTGAGGAGTAAATGACACACAACTGAATTTTGGACCACATCTTTTTCAGAAGTTGAGTATTCCCTAGATAAAGCAAGCTTACGTCAATATTTTTTTTCATGTTCGGTAGCCTCCTTCTTTTCTAAATGAGTGTTGTCTGATGTCTCCCATATTTAGGAAACTAAATATATCACCACTGATAAAGCATGAGATTAGCAAACTTTTTACATAAATGGTCAGTTAATAAATGATTTAGGTTTTGTGGGCTACCTGGACTCTGGGAAATGCTTAATTCTGCTGTGTAATATGAAAGCAGTCATGGGCAATATGTAAACCAATGGGCGTGGTGAGATTTCAAGAAAATTTTATTTATAAAAACAGGTGGTGAGACAAATTTGTCTCACAAGTCATAGTTTACCAACTCTGAGAAGGGGACTTAAAATTGAAACTTTTACAGCAGGGTCTAGAGACTTTCTCAGAAGTGTTCTGCCTATTCCATTGCTTTGATTAATAGCCATTGCTTGAAAAAAGGAAATTTTATTAAGCATGAATAAAGTGATGCCAGTATCTCAGTCAGTCCTTCCTATGACATGAATGCCTTTGTTTCAGTTATGATTAGTTTTAAATCTTCACGTGGCTTTCTCTTATAGTGAGAACTATGAAATATTTATTATTTATTTAATAAATGTGATCTTGTGACAAAAGAATGTATGTATTATTCAAACTCATAATAAATCATTTTAGTCTCACTCGTTTAATGTTTTTAAAAAGAAAGTAATGTAGAGTATAAAATCTAAGCCTTATCTTTATTGAAAATGAAAGTAAAACAGAGAGAGATTAGGTAACTTACACATTAAATTGCTAAATTTGTGTCACAGATAAGAAATAGCACTGAGGCCTGGCCAAAAGACCAGTCTTATTTTGTTATTTTGAAGTTCAAAAATATATAATCATGTCCAATAGATTTTCAACTGAGTTACAAAAGCAATTCCAAGGAGAAAAGGCAGCCTTTTCAATAAATGTTGCTGGAGCAATTGGATATCCAAAGGCAAGCAAAACAAAACAAAACAAAATAAAAACCCACCTCAATCTAAACTTTATACTTTATATAAAATTAATTCAAACTGGATCACTGACTAAAGCGTAAACCCACAGAACTTTTAAGGAGAAAAACAACAGAAGAAAATCTTTCAGAACTAGGACTTGGGCAGAGTATTCTTATACTTGACCAAAAGCAAAATCTGTAAAAAGGAAAATTGATAAATTAGACTTTATCAAAATTAACAACTTTTGCTTTGTGAAATACCTTGTGGAAAGGATGAGAAAAGAAGCAACACACAGTGAGAAAATATTTGCAAACCACATATCCAATAAAGGACTAATATCTAGAAAATACAAAGAACTCTCAGAGGTCAACAGTAAAAAGGCAAAAAAGTCAACAGGAAAATGAGCAAAAGACAGATATTTCACCAAACACAATACATAGATAGCAAGCAAGCACGTAAAAAGTGTTCACATTGTTAGGCATTAAGGAAATACAAATTAAAACAACACTATATCACTACATACGTTAGAATGGCTAAAATTTGGAGAAAAATAATAATGATGACACAAAATGCTAGTGAGACCATAGATTGTGAAAGGGTAAATGTTTTTCACTCTGGACAACAGCTTGAAAGTTTCTTATAAAACTAAACATGTAATTACTATTAAGATCCAGCAGTTATTGTCTTAGACATTTATTCCAGAGAAATGAAAACATATTCACAAAACACTTTTGTTCATCTGTACATGAGTCTTCAGAGCAGCTTTCTTTGTTATGGCCCCAAACTGGAAACAAACCAGATGTTCTTCAGTTGGTGAATGTTTAAGCAAACCGTGGTACCTTCTTACCATTTTACTTAGCTCTAAAAAAGAAGGAACTATTGGTACATGCTACAACTTAGATGAATTCCAGGAAATTCTGCTGACTGAAGAAAGCCAATACCAAAAGGTTACATACTATATGATTCCGTTTATATAACATTCTTGAAATTAAAAAATTACAGAAATGAATAGATCATTAGTTGTCAATAGGATTATGGTTGGAGTTTGGGTGTGAGAGGATGGATAGGTAACTGGGCAACATGAGGTATCCATGATGTAATGTATCTTGAATGTGGTGATGGATACACAAATAGATACATGCAAAAATACACACACACAGATGACTATATGAAAAACTGGGGAAATCGAAATAAGACTGGCTGTAGCAGTATCAGTTTCTTGGTTGGGATATTATATTGCGGTTTTGAGAGATGGTATAATGCAAAACTAGATCAAGGGTACATAGGATCTATCTATATTATTTCTGACAAGTCCATGTGAATATACAATTATCTAAAAGAAAAAAAAAGAATAAAATGTGTGTATTTTTCTGTATGTATATATATTCTATTTATTTCAAAATTAATTTTCCCACTTTAAGATCTCTGAAATGAGGATTTTTTTAAAAAACAATGACTGTATGTTTTTATTTGGTACTGTTTTTCTTGTTTAATTGCACATAAAGATGTATTCACTATGTCATCTTAGATTCAATGAAATACATTAATACTCTTTTAGAATATAATCTTAAAATCATAAATATTCAACAGTAAGTAGAAAAATGTCAATAATCACTCCTAAATCACCAGGGACACATATTTGTCCATACATATATTTTCAGATTCTCAATTAAAATTTTGAATTATTAATATATTTCTGAAAGATATTCACATCAGATCTACTGAATTTAAAGTAGACCTAGACAATTGGTAACATGAGTTTACCCAATGCATTTCAATAAGTTCTACATTTTCATATAACCTCAGGGAAGACCAGAGAAGCACTTGATTAATAAGAACCCCCTTCTCCCATGTCAGGTAGCCTTTCTAGCTCTGAAGCGGACAAGAAATGATTTGAGCATAAAGACTCCTGAGGATTTTATCTATGAAGCCTGTGCCTCAGTTTTCAAAAGGTCAGGAAAGGACATCATTGTGTTCAGCCTTGTATTCCCAATCTCCATCACAATGCCTTTTGAAAGAATGAATAAATAAATGTCTCAATACAGTTGGAATACTGAATATAAATCTCCAAATTATAATGCTCATTTCAGAACATTCACTCCCCAAGCTTTTCTGTGCACTTTGTTTCAAGAGATATTCTACAAAAAGGACCAAGTATTGTCTAAAGATTTTCTAAGGGATAGTAGATTTTATTTTACCTTAATCTTACCACTGTTTTTGGTAACAGAGTTGTTCAGAAGCAATTAATATTCTTTATAAGTTCCAAAGTGGAGAATCTAATCATTAGGAGATAATCTTTTTGGAAAAGCCCTTTGTATTGGTCTGAAAAAATGGACAATTTTTCTGTGAATTAAGGTTTGACTAGGTTAGAGAAAAACCCCAAGGTAAATCAGAGTTCAAGGCCAATGTAATTCTTTTCTCTAAGAATTCAATCATGTCATCCACCCATTGTTTCCTTCGTTTAGGATTTTGGTACCACACATTATTTGGAAAGAAACTATATTAGTAAGTTTTTATATGTTACTTTAATTCAAACTGAGGCCATATTTTCTAGCAAAAGATCTTTGCATTGAAAAGGGCATGTAGGGGCGCCTGGGTGGCTCAGTTGGTTAAGCGTCTGCCTTTGGCTGGGGTCATGCTCTCAGGGTCCTGGAATTGAACCCTGCATCGGGCTCCCTGCTCAGTCAAGAAGTCTGCTTCTCCCTCTGTCCACTCATGCTCTCTCTCCCTCTCTATCTCTCTCAATTAAATAAATAAAACCTTTAAAAAAAATGAAAGAAAGAAAAGGGCATGTATTATTTCCTTGTTCCATCATAGCATATAACATTTAATCTAATTTTTTTTTTTTTTTTTTTTTTTTTTTTTATTCATGAAAGTCAGAGAGAGAGAGAGAGGCAGAGGCAGAGGGAGAAGCAGGCTCCCCGCCTAGCAGGGAGCCCGATGCGGGACTCGATCCCAGGACTCTGAGATCATGACCTGAGCCGAAGGCAGACGCTTAACCGTCTGAGCCACCCAGGCGCCCACATTTAATCTAATTTTAATGTTAATCTCTGACATATATGAATTCAATAAAGTGATTTTTTTGTATCCTCATTTTTAGATTTTAGAGATGAGGTGCATACCAAGGATTTTTTGAGAAAATGTGCAAGAAATAACATACGTTAGATATAATGTATCCTAAATAATGTTAAATAGGAATACTTAAGATGTAGTTACAAATCCTTATTTTTCTTTCTTCAGAATACAGACCACATATAATACCTCTGATTGTGTGAGTTCCAAAATTCTTATTCTAACCACCACCATCTATTACCTATTATTCTAATCTCTTTCATTCTCTCATTTCAACAGAGCTCCCTCTTTATTCTTCTTAAAATATTTGGTCTCTTACTTTTCCTTATTTTACTTCTGAACTTTCTTCTGAGCTTTTTTTTTTTTTGGTCCTATTTACTGTGGAGTCCACCACCGATCATGTCAACCATGACTTTTTAGTGCTCTAAATGTTTCTATCTATTATAACCAATTTGGAACCAAATCCCTTTTCCCCACCATAGTCTAAGACTAATTTTACAGCTGCAAAAGCAGAGCTTTGTCTTAAATGATAAGGTCTTACACGAGGAATATAGACTCACTAAGTGTAAAGGAAATAAAGGAAGCATAAATGTCATGCCTCCCATTGTCTGAAACCTATAGGAAAAGGAAGTCGGGAGATTCTTAGCAGAGTAAGAAAGAATACTGTTTTCATAAACAGCAGAATAAATCCACAGTGATAGTGGAAAGGAAGACTTCCTGTAGATTCTTAGAGGTCTCTAGAGGACTTGGGTCTCCTTATCCAGTAAAGGGAGATAAGATAGCTTTTTATTATTGTATTCAGTATAGACAAAAAAGTACTTTTCAAATGAGTTGTGGGTGTGAATATTTGTACATAAAGCAAAAAAAAAAAAAAAAAAAAAATTCTAAGTTGTACCACCAAAGAAGCCAATAGCATGGGTTAAGAGGTAAAAAACTTTTAGGATTCCAAATATTGACAAAGAAGCAGACTGAAAATGCTACTCAACTTTCAGGAATAGTGTATTTCTCAATATTCTTTCCAGATATGGCCAAGGAAAGTCCTTGCTATGGTCTGAATACTTTTGTACCCTTAAAATTTATACGTTGAAATTCTAAATCCCTATGAGATGATATTAGGAGGTTAGGCCTTTGGGAGGTGCTTAAGTTGTGAGGGCATAGCTCTCCTAAACAGGATTAGTGTTCTTATAATAAAAGGCTTCAGAGAGGTCCCTAGCCTTTCTACCATGTGAGGATTTAGCAGAAAAGCTCCAGCTATGAAGAGGAAGAGAGCCCTCACCAGAAAGCAACTATTCTGGCACCTTGATCTTTGACTTCCCAGCCCCCAGAACTATGAGCAATAAATTTCTGTCATTTATAAGCTACCTAGTTTGAGGTATTTTGCTATAGCAGATTGAAAGAAACAAGACAATCCTTACAGATGAGGAATCCGAAAACCATGGAGGAACTACTCCCAAGGAATAGAATTGAGGCCTAATATGGGACTATTCTCTTACCATCAGGGTAAGGAGCTTTCACAATACTTGATCAGAGAATTTCAGAATTATTATCAACAAGCAACTGCTTTGCACCTCCCATTCTTCCCCTTAATATTCTAGACACTAGAGTGTACATTGCAGTCGTTACATACCTGTTTCCCACTATGTAAGTGGGAGAAAGATAATTTTAATTTATTTTTTTAACTTTAGTTGAGTGATGTCTGATGGAAGAGAAGCCACATCTAATTTGATATAAAGAGTATCATGAGATCCTAGGTTTGGAGCCTACTACCATGATTGGATAAGACTCTGGGGTGTTTTCCTTAGGAAAAAGTGAATTCTGCATGCAGAAAGTAAGTAAATATTTTGTAGAACAGAGAGGATTACCATGGTTTCTATTATTATTTCTAACTATTTGTTCTTTCTTCCTGTAAGAGGATTATATATCCTTGCCAATTGCTATGCGTCCAGCAGTAACTTTTTTGTGGCAAGAGTATACTTTCTCATCCCATAGATATTGGGTTTAGCCATCTGACTTCCTTTGTCCATGGCATACAAAATAACTTTTTGTATGCCAAATCCAAGTCTATCATTACAAACATCTCATTTGAGATAAATTCAAACTACCCATTAAAATTAAATTACTTCAGTCTGCTTTTTATTTAAAATCTTCAAGCTTCAATTTAAGGGACATTCTGGAGAAAAATTCGTATTACGTGTAGTAATTTCTTGGGGGATTTTGAAGTCTCTTTTGATGATTGAGCTAATAGATCGTAACAAACTTACTATCTTTTTTCCTTTTTAAAATTTTTTTTTCATGTGCTCAATCCTAGGCTGTTTATAGTATCTGAAGAAAGCAAAATACGTTAATTAGCTCTACTGCAAAGTAGGGCCATCTAACCTAAATTTGACATAAAATAGTGCTTAGCAATCTTTATTTTAATTTCTTATTGATTTGGTATTGTAGTGTTTACCAAATTTGTATTGCAGAATATTATTACCATGTGATAGTCCAGGAATGAAGAAATCCATGGTCTAATAAATTAGGGAACTGTTATATAATATATTTATTTTTGTTGGAATATAAAACACATGATGATATATTTCAAACACGAGAAAAGTCCAGAGACTAGAATGATGAACAACCATATACAACTACAGAGCTCTATTATATCCAAGTGTTTTGCCACACTTCATTTCATTTTATAGCTAAAACAATGTAGATATAACCAAAGCCTCTCTGTATAACTCTCTCAATAGGAGGGAATATTAGTATCTCTATTTTACTGATTGAAATAAACTGAGGGGTAATCTTCCCCAAACTAGTAGGGAAATTAACTGATGCCTAAACTGGTTCTGGCTCATAATCCAGCTCCTTCTTAAAAATAAATCATAGTTATAATTAGGTTCATTATCATCAAAAGAAAGAAAGAAAAAGAAAGAAGAAAGGAAAGAAAGAAGAAAGAAAGGAAATTAGATATGTATATGCCATAATATCTCCTATCTGCTAAGATTTTGAAATTAAATATCAAATCTAAAATTTCTGTAGATGATAGCCTGTAAATATGGAACAATCTGTGTATAAACCTACACAAACCTGCCTCCTGAGAGAGAATTGTATATTTTAATCCAGTTGTTTGTCTATTTTTCTCCCTTCACTTTACACTTCCTTTAACAAGACACCATCTCTTTATCCAGGGGCTTGGCACATATTAGATGGTCATTAAATGCTCGATGAATGTAACTGAATTTACAATAAATAAAATAGTGTGTAAAAAGCAGCATACAATTAAAACATTCTTAAAAATATGGAGTCCTTAAAATATAATGGACACAAAATTATTATTTTTTTAAAATCCTAAAATGAACATTTCATTTTGTAGAAGAGGCAAACAGACACACTGAAACTTGGCCCTTTTTTTGTTTGTTTTTTACTCTATTCTCTATTTTTAGTGAGAATTAAGAAAAGGCTCACATCACATACCTTTTTACATATAACAATAATGTCAAACCCTACCAAAAGATGACCTTATGCAGTGATTATTCTCAAAATACTCATTTACTGTATTCATTGTCAACATCAACAACTGCAGGGGCGCCTGGGTGGCTCAGTTAGTTAAGTGTCTGCCTTCAGCTCAGGTCATGATCTCAGGGTCCTGGGACTGAGCCCTTTGTCAGGCTCTCTGCTCAACGGGGAGTCTGCTTCTCTCTCTCCCTCTATGTGCACTCTCTCTCTCCCTCTATGTGCACTCTCTCTCTCCCCCTCTTCCTCCCCCTCTCTCTCTCTCAAATAAATAAATAAAATCTAAAAACAAAACAAAATAACCCACAAAAAAAAAACACAAAAAAACCCATCAACAACTGCATTCTAATTTATCTGTGCTTGACTATTTCACATTGACAGCTAGTTTAGAAGCATAAAACTGTTTTGAAGTAAAACAGCCAAACTCTCAATTTTTTCATTGGTCAGGGAATTAAAGAAACAATTCAAATAAAAAGAAAAAAATAACAGTCCCATGCCATAGGGTGATAGAATTATATACGTATAAAAAAGCTGTTTCTAATTGTGTTAACAACAATATAGTTTGTTACAGATTATAGAATTTGAAAAGTTACTTAAAGTAAGAAGGATTATGATTTCCCCCTAGGCAGATAGAAGGATGGAAAAATTTGCAACTAAACAGTAGCTAAGTCTCTTGATCCTTACATTAGAATGATACTTAAGATTTTAAAAAATAAACTTATCTGATATTCTCCTCCATCTTAAATTTTTGTATCACATTGTTTAAAGAACTTCTGTAACTTGATATTTTCCTAATTATTAAGCTAGTCATAATAATACATTATAAAGCAAAAAGTACAAAGTTTTCAATTCACTTGTAACTCTGTAACATTGTGTTGTAGGGGAAGAAAAAATTTTCCTTCACCCTCTTTGGGTCCCTGGCTGGGTCTAAACTTAAACTGACAAAGACAAATTAACAGGGGAAGATTATACAAATTTATTTAATATAAGTTTTACATGACACGGTAGCATTAACAGGAGAAAAACACATAATTTTATTTATTTATTTAGCATAGTCTGTGGACCTTGATGGGTCCCTAAAACACTTTTAGGATGTCATCAAGGTCAAGATTATTAAGACTTTTTTTTTTGCCTTTGCCTTTCCCACATACTGGTATTTCACTGATGGTGGGTAAAATTGCTGTCACCCGAGCATGAAACAAGACAATGGCACCAAACTGTAGTAGTCATTCTAGTTTGTGCTGTGCACCATGCACGCAGACTTTTGTTAAAAATATGATTTACTGGGGCACCTGGGTGGCTCAGTCAGTTAAGCCGCTGCCTTTGGCTCAGGTCATGATCCCAGGGTCCTGGGATCGAGCCCCACATCAGGCTCCCTGCTCAGCGAGGAGCCTGCTTCTCCTTCTCCCGCTGCCTGCCTCTCTGCCTACTTGTTCTCTCTCTCTCTCTGTCAAATAAATAAATAAAAATCTAAAAAAAAAAAAATATATGATTTACTTAATAATAAATAATATCATGGATGAAGCAGTAAAAAATAGTAATTTATATTAAACATTAACCTTTGAGAATACATTTTTTTAAATATAACGCTTCATACCGCACTACAGTTTTTGTCTCCAGGACAAACACTTTTGTGATTTTTCAAGTGGTGAGCTGAACTTGATTTCATGAAACATTTGTACTTAAAAAAACGACTGACAGGGGCAACTGGATGGCTCAGTCAGTTAAGTGTCTGACTTGATTTTGGCTCAGGTCATGATCTAAGGGTCATGGGGTCAAGGACCACATCAGTCTCTGCGTGGGCCATAGAGTCTGCTTGAGATTCTCTCTCTCCCTCTGCCCCTTCTCCCCTCCCTCCCACCACTCACTTTCTCGGAAAAAAAAAAAAAAAACCTGGAAAACTATCGTTATTCAGGCTTGTGTATTCGGCAGATATTTTCTCAAAAATGAACAAAGTGAGACTGTCACTTTTAGGAAATGAGATTACAGTATTTGCTTGTGATAAAATGTGAGCTTTTTAGCAAAAATTGTAATTTTACAAAAATTACATCCACCACCATGGACTTGACAATTTCCTAACATATAGAGACTTTCCTGAGGGTATCGATGGGGATATTAGCAAGTGTTATATTTTAATATTGTATAATGTGTCAAAATTTGGAAGATCTGCTTAACTTAATGAACTAATATTTTCTAATAGACCAATGTAAGGGTTTACAAAATAATGCAAAGGTGAAAGACCCATTTAAAGTATAAGACAGACCAATGGATTTCAATGCAAAGCATTCATTGATATAATTTCAAATTCCACATTGCCATTAACATTTAAGAAATTATCACTTGTCAAGTTTTGGTTTAGTATCAAAGGAGACCATCCACAATTATCTGAAAAGAATATTAAAACACTTTTCCCTTTTTTAACTACATATGGGAATAAGGCTAGATTTTCTTCATATACTTTAATCAAAGCAACATAGGGCAATAGGTTGAATGCAGAAGCAGATATGTGAATTCAGGGGTCTTCAATCAAGCCAGGCATTAGATTTGCAAAGATATAAAATAATGCTAATATTCTCACTATTTTTTATTTAGTAAAATATAGTCATATAAAACATTTTTTGTTACATTACAGAGTTTTGTATAGCTTTTATTAATTTAATTAATAACTATTTTGAAATCAATGTTTAATATTGATAAACATAAATTATAAAAATAAGAGTTCTTTGTTGTCTTCAATAATAAACCTCTTTACATGCTTATACATTTAAGATTACAAAGCAGTCGTAAGATCAGAAAGTTAGAGAATTACTGCCATGGACTTTTAAACACTTTGCCCTGTCCTCTAGAATTGTGAGTACTCAGTTGCTATCCATTTGTAATGCCACTGCCAGAGAGCCCCCCCTAAAGACTCTGATCACATCACTTTTGAATGTCACCAAAGGTTAGTGATTCTCTGCCTCATTGCTTCGCCACATCATCTTCCTGCCTTTGTATTTTTACCTTTGCCAGTAATGTCCTTTCCCTACAATTCTGCTTTCAAATATTTTTCATGCTGCAAGATCCTAATGCTAACATTTTTCAAAACTTCTTGGATTATCTGCTCCCTTCCACAGGAAGTCATCTTTCTCTGCCCTTGCATTCATTAGAAAGCTCTTTAAATTGTTCTTCTCATACTTGCGGTAATATACGTTTCAGCATGACTGTTGTTGTCTTCCTACTCTTGTTATTTTTAAGATTCTTGAAAGCAGAGCCATGCCTTTCACAGGGACTTATAGGTGTTTTTAATCCATTCATCCTTTTTTTTTTTTTTTTTTGGCAAACATTAGTGATGACTTTCCATGTGCTGGAAAGTAAACATTGGTTAGATACAGAACTTTGCATCATGGCTGTTAGTATTAGCTACAGAAAAGATTTGGTCTTGTTTTACGTAAAATTCTCCCCATATAACAGCATTAAATCTCTATTCTGTCTATAGCTGTTCAGCTAATTAATTCCCAATGTTTTGTGGGTTATATTTACATAGAATGACTCATTTCATGTATAGTTCATGTATAGTATAAAGTATATCAAATTTGTTTTTATAAGAATTTATAGAATAATAAAGGTTTATAGAGTAATAAATCAGTTAAGATATAGTCTAAATGCATTTTCACACAAAGTGTGAGTATATCCTTGTGCCACAGCCATAGTTCTAAAGATGTTACTCTAGGCAGTTTTACTGAAATGTGTTTAAAACTCGCTGAGTTAATATGATCAGTATAATTATTTTAGAAGGTTCTGTCCTTTCTCTTTTATAACATCTTCTATAATTTCACTTTTGTTGTATGGTTGATTAATATTTGATCATTCCCCTGGACTCCGAGCTTATAAGGGCAAGAACACCAATATTGCTCATTATTGCATCTTCAAAACCTAGCACTGTGCCTGAAATATAGTTGACTTACGTATTTGTTAAATAAATAAGTGCAAAGAAATAAACATTCCACAATACCAATAATCTTTGCTTTCATTATGATTTCCATAATCCTAACTGTGAACCACTTCTGAGTATGTCAGTGTTCTGTTTCAATGTAACCGAACCTTTGTTTTTACAATAGCAGAGAATAGGAAGTACCATATTTAGGATAGTTGTGTCTGTAAAAACAACAGCTCTGAACAATATGCAAAACATTAGATGTATAAGCCGGAGCTGTTTGTTAAGCACCATAACATGATTAATAATAATATGTATTTGGCAATAATATTTGTGTTCAGAATATGAGGTAATAGTCAAAATGTCTGTGGGTTGGCCTTTTAGAGAACGTTAAATATTTACTTTGGTTACATTGTTATTTGGCTTGTCCTTACTCAGCAAGAAGAAAGCTGTAGCAATAGCTCCTACTCTGGACCACCAGCCTGTAGTTTATCTCTATCTTCTCTACTTTTCATAAATTCTTATTTGTCCTGCCACCAATATTCTGTCTCTAAAGCCTAAATCTCATCATATAACCCTGCTACACGGAACACTTTCATGATTATGAAACCCAGTGGTTCTCAAGTGGGGAGCAATTTCTCCCTCCCAAGGAACATTTGGGAGTGACTGGAGATATTTTTGGTTACCACACTGGGGAAGCAGGGAGTGTTACACGAATCTAATGGGTAGAGGCCAAGGAGGCTGCAGAACATTCTACAATTCACGAGAGAACCCCTGATGGTAAAGAATTATCAGGACCAAAAAGTCAATAGCACCGAGGCTGGGAAACTCTGACCAAAGGATAAAGTCCAAATGTGTATACAACCCAAATGAAATCTTCTTACTGCTCTTTCTACCTCTTTCACATAGGATTCTTCTAACTTGTATCTTAAGGGACACATCTGGCAAACACATGTGTTTTAGCTGATTGTCTGCCTCTTTTGGATGCTTCAGATGCTTTCTTGTTTGCCACATCCTCCACCACTTGTTATCGTCTTCATCCAGCTGTCTTCACTTATTCATATTTCCCACCTTCCCTAAAACATCCAGTCTTGGCAAACCCTACTTCACAGCCACACAAGAGCCATGCTAACCTGCCTGTGTTCCTCGATATGCCCTTTCATGTGTCCATATCTTTGCATACGCTACAAGGTCTAACTGGGATTTCCTACAACTGTGCTTCTCAAGTCCCATTTACCTGATGAATTAATCCATGTGTTTTTAAGTTCATTCTTTTCATTTGTGTTTCAGCTATACATTTTATTATGCCTATTATAACAGAGTTTTCACTGAGTAACATTTCACTGTTTATGCCTTTGCTTTCCCTTTGAGGGTCTTCAAAATTAGGACCGTGCTATAATTAATATGCTATCTTCACAGCACCTAAGATAGTGCCTGGGCATGCATTTAATAAATTTTGTTTGAACTCCTGTAATTAAATCAATTTCTAGTGTACTCTTTAACTTTGTAAATCACAACTGCTATACATCTAATCATTTTGGAATCCAAATAAAGAATATTTTACACTAATATTTGTCTTCAAAGTTATAGGCAGCGGAATTAACATTGTTTTCTTTTGAAAGTGTAGGTATTAGACTATAAAAAAAAAGAAAATACTATGACAAAAGACTAAAGAATAGTTAATGTATTTAGCAGGGAAGAATAATTTTCAAATTTGGAATAATTTGGAATTGGGGATAATTATGGATGTCTCTTTGTATTTATTGATATATTCTAAGTTCTCTAAAGCACCTACATGCTGCTTTTAAAATTAGAAAATAAGATAAAAAGGAAAAGTATATTTATATTCACATTTTAAAGAACAATGATTTCTTTAGATTAAGATTGAGTTTCTATATTATGATATCAAAATAGGGAATTGCTGATTTGGTACCCATTCTTGCTGTAAAGAACAAAAAAAGAAAAAAACCCTCATGGATAGTACAGCCATTATGGAAACAGCATGGAGTTTCCTCAAAAAAATTAGAAGAACTACCTTATGATCTAGCAATCTTACTTCTGGGTATATTTCCAAAGGAAGTGAAATCAGAATCTCAAAGAGATATCTGTGCTCCCGTGTTTATTTCAGCATTATTTGCAATACCCAAGATACGTAAACAAACTAAATGTCCATGGATAGACAGGTAAAGAAAATATGATGTGATATTTCAAATAAATACAAATGATGCCGGTATGTAGGTTGTAAATTAGGGCACTTCAATATTAGACAATTGTCCATATAGTATAATAAATATTAAAACTAACTGGCACACACACATGCACACACATACACATGCATAAGTTATACTGAAATAGACTTAAATAAATTATAAATAATATAAAATCATAGCTAATTTAATTTTAGGCATACCTTAAAAACAACAAATCAATTTCAATAATAGAAATGTAAATAGTTAAAACTCTCCTAAGGAAATAATGGCTAGTATTTACTGAGAACAATGGCTAGTATTTTTTTTAAGTAGGCTCCAGGCCCAGGGTGGACCCCAACATGGGGCTTGAGCTCATGACCCCCAGATCAAGATCTGAGCTGAAATCAAGAGTCACTCAACCGACTGAGCCACACAGGCACCCCAATAATGGCTAGTATTTACTTGGAAAATTTCTTGGCTCATTATAGGTACTGAATCAATCTTAATAATGAATGAATAAATAGTAATGAATGAATAAATGCATCGATAAATGAATGAACAAACACTGAGCACTCCTGTAAGTACTTTACAAGTGGTATCTTATTAATTCCTCTCAATAACTCTATGAAGTGGCATTTCACAAATGCATTTTCTGAGGCTGAGACATTAAGCATTATAATGTGGTGGCATCAGCATTGTAAATTGGATATTCTTGTTTGTCTGTTTTCTTCTCTTTCACTCACAGGCATATGCATTTAAGCACATGAATTGAATATAGGAACAAAGACACATGGCGGGGGGCTCACACACACACCAAGCCTGGTGCAATAATAGCATTTATTGGAGAAAGCTCAGGAAAAAAAGCAAAAGCACGTGTTCAGGTCCCTAGTAAGCACTGCGGTCCAGCAAAATCAGAAGTCAGATTCCGGGAGAGAGACCTCAAATTTGGGCTATGTGACTTCTAAGCTAGATGTTGGAAAAGGAACTGTCTCTTCTGGTGTCCGGGATGAAAGGGGAGTGCTTGCATCCATGTCCTGTAGTAATCCAAAACTGATTGCTTTAAGCACCAGGCAATGCTGCTCTCCATGGAGATTGGGAAGAGCTCAACTCTTTTCTGGGAGGCCAGCCTGTAAGAGATTTGCCTTGGACAAATTAACCCTTAACTCAGAAAGTTAAATCTTAGTAACAATTCCTATTATTTATTGAGCACTTACCTCACCAACACTAAGTGGCTGGAACAATTGTCTGAGCCAGCCTCTAAACTCTATAACAATTCCAGTGCATTCCATATATAAAAATAAAACTGGCCTAGAAACTCTAAAGCAGAAGTCCTGTTTTCCTATCAATAAATAAAATCCACAGAATTGAGCAAGATTGGCAATAAAGTTACAGCTTCTCTTTGACTGCTTCTTTAGTCTGAGTAGGAGCAGGTTACTTACAAAAAACAGCAATCTGGCTAACACAACTTTGTGTTTGGGAAGACAATAAATAATCTTCCACTGAAAAGCTTAACGTAATCATTACATTAGATTCAAATTCAGGTCTAAAAAGCCAAAGGTTTTACCCCCATGACAAAACCTTCATTAAAAAACAAACCCAAAGAGTAATTTAAATGGGATTTGCAAACCTCCAGGTTATACATTTCTCCTGAAATCCAATTAAGTCAAATAAACACCAAATCCTGAGGAAATGTTAAGAATTTAGTCCATTCTCTTTAGTTGAATAATACTAAATTTATTAAAGAAAGAGTTTTTATTTTTTTTTAGCCGAGTACTTCTTAAAGGAATTTGTAAACCTGTATTTCCTCATAGATATTTAGCATAGAATATTTCATAAACCTAAATACTAGCAAAGGAAGTCATTTGCTGCATATAGTAAATACTGACTTTTTGAAATAAATTAGTTGCAATACTTTAAAAAGTGAATTCATTGGATCCTAAATACCATAGGTATTTTGTTCTGATGATCATACATTTTTAAAATGCATGAAAAAGCTATTTTTTAACATTTTTAACTTTTACATTATTTTCTCTTGAACTCATATTTCCAGTATACTTCTCCAATAGAATATTATCCTAAAACATGTTACGATGCCTGAAAATATTTTATTGCTTACCGGTCATACTTCTCTGATACAAAATTATAAATCAACATTTGACATTTTTCAGTGATGCAGAAATGCTCAGGTTTTCTTCTGGATTAAGTTATTATTACAAATCTTACCCATACACTATTGATTAAAACACTATAAATACAACACACGTGTTCGAGAATTTAAAAATTCCCTTTAAACGTGTTGGAAGAAGTGTTTTGTTTTGTTTTGTTTTTTTACCAGTTGTTAATGTATCTTTGGATGACTGTAAGTTATTACTAGATTGAGACTGGGCCCAACATTGGTTCTATTTCTACTTTTTTAAATTGATGTCCACACTGATGTCCACCTTCTCATGGGTCATCTGTTCCTCAGTATACTTCATCTGTGTGGAAAGTACTTTAACTCTCAGATACTTGCTTATCCATAGAGAGCTAATGACATCAGGAGAAAAACAGCGGCTGTCACCAGCAAATCTCTGTGATTCTGCCCTCTCTGGAATACTAACCTTTTCAGTGCCATTTCTTCTGCATCTCTGTGATATCTTTAACAGATCATTCGATAAATTAGTTTTCTCTAGTTACTGCCCTTAGGAGCATTTGTCCACTCAAAGAATTATTCAGTTCCATTGATTGTTTGTTTGTTTTTAACCTGTCTGGTGACAAAGTAAAGAAATTTTGGTGTACTCATGCAACTGAATACTAAGCAGTGATTTAAAAGAATGAGGCAGACTTAAAAATCCTGATATAGAAACATCACCAAGTTATATTATTAAGAAACTAGCCTTACTTTATTGTACACCTTTTTAAAAGTACGTACATATGTTAAAAAATACAGGTTTTTTTATTTTTTAAAACATTTTATTTATTTATTTGAGAGAAAGAGAGAGAGCAAGCATGAACTGGGTGAGGGGCAGAGAGAGAAGCAGGCTCTCCACTGAGCAGGGAGCCCAATGCAGGGCTCGATTCTGGGAATCCAGGATCATGACCTAAGCTGAAGGCAGATGCTTAACCGACTGAGCCACCCAGGCACTCAAAAATACAGCTTTTTAAATCAAAAAATCCTGCCAGTGGAATTCCGTCAGTGATATTACAAATTTAAGAATTAAGCCTCTTGGTTTCGGAATTGAAAATGAAAGAAACAAATGTTTACCTTCTAAAATTCTGTCTGTATGGAAAGTGCATTAACAGGCAAGCTTTGATGGGAGAATGCCATACTGAAAAACCTGGGTGTTACAAGGTTTATATTCTAGTCTGCTTCTGTAAGCTGAGTAATATTGGAAAGTCTCTGACTTCTCAATGTCTCAAGTTCCAATCTGTAAGATGATAACACTAAATAACATAGTTCATTTCTAGAATTCTAGTACCCATTGACAGAAGTGTTATTCTGTACCTAACAACTTGACAAATGAAATAAATAGGTAAGTCTTATGCAATCAATACATCCTCCAGTGAGGTATATATTTACATGTATATTTAGTTGTACATTATATATTTTAATGTATTTTATATTTGTTATGTATAATTAATTTAGTAACTAATTGGAAATAAAGGGTTTTTTAAAGATTTTATTTATTTATTTTAGAGAGAGAATGAGAGAGTGTGCGAGTGGAGTGAGGAGCAGAGGGGGAAGGCAAAGGAGGGGGAAAGAATCTCAAGCAGACTCCACACTGAGCAGGGAGCCCGACATGGTGCTCGATCTTACAACCCTGAGATCATGACCTGAGCTGAAACCAAGAGTCGGATGATTAACCAACTGAGCCCCCCAGGCACCCCATAATTGGAAATAAAGTTTAAAGATTAAGCTGATAGCCTTAGGTTAACTTGTTATTGTGTGTGTGTGTGTGTGGATGTGTGTCTTTCATTTAGGTACAAAGTATATTTCTAAATTACTAAGTTTATTTGATGATTACAAAAGAGCAGTCTGGTTCTCATAGCTTTTACTTTTTTGGGTATATTCTATTATTAAAGCTTTTTGATAACTCTCTCATAACCTTGGCTATACAAATCATTTTAAATGGCATTTTTAGAACACTTTTTTTTAAGTTTTAAGATTTAAACTTGCAAAAGCAATCTTCCAACTGTAGAGTTTTGATTATCCAAAATTGATAGACATATCCCCCTTATGAGGTGTCAAATTTAAATTAACACATGAGCCAATTTATTATTAAAAAGATAAAAGCTAAATAGTAATCTCTAAGTCTTGTAGCTATGTAATTAAAATAATTTCAAATGTAATAATTACTTTTGTGTTTTAGAATATCTGAGAAAACTGGTAGTCTTATTTAGACTGGATTCAGTATGTATTAAAAATGCACATGCCCTATTATATTGAACAGTATATTAGTTTAAGTAACAGCCACAATATTTTGGAATTCAGACATAAAGCCATTGTGGCAGACACCGTGGGTGCCCTGCCCGGATCCCTTGACTCCCTATAACTGATTCTGTGGGCTCCTCCCCCAGCTTCTGTCCATTGCTTCCAAAAGCTCACACTTGCAGCTCTGGAGGATTTCTTTTGTCTGCTGGGGCAGCTTTGTCTATCAACACATGCAAACAACTGGAAATGTTTGGAAGTTTCACCAAGCACTCCTTGCCTTCCAATTATGGTACCCTTAGCAGATATTGCCTAATGTAGAAGTGTGCAAGTTCAAGTCCGGTGCTTTAAGACAGGACAAACTCTGAGGCATCATTTACACTCCAGAGATGCCCTGTAGGATCAGGCCCAGGATGAGGCTCTCCCTGAAAGTACACCATTTTTTTAAAACTGACTTTCCTTCACTGTCCTGCTTCTCCCACTCTTTTGCTGGGTTATAACTGCAAGCATTCTTTTAAATAAATCACTTGTACACAAAACCTTGTCTATTCCTACTTCTGAGGAATTGACATTAGAAAGGCAACTTGCAGTTGAGCAGGAATTTAGGAGAGTGCTAAAGAGAAAAGACAAGGTACTTTCACCCGCATCTTCATCCTAACCCTGGCTTCCAAAGAAGTTCTCACTTTGTAAAGGGAAAAGCAACTGGACAATTCTCTTGCCCTGTAGCTCTGCTATTGAAGGCCTACCAAAGGTAAAATGATTTTCCTTGTGCAGAACAAAAGGAAACTCTGCGCAATGTGCATTCATCCTTTCTCAACATGAAAGTGGGGCATGCAGAGATCCATGCAGATAATGTTACTCTTTTTTTAAATGTTATTTTATTATGTTATGTTAATCACATACATTACATCATTAGTTTTTGATGTAGTGTTCTATGATTCATTGTTTGCGTATAACACCCAGTGCTCCATGCAGAACGTGCCCTCTTTAATACCCATCACCAGGCTAACCCATCCCCCAGCCCCCTCCCCTCTAGAACCCTCAGTTTGTTTCTCAGAGTCCATCGTCTCTCATGGTTCGTCTCCCCCTCCGATTCCCCCCGCCTTCATTTTTCCCTTCCTACTATCTTCTTTTTTTTTTTTTTTT